>NW_012146856.1:5823657-5831429 GCF_000956105.1 Propithecus coquereli
ATGAAACTAATTTCTTATTTTTGCTTCTCCATGTATGGAGTTGGACTTGGTCTGATGGTCTGCAGATGGCTGCTTACTCACAAATAAAGAGATTCTTAGGTAAATAACAATAGTTTTATTTGAAAAGGACTTTGCATGTTACAAAATTCATTGCCATCTGCGTGTTAGTCAGCTTGGACTGCCATAATAAAATACCACAGACTGGGTGGTTTAAACAATGGAAATTTATCTTCTCACAGTTCTGGATGCTGGAAGTCCAAGATCTGGGTGCCAGTATGGTGACATTCTCCCCACTCTGCTTTCAGGCCCTGTTCTCTGTGACACAGGCTCTTTGGTTTAGAAGGTTTGCAAAACATCTTTCCTCTGAAGGAGGGAGAGGATATTGACTTCCCTCCTACTTGCCTAAAATACTCAGTTGCTCCCAAGTGCTCACAGGATCAGGAATGGACTCTATGAACCCCTCCAGGAGGTTCTGTGGGGCCTGTCCTCTCTCCCTCCCCAGCCTGCACCCCACTGCTTCCCCACTCACACTGTGTGCCCCTATTTCAGTAAAGGCAGGATGTTTCTTGACTCTCTCCTGTTTTTTTTTTTATTGTGGTAAAAACCACATAACATCAAATTTGCCATCTTAACCATTTTTAAGTATACGGTACAGTAGTGTTGACTATGTGCATATCGTTGTATAACAGATCTCTAGAACATTTCCTCTTGAAAAACTGAAACTCTATTCCCATTGAGTAACAAATTTTACTCTTCGCCCATCCCTTGGCAAACACCATTTTATTTTCTGTTTCTAAGAGTTTGATTACTTTAGATGCCTTATATAAATGGAGTTATGCAGGATTTGTCTTTTTGTGACTGGCTTATTTCTCTCAGCCTAATGTCCGCAAGATTCCTCTGTATCGTACGTATGACATGATTTCTTTCTTTCTCAGGGCTGAATGCTAGCCCATTGTATGTTTATAGCATGTGCCAAATTTTGTTTATCTATTTGTCCATCCATACACATTTAGGTTAGTTCCACCTCTTGGCTACTGTAACGTTGCAATGACGATGGCGTGCAAATATCTCTTTGAAATTTTGTTTTCAATTCTCTTAGCTAAATATCCATTAGTAGATTTGCTAGATTCTTGGTCATTCTAGTTTAAATTTTTGAGGAATCTCCACACTATTTTTTTAGCAGCTGCACCATTTCACATTCCCACAGCAGCGTGCAAGGGTTCCAGTTTCTCCACATCCTTGCCAATGTTTTCTGTCTTTAGTTTTCATGATAGCCATCCTGACAGGAGTGAGGTGATTTTTCATTATCGTTTTTATTTGCATTTCCCTGATGATTAGTGATATTGAGCATCTTTTTTTTTTTTTTTGAGACAGAGTCTCACTTTGTTGCCCTGGCTAGAGTGAGTGCCATGGCTCACAGCAACCTCAGACTCCTGGGCTCAAGCAATCCTACTGCCTCAGCCTCCCAAGTAGCTGGGACTACAGGCATGCACCACCATGCCTGGTTAATTTTTTCTATATATTTTTAGCTGTCCAATTAATTTCTTTCTATTTTTGGTAGAGACGGGGTCTCACTCTTGCTCAGGCTGATCTCGAACTCCTGAGCTCAAACAATCCGCCCGCCTCCGCCTCCCAGAGTGCTAGGATTACAGGCGTGAGCCACCACGCCCGACCTACCATTGAGCATCTTTTTACATACTTGTTGGCTATTTGTATGTCTTCTCCGGAGAATGTCTATTTATGAAAATTCTTTTGTCCATTTTTAACTCTGTTTTTTTAACTATTGGGTTTGAAGTTTCTCATATATTTTGGAGATTAACCCTATATCAGATATATGTTTTGCAAATATTTTATTCCATTGCATAGGTTGCCTTTTCACTCTGTTGGTTGTTTCTTTGGCTCTGCAGAAACTTTTGGCTTTGATGTCGTCCTATTTGTTTGCTTTGCTTTGTCACCGTGCTTTTGGTGTTACATCTGGTAAATCATTGCCAAAACTAACATCGTGAAGATTTCTCCCACATTTTCTACAAGGAGTTTTACAGTTGATTAATTTTACGTCTTTAATCCATTTTGAGTTCATTTTTTTTTGTATCGTGTAAAATAAGGGCCCAGTTTTGCTTTTTTGTATGTTGATATGTAGTTTTCCCAGTACTATTTATTGAAGCAACTATCTTTCCAATTATGTGTTCTTGGCACCCTTATCAAAAATCAGCTGTGTGGATTTATTTCTGGGCTCTCTATTCAGTTCCATTAGTCTATATGACTGACATTATGTCAGTAACATATTATTTTGATTACTGTAGTTTTGTAATATATTTTGAAATCAGGAAGTGTGATTCCTCCTGCTTAGTTCTTGTTCCTCAAGGTTGATTTGACTATTTGTAGTCTTTTGTGGTTTCGTAGAAATTTTAGAATTGTTTTTTCTACTTCTGTAAAAAATACCATCAGGATTTTGATAGTGATTGCATTCAATGTGTAGATCATTTGGAATGGTATGGATATTTTGACAATATTAAATTTTCTAATCCATGAATGTGGAGCTGTCTTTTCATTTGTTTGTGTCTTGTTTAATTTCTTTCATCATCATTATATAAGTCTTTCACCTCCTTAGTGAAGTTTATTCCTATGTATTTTATTAATTTTGGTGCTATTGTAAATGGGATTATTTTATTCTGCAGCTTTTGGGTGAAGTGTTCTGTATATGTTTGTTAGGTCAATATGGTCTATAATGTTATTCAAGTCCTCTGTTTTTTTATCTTCTCTCTTGATTTTCTGTCCATTCGTGGAAGTGTAATATTGAGTCTCCTATTATTGTTTTGCTGTCTCCTTTTCCCTCAGTTTTATCTGTGTTTGATTTATATATTTAGGGGCTCTGATATTTATTATTCAGCGCATATATATTTACAAATATATTAAATATCTTCCTGGGATCGACCCTGTTATCATTATAAAATGACCTTCTTTGTTATCACAGCTTTTCATCTCAAGTCCATTTTGTCTGATATAAGTGTATCCACTTCTGCTCTCTTTTGCTTGCCATTTGCATGGGATATCTTTCTCTGTTTCTTTATTTTTACCCTATATGTGTCTTAAATCTAGAGGGAGTTGCTTATAGACACTGCATAATTGGGTCTTGTTTTTTATTTTTTTATCAGCTATTCTATATCCTTTGATTAGGGAGTTTAATCCATTACATTTCAAATAATTATTGATAGGGGAGGATTTACTATTGCCATTTTTTGTTTGTTGTTTTCATTTAGTTCTGTAGTTTTTTTGACTGTATTTTCCTTTGTTTTTATCTTCCTTTATATTTTGTTGATTTTTAAACATTTACATGCTTTGGTTCCTTTAACTTTTTATTTTGGGCGATTCTGTAGGTATTTTGTGTGTATGTAGTTACCTTGGGGCTTACATAAAATATCTTATAATCATTACAGTATATTTTAAGCTGATAGAAATTTAAGGTCAATCACATAGTAAAACTTTGCTTTAATTTTTCCTGATACACTTTATGTTATTTTAGTCATAATTTATATCTATTCATACTTTAATTCAATGTATTTTTATAGTTACTTTTAATGCTTTTGTCTTCTAACTTTTATGTTAGAATTAAAGTGATTTACTCACAGCTATCATAATAACACAGTATTTTGTATTTGTCTATATATTTACCTTTAACAATGTTTTATATTTTCTCATACTACTTTCTTGCTGTTTAGCATCTTTCATTTTAACCTGAAGGTCTCGTGGCGATGAACTCATTCAGCTTTTCTTTGTCTGGGACAGTCTTTACTTATCCTTTAGTTTTAAAGGAGAGTTTTGCCAGATATAATATTCTGGGTTGTCAATTTTATTTTTCCTCTCACTGCTTTGAATACATTATCTCACTCCTTCTAAAGTCCAAGGTTGCTGTTGAAATAGGTACTTATTGATTTTTCCCTTGTATGTGACAAGTCACTTTTCTTTTTCTGCTTTCAAAATTCTTTGTCCTTGATTTTTGACAATTTGATTATAATGTGTCTCAGTGTACATTTATTTGGTTCATCTTATTTGATGTCCTTTGGGGTTATAAGATCTGGACATCCATTTAATTCCACAAATTTGGTAAGTTTTAGCAATTATTTCTTTGAATAAGCTTTCTAGTTCTTTCTCTTTCTCCTCTTCTGAGACTCGAACACTTGTATATTGTTCAGCTTGATGATGTCTCCCAATTCACTTAAGCTTTCTTCACTCTCTTTCATTCTTTTTGTCTTTATGATCCTCTGTCTGAATTATTTCCAGTAATCTTTCATGGAGTTTTTATTAAGTTTTCTGATCTTTGGCTTAATGTAGTCTGTGGTTGAACTCCTCTAGTGAATTTTTCAGTGTGTGTTCTTCTGCTCCATAATTTCTGTTCGATACTTTTAAATACTTCCTATCTCTTTGTTGAAATTTTCACTTCTTTTTATTCATTTTCAATGATATCTTAAGAAAGTTATTGTTAATCTTCTGTTAGATAATTCATATCAGGTTGGTTTCTGGATATTTATCTTGTTTATTTGTTTGGAACATCTTTACCTAATTCTTCATTTTCCTTAACTGTGCTGGTGTCTGTACATTAAATAAGTCAGGAATCTTTCTGAGTCTTCATGGATTGGACTTACACAAGAGAACATTCTTCACCAACCAATTCAGACAGAGACTTTGGTGGTCTCTACAAAGTCTTTCCCTCGTCAGGGAGAGGCAAGCAGCTGTGACTTTTGTCCACTCATTCTGTGCTGAGCCAGGAATGGGGTAGCTATGGTGTCTACAAACCCAAACCACCATTTTTATATTCCCCCAGTTAGCTAGACTGTGCTAGATCTATCTAAGTCAAGACTAGTGGGACATATGATAGTTTTTTGGCATCCATGGAGAAGTTGGGGTGCCAAACACATGGATTATTTCTTTTCCTCCCCAGGTGGAAGCTGAGAGCATAGATATTTTTATCCACTTGCTCTGTGCTCAGCAGGGGGGTAGAATCACTAGCAGATACCAGCTGCTGCCATCATACTCCCCTCATGTGGCTACACTCTGCCAGACCTATCAGAGCTCCAACATTGATAAGGCATAAACAAATTCTCTGGGAGACCCCTTGGAAAAGTGGAGTGTTGGACACACAGACCAATCTCTTTTCTCCCTTGGGTAATGCTAGAAGGTAGAGAATCTCTTCTTGATCATACGGCAGTGTACTAGGTCAGTATTTCTGGTTACACGGTATCCTGAATTTCACTACTGGCCTTGGTGAGTCTGTTTAGGTATTATCCTGAGATGCAGTGGTCTTTTAATTAGTTCATGATTACTCACAAAGTGAATTCGTCTTGGAGTTTTTGTTTAATTAGAATTTGTGAGGGGAAAGAAGATCCAGAGCTTCCTACTATGCAATCTTAATGATGTCACTGATGTCACCTTTTCTTTGTGTGTGTGTGTGTGTGTGTGTGTGTGTGTGTGTGTGTGTGTGTAGGTTTTTTGGTATGTTTGTTTGTTCATTTACCAAAATATAACAAAAATCTTATGGTTATAGTAATATATGTTAAACTGATAACAACTTATCTTTAACTTATATAAAAACTCTAATCATTTATACCCTTCTTTGCTTTATTGATATCTCTAATTACATCTTTTTATATTTTTGTCCATTAACAGCTTTATAGTTGTTTATTATAGTTAGTTTTTATGCTTTTATCTGTTAAATTCTATAATGTATCTGTTGAGAATTTCACTAATAATTTGATGGAAGTTTTCTTGTATAATACGAGTCACTTTTCCTTGTTGCTTTTAAGATTATTTCATTGTCTTCATCTTTTGACAGTCTGATTATAATGTGACTTAGGATAGTCTTCTTTGGATTCATACTAGTTGGAGTCTTTTGAAAGCTTTTTTAATTTGAATGTCCATTTATTTCCTCAAATTTGGGATTTTTTGGCTGTTATTTCTGCAAATATTTTTCTGCCTCATTTTCTCTGTTTTCTTCTTGGACTTTTATGATGGATATACTGGTACACTTGACAGCATCACATAAGTTTTTTAGGCTTCCTTGGTTTTTCTTTATTTTCTTTCTGTCCTCTGAGTCAATAATTTCAAATAACTTGTCTTCAAGTTCACTGATTCTTTTTTCTGAATGAATGGATCCTGCTGCTGAAACTCTCTAGTAAAATTTGCAATTTACTGATTCTATTCTTCAGCTTCTGACTTTCTGATTAAAAGTGTACCATGAACACTCTCTGGGTAACTATCAAAATTTGAGTGATGCCAGAATATTTAAGTTTTTTATCTTGGTAGTTTTGTCTTTAAGCATCATATTTTCATTACTAATTGCAGTCCAAATTTACAAGGATCCTTCTCCACTGGCTATTCACTCATCACACTTTCCACTTCCCCGGCCAGTGGAAAATGGAAAAAGGCCAAATCTACATCATCTTCAAGATTTTTCATTATAATATCTGCTGACACTTTGGTTATGATAATTTAGCTGGAAACTTTAGCCAAATTAATCTGATACATCAGTGTATCTAGATCAGTAATCACCTAAAAAATTCTGACAAAAAATAAAAAGAGAGAAAGAGTGTTCTCAGTAAAGTAAAGTAAACATAAAATCACAAAAACAAACTAACAAAAAACCAAAGCTCAACAAAAACAAAAAGCAACTAGAGACTGGTTTAAGTAACTTTACGGGAATTTGCAAAAAAGTCAAAAGTCTACAGTAACCAAGCAAAAACCCAATCAAGAGAAAGCTACCTTGAAAATGATATGAAATTTTGTGGTGTTTCCTTCCGCCTCTCAGCATGGCTCATTCTTATCTGAAGAATGTGGCAGCCAGTTCCCTACTTTGAACTAGAGGAAACAGAGGGGAACTTATTTGCAATGTTTTAACTTGTCTGAGGGCTTCCTGAAAAACTGATATGTTTCAATTAAGAGCTTAGGTGGGGAAAAGTGGCATAACTCAAATCTTAGTCTGGGAAAAGTGGCATGAGTGGCAGGCAGAACTACAGACTTGTATGTTCCTAGGGCAAATAATGGTATGTAGAGGCATAAAGTTGACCATCTAAGTCCCTAAGGAAAAGCTGGAGTGACTACTATAGAAATTAAGACATTCAAATGTAGAAATGTTTATGGGGGAGCTGAGAAAGCCACATAAAGGCCCAGGTAAGATGATGATCAGAAAACCTGAGAAGACAGTAAGTTTTCATATTGGGCTTATTTCAAGGCTCAGAGCAATCCCAGCTAATTATTGAAAGACAGCCCCTGTACAGAGCCAATCTGCAAAAACTGGGAGAGGTCGCTGTTTTCTCAAATGTGCAATTTTAAACAACAACAAAAAAATCACATGGCATGCAAAGATACAGGAAAACACAGCCCATTCAAAGTACCAAAATAAATCTCCAGAAACCATTCCTCAAGAAACACAGGTAGCAGAGTTGATAGACAAAGACTTTGAAATAATTATCTTAAATATAGTCAAGAGAGAAAAGAAAACATAAAAAAGAAACCAAAGAGAATCAGGAAAATAATATATAAACAAAATGAGAATATCAACACAAATAGAAATTATTAAAGAAACAGAAACAAACAAATTCTGAAACTAAAAAAAAAAAATAACTGGACTAAAAAATTCATTGAAGGTGTCAATTCAAGCAGATAGAAGAAAGAATCAGCAAACTTAAAGACGGGACAATTGAAAAATTGAGTTTGAAGAGAAAAAAGAATGAAGAAAAATGAACAGAGCCTAAGGGACTTATGGAATACCAGTAAGT
>NW_012146856.1:5832734-5834128 GCF_000956105.1 Propithecus coquereli
CTGTCTCTACTAAAAAATAGAAAGAAATTATCTGGACAACTAAAAATATATAGAAAATTAGCCGGGCATGGTGGTGCATGCCTGTAGTCCCAACTACTGGGGAGGCTGAGGCAGAAGGATCACTTGAGCCCTGGAGTTTGAGGTTGCTGTGAGCTAGGCTGATGCCATGGCACTCTAACCTGGGCAACAAGAGTGAGACTCTGCCTCTAGAAAAAAAAAAAAAGGAAAAAAAAAAGATATTCCATGCCTATGATAACCAAAAGTGAGCTGAGGTGGCAAATAGACATTATGCCAAAAAATGTTTTCAAGAGACAAAGATATGATATAATTATAAAAGAGTCAATTCACAAAGAACATATAACAATTATAAACATATATGTACCAAACTGCAGAGCTTCATAATATATGAAGCAAACATTGACTGAATCAAAATGGGAAATACACCTACAATAACTTTTGGAAACTTCAGTACCTCATTTTCAATAATAAATAGAATAAACAGATAAAAAATAAGTGATCTTTAGGAAAATACAAGTCAAAACTACAATGAGGTAACACTTCAAACCCCACTAAAATGGCTGTTATTTTAAAAAACCACATAAAATAATAGGCTGAGAAAATGGAGCCCTGGTACAATGCTGGTGTGAATCTAAAATCATACAGCCACTCTGGAAGACAGTATGGTAACTCTGCAAAAATTAAAAATACAACTACCATATGCTTAAGCAATTCCACTTCTGGATATGAACCAGAATGGATTTAAAGCAAAGACACAGAGGGATCTGCACACCATGTTCACAGCAGCATCATTAACAACAGCTAAAAGGTGGAAAAACCCAAATGTCTATTGACAGATACACAGATAAAATTTTGCATATATATACCATAACATCTTATTCAGCCTTTAAAAGAAAATTCTGACACATGATACAATGCCAAAAGAAATTAAATTAGACACAAATAAATGGAGAGGTATACTGTGTTCATGGATTAAAAGAATAATATTAAAGGTAAATACTACTCAAAGTGATCTATATTCAATGCAATCCCTGTAAAAATCCAACAATGTGATCTCATTTGCATAGTTTTGCTTTTGTTAATTGTGCTTTTGAAGTAATATACCAAAAATTCTTGCTTAGACAAATTTCACAAAGTGTTTCTCTATATTTTCTTTTAGTAGTTTCATAGTTTTAGCTCTTACATTGAAGTGTTTAATTTATTTTGAGTTGATTTTTATATATGGTGAGAGATGGGGGATAGGTTTATTTTCTGCATGCGGATATTTAGTTTTCCCAGCACCATTTATTGAAGAGACTGTCCTTTTCCCAACTTGTGTTCTTGGAGCCTTTGTTGAAAACCAAATCAGTTGGTGGTAAATGTGTGGATTTATTTCT
>NW_012146856.1:5835803-5837844 GCF_000956105.1 Propithecus coquereli
AAAGCAAACAGATTGACAAAAATTCTTTCAGCACACAAATAAGTCCTTATATAGAAAATGTTATAAAAGCTTAAAATATATTTTTCTTAAACATATTTTGTAGCTCAATTTATAAGTTTAACATTATATACAAAAAATGAACCAGAGTAGCAAACAAAATATAACTGTGAGGTTGATTTGCTAAATTAAAAGATTATAATGAAGAAATTGTATGATCATATCAAGACACACCCAAAATATTAATATATTTTCATTAAAATTTAAAAGCCAAATAAACCATTGGTGTTTTTTAAAAGTAAGAATAGAAAAATATAAGATTCTCAAATAAAAGGGTTATTTATCATGCATCATTTTTAATGACTTAGCAAGGAAAGCATCCCATTTAAAGTAAGGAATAAGAAAATGATATTGAAGAAGACAGGGAGAACTATTTGCAGATGATATGAATGTCATCCAAGAAATCCAAGGGAATCTTCAGAGGTTATTAAAATTAATAATCAGTTTCAGCAAAGTAGCCAAAATATAAGAATAAAAGTACAGAATGCAATAGATTTTTTTTTAAGGCCTGAGCAAAAACCAATTTGCAATTTTTGCACAAGAAGGTGCATTTGCAGTAGAAACAGAGATATTAAACATCTAGGAATTACATATAGATGAGATAGTTGGGGATATAGATATAGATATATACATATATAGAGAACAACAAAAGTATTTCTCTTGAAGACCCTTATGTCCTTTAAAAGAACCAAAACAAACATGCCTAGTTTCAGACCTCTCTGAAGCAGAAAATGTTATAAGATAGGAAAGCAATTTCTAAAGATTTTTGAGAAACATGATTCTCACTGAAAATTTTAATGTAACTTTTGTTTATGACTGACATAAATTTAATGACCTCTTCAGAAATACAGATGATTATTGACTAAACCATACATTCTCTCATCTTTTAAAAAATGACTTAAAAACATATTCCAATTGATAGAGAATTGAATCCAATTAATTTCTCAAAGACTTCTGAGTTAATTTGTAGAAGTAATTATTTCCCTTTGAGACTTTCTTAACTTCCTGTTATCATGTTCATGTTATCACTTAACAATCCCAATTGAAGCAATAGTACACTAAAAAAAAAAAACAAAAAAAACAAAATTAGAGTGAGCCCACTGATGATGGAATTATCAGTGAGAATGAATAGAAAGTTCCACTCAAACCCTGAGTGTAAATTAGTCCTCCAGAATTAGTACAAAGATGAAATTAGCATTATTACATTATTGATGTGTCAAAAAATGTTTCTTTTCTTTGGAGTCATATGACTGGCTACATTTTACCTGCACTTATTGTTAATGAAATGAGGAGCTCTTCTGCTTAATATGCTTAATTAACCAGATGCACAGTACTCATCTCCTATCACCAATGCAGATGGGAGGATAAACCCAAAGGATGGAATGAAGGAAGGGGGGGAGGGAATTAAAAGCCAGAATGATAAATGGGATATGAATCTAAGAGGAATTGGAACCTCATAATGTCTTTGACACCTACCTAGGAAGGGAACACCTGACTGTAGGTGCCATACCTTTGGGAAGCTAGAACTGAGTTACTTTAGTAAAGAATCAAAAAGTACTCCCTCATATGTGAAGAATATTCTGGAAAAAGCTCTCCCCAGCAGCACTAGGACGTCCTAGGAATACTTCCCAACTCCCAGGGACCATGGCAGGAAAATGCACCACACACAAAATATCGGAAGTCCAGGCCTACATCTTCTGTATTTATAAGGTTCATATTTATATTATTGTCATGGTACAAGGATGTCAAGAAAATTAGTTTCTGCATTTGTTTGTTCACATTCCTTCTAGTTCTTCCTCCTTCCTCCTAAAATTAAATTTCTCTGCAACCGTGAAACATTTGGGGAACAAATACAAATATGTTCTCTATGGTATCACCATGGACCAGGCACAAGGTAGAACCTCGCCAGGGGGACTCACAAGAATAAAATTACAAATCAAAGTAAAACATAAAACATGATATGAGCTTTTTTAAAAAATTAAAT
>NW_012146856.1:5839092-5840846 GCF_000956105.1 Propithecus coquereli
CAAAACAAGAAAAAAATAAGTAGAAATAAATCGGAAAACACAAAAATGTAAATGGATTAGACTCACATGTTTTAAACATCTCTCAGTTTGGATAACAATTAAATAAGTGTAAATTTTCCATTAATTTTCTGTAATTTACTGAGTACTAAATGGCTGGTTCATTTCAGTTTCAGGAATGTTTATTTAACAACTACATTTTATCAAGGACTGTATTACATATTAAAGAAAAAGGGATTAAAAATACATATGAGTTGAGTACCCTGAAAGAAGACCACTAAAAAATCACAGCAAACTTTTTTGATGGCATAACTATGTGCCAGGCACTTAGAGTCATGCTTACAACATTAAAGTTATGTATACTACTTTCTTGAGATAGTTATTCTCATTTTATAGATGATGAAACTGAAGTTGAAAGTGATTAAAAAACTTGCATAAGTCTCATAATAATAGAAACAGGGTTCTAAAATTCTAAGTAGTTTACAGCCCATGCTGTTTTTCATTATAATTCATTGCTTTTTCATGATGCTTTCCATTCATAAGCGATTTATAAAAGTCTAACCCTTTATTTTTATGATGATCCTGAGAATATAAAGAAATAGATCTCCCTATTTCATAGATGTGAAAAATACAAGAAAAAACAGTAAAGAGTTTTACCAAAGCGACAATGGGTTTAATATATAGTTGGGATTGAAATTGATATTCCAGGAAATTCCCATATAAGAGATTTTTTTGCAGGGGAACAGAATGATACCTTAGAATTAACAGCATACTTTGCTTATCTTTGTACATTGCACAGCTCTTAGCATCACTGTACCTTGACTTCACCACTTTTAAAAGCTGAATTTGAAAGAATATATGAATAGATCAATCAACCAGGCACCAATGTTTCCTAAGGCTTGGTATGTTTCAGTAAAATTTTATCAATCCATCTCATCAATTAAATAAAAAGTTATCGAAGTTAAATTCAAAAGGGCACTAAACACACAAACAGTAAATGAAGGCTGACTGCTAAATCACGGCAGTGGTGACGAACATGCACAGGAAGAAGGACAGAGTGAAATGGGGACAGTAAACCAGTTGTGCAGATAGGAGAGGGAGCTCACATCGATTCTTCTGAAATCACTCAGTAGAGACAGCGCTCAACAGGATATTTACTACCTCAGCAAGGGATTGCCAGACTGCAGCGTTGGAGGAGAATATTCTAGGTAGAGGTAAAGTATGTGCAAAGGCTTAGAGGTTTTGCGCTCTGAATGAAACACAAATAGTGTCACGTGTATGGAAAATGGCATGTGGTTTGGAATTGTGGAACATAAGAGTATGCAGAGGGGGGTGGGAGGAGTTAAGAGGTTGTAGATGGAGTTCAGGTAGAGGATGCCATATGTCATGCCAAGGAGATTAAGTTTCATCCTGTAGGGTCTAAGAAAATATTATTAAATTGAAATGAGTCTACTCAGAAAGCACACACACACAGCCCTCGTTATTACTTTTATAGCTAAATTCCAAGGTATATTTGCTGTAACAGGCCATATCCCGTTTCCAAGCAGTCTTACAGCTGTCTCTTTGGATGGCAATGAGAATATCTGCCGAAATTCCCCTGTGGATATCTGAGGGATCTTCTAGGGTTTCCTATGGGTGTCAAGAAATCCTGTCATGGAATCAGACTATCATCACATTTGTATTTTATTTACTCTCTCTTCAGTCATAACAGAGCCATTCCTCCTCTGCTACTTTGTTTTTATGAGCATTTTTAAAAA
>NW_012146856.1:5840896-5841567 GCF_000956105.1 Propithecus coquereli
GCTTTTAAGAGAGATCTGAGGAAATCACCCAGAATCAACACACAGAGATATACAGAGATGAAAGATACGGATGAGAATTTAAGAGACTGGTAAGATACATGGACAAGATCCATCATGCGTAAAATAGGACTTCCAGGAAAATAATCTAGTATTAATAATGAGGAAATAATATTTGAAAACAAAATGCTTTTGTGTTTTCTAAAATTACAGACTCACATAGAAGGAGCACTCTGGGTCCTGAGAAAAGTAATGAAGGTAATTCCACACCCAGCCTATCAAATGATGGTGCAGAACTTCAAAAGAAATGAAAGTCATCTTAAAAGCTTCTTGAGAGAAAATACCACACATAAAAGGAAGGAGAAAGCGTGACTGACATTTTAACTGCAACAATACATAACAGAAGACATCGAAATATTGTCCTCAAAGTTCAAGGAGAAAAAAATTGCCCAACCAATGATTCTATATCTAGATTAAACTATATTAAACAGTGTGAAAACAATAAGGACATCTTCAGAAATAAAAATGAAAGCGAGTTTACTAAACAGATCCTTCTTAAAAGAACTATTAAAGAAGATATTTCTGTCAGAAGTAAATGGAACTATCAAGGAAACTGTAGAATGCGAGAAAAAATGGTGCAAAACCTGTTGTTAACATAAGTTTCTATTCTATAT
>NW_012146856.1:5844268-5924384 GCF_000956105.1 Propithecus coquereli
GCTGTAAATAATAATAGAGGATACCAGAGTCCTTTAATGTACAAAAATTTTTCATTTTGATGACATCCAATTGATCTATTTTTTCTTTTGTTGCCCATGCCTGGGGTGCCATATCTCAGAAATCATTGACAAATTCATTGTCATAAAACTGTTTCTCTATATTTTCTTCTAAGAGTTTTATACTTTTAGCTCTTACATTTATGTTGCTGGCCCATATTGAGTTAATTCTTGTATGTGGTGTTAGGTAAGGAGTTAATTTCATTCTTTTCCACGTGGATATCCAGTTTTCCCAACACCATTTCTTGAGAAGCCTGTCCTTTCTCTCTTAAATAGTCTTGTTGAAAATCTTCTTATCTCATATGTGAGGGTTTATTTCTGGGCTTTCAATTCTATTGGCCTATTTGTCCGTCTTTATGCCAGTACCACTTGCTTTTGATTATTGTGGCTTTATATTTAAATTTTGAAATCAGGAAGATTGCATCCTCCAACTTTGCTCTTCTGTTTCAAAATTGTTTTGGCTATTCATGGTCCCTTGAGAGTCCATACAAATTTTAGAATGTTTTTTTCTATATTTTGTGAATTATGACATTGGTATTTTGATAGGAATTACAATGAATTTGTAGATCACTTTGGGTAGTATTAATATTTTAAGATTAAGTCTTCTAATCCATGAACACATGATGTCTTTCCATTTATTTGTGTCTTCCTTAAATTTTTTACATAACAATTTAGATTATAATGTATAAATATTTCACCCACTTGGTTAAATTTATTCGAAAGTATTTTATTCTCTTTGATGCCATTAAAAATTACATTTTTATTAATTTTCTTGGGATTGTTCATTGTTAGTGTATAGAAACACAATTGATTTTTATGTTGACTTCATGTCTTGCTACTTTGCTGTATTTGTTTATTTGCTCTGTGTGTATGTGTGTGTGTGTGTGTGTGTGATCTTTAGGGATTTCTGCATACATATAAGATTATATAATCTGTGATCAGAAATTATTTTAATTCTTCCTTTCTAATTTGGATGACATTTTTTTTTCTTACCTAACTGCTCTGGCTGCAATTTCCAGTACTATGTTGAATAGAAATAGTGAAAGTGGCATCCATATCTTGTTCTTGATTTTAGAGGGAATGCTTTCAGTCTTTCACCATTTTAGTATGATGTTCACTGCAGATTTTTGATATATATGTTTTATTATGTTGAGGTAGTTTCCTTTTTTTCCTAGGTTTTTTAAATAATTATTTTTTATTAAGATAGGGTGTTGAATTTTGTGAAATGTTTTTCTGATCAATTGAAATGGTCCTGGCCAGGTGCGGTAGCTCACGCCTGTAATCCTAGCACTCTGGGAGGCTGAGGTGGGAGGATCACTTGAACTCAGGAGTTTGAGACCAGCCTGAGCAAGAGAGAGACCCTATCTCTGCTAAAAATAGAAAAATTAGCTGGGTGTCATGGTGTGCACCTATAGTCCCAGCTACTTAGGAGGCTGAGGCAGGAGGATCATTTGAGACAGGAGTTTGAGGTTGCTGTGAGCTAGGCTGACTCCACAGCACTCTACTTAGGGAAATGGAGTAAACTCTGTTCTAAAAAAAAAAAAAAAAAAAAAACGAAATGGTCACATTTTTTCCCTTCATTCTGTTAAGGTAATGTATTACACTAATTTATTTTTATCTGTTGAACTATCCTTGCATTCCAAGTATAAATTTCATTTGGTCATGGTGTATGATCCTTTTAATATGTTTCAGAACTTAGTTTGGTAGCATTTTGTTGAGAATTTTTATACCTAGGGATACTGGTCTATATTTTCCTTTTCATGTAGTGTCTTAGTTTTTAGTGTCAGGACTATGCTGGCCTTATAGAATGAGTATGACAGTATCCTCTTCAATTTTTGGAAGAATTTAAAAATGATCAATACTAATTTTTTTAAATGTTTGGTAGAAATCACCAGTGAAGCCATTGGGATTGGGTTCAGGGATTTTCTTTTTGGGGAGGTTTTTGATTACTGATTCAATCTCTTTACTAGTTATAGTTCTATTCAAATTTTCTATTTCTTCATGATTCAGTCTTGGTAGGTTTTGTGTATCTGGAAATTTGTCTATTTTATCCAGGTAACTCAACTTTTTGTATGCAATTGTTCATAACACTCTAACAAGCCTTTTTGTTTCTGTAGAATCAATAGTGATGCTCCCCCTTTCATTTCTAATTTTAGTAATTTGAATTTTTGCTTTTTTCCCTCTAGCTATAGGCTTGTCAATTTTCTTACTTTTTTTTAAGAACAACATTTTGGTTTCATTAATTTTCTTTATGCATTGTCTATTTTTTATTTTATTTATCTCTGTTCTAGTCTTATTTCCTTCCTTCTGCTACCTTGTATTTAGCTTATTCTTCTTTACACAGTTTATTAAATTGTAAAGTTAAGTTGTTGGTTTGAGATCTTTTTTCTTTTTAATGCATAATTTAATTTTTAAAAATATTAACCATTATCTATTATTTTTTATACTTCTGTTTCATTTTGCATGCTGTTATTTTTATAGATTCTTGAGATAAGGGTTAGATCATCTAATTTTTTTATTTTTCTCATTTGTGTTTCCTAATTATAAGTGGTACTTAGAATTATAAATTGTATCATGTCTGCTATTCATATAGCTATGTTTTCAAACTTGTTGAGAAACAAGTTTTAGGTGTGTCTCTTATAAATAATATATTCCCGATTCTGTTTTCTATTACAAAATCTGACAGTTTCTCTACTGGGCAGAGGAGAACAATGGTTTAGTGCAGTCACTTTTTTTGTGGTTATAGTATGTTTGGATTTATTTTGGTTACCTTATCCCATGATGTATATGCAACAGGCTTTAATCTTCATGTTTTTAAAATTATTTTTCTCCTTTCCTGTTTATTAGAATGATAACATTATGTTCTGTTTCATTTTTGTTTAGAGTTTTTCTCAATTATTTGAAAATTATTCATCTAATTTATCATTTTCTGTTATCACAGTTAAGTTGTTACCATATTTTTAAGCATTTGCTTTTCTATTAAGCAAACAATATCTGAATAGCACCCCAAGAAAACAGCCCCTTAGACTGCTTCCTGTTACCCCTTTCCCATCATCTGCAACATGAAAACTATCTGTGGGTTTTAATGCCAAATTACTATTATTTTCATCTTTTATATTATACATCAACAATTATTCTAACTTAGTACTATTATTTAGTCATATTGCTTTTCACTATTCATCCTTTATAACTTCCTCTTTCTTAAATGTATTACTTAATTTCAATTTTTTTTTTAGAAAGGGCCTCTGCAGTGGCAACATTTCTGCATTTATGTATGCCTGAAAATATAATTTTTTCTTTTTTGATGCTTATAATTTCAATAAATTTAATTACTTACTTGAAATAAATATGGAACATTTAGTGTTGTTAATGATCAGTTAAGTATCATTCTTATTCTAGCTTTTTTTAAATAACCTTTTCTTTTTCCCATTTCTTTCTGAAATTCTTAATAATGTTTTTACCCTTTCAGCTGTAAAATTTTATCACATTATATCTGGGAGTTGGTATTTTCTTTTCATTGATTCTACCTTGAATGTTAATATTTTATTCTGCTCTGGGACTTTTTTTGTCATTATTTCTTTGGTTTCTATGTCCCCTCAATTCTCCTTTTTCTCTTGCTCTGAAGTTATCATTAGATTTATTCTGGAACTTTTGGGTCATCCATGCTTGTACTCTGCATAGTCCTTGATGTCTATGAGCTGTTTTGCAGAAAGAGAGAAGCCTTCCCTCATCTTTCAGCACACTAATGCAGTTATGTTAAATCTGTTACCTAGTCTATCTTGGTTTCTTTAAAAAATCATTTAATTTCAATTTTAAATTTCCAAATTCTTAAACTTTTTATGGTATAAAAACCTGTTATTTCTCTTGTTTGTTTGTTTGTTTTGGTTAGCATGTACTCCCAACTGTCTCTTAAATTATTTATTACAATTGTTTTAGAATACTTTTCTATTTGAGTCATGCTTCCCTATATTTTTATTTTTTCACAGTAAGTTTCCTTTGGGTAATTTTTGAAGAAAACCAAATCCTGTGCTTGGATATATCGGTTTTCTCTAGATGCAGTTCTCATCACAGGAGATACCGATTTAGGATGCAGTGCCTGACTTGGCCGTACCTCCTTAGACCTTCTGGGCTTTCCCTGGAGCCCCTTCTTCTCCTGGACCTCCTGGCCTGTGCACCACCAGATGGGCCTTCTCCCTCTGCTGCACTCTTCTCTTGCTGCTCTTGAGTTTTGTTTTCTCTACCAATTAATACTCTTTGCTGAAGTCCACACATTGTTTAATCTGTGTGTATACATGTGCCCATTTATTGTGGGTTAAATATTTTGAGTATCATCCTACCTTTTATATTTATTTTAGTGGTTTGGAATAGGAGATAATATACATGCATTATTCCTCTATTTCATTATTTATCTTTTGCATTGACTATAAGGGATATTTAGATAAAATTAATATATATATATTACATATATATATCATATATCTGAAGAGGTATAATAATACTTGAACTGGGTCTTGAAAGATAAATGGAATTCCATTCAGCAAAAAGTTGGCTCTCACAATCTGAAATCCGGAGAACATCCAGCCTATCTGGATATTGACAGATGTAGGTTGTTTCAGTCCTGTCCAGAAATTCCTCTAGATGTTTAAGGAAAAGGAATTTTAACACAGGGACTTGGACACAAAGTGTAAGAAGGTGTGTTGATGCTACTACCCAGAAATCAGTAACTAATTACACAAAGCTGCTACCAGCTTTAGGGCTGGAGGAACAGGAAGGAAAAGGGAGCTACACATAGTTCATGTGAGGTGTAAGGATAATGAGTTCCGGTGGAAGAGGCCCCTGAAACCCTCACCAACTTGGGCATAAGACTGTGTTACATTCAGAGTTATAATACATGAGCCAGAATGAGATTCTTCAAAGCCAGTTATTGATACTACACTACAGCTATTACATTTCTATCCTACACTTTGATTATAACAATTTTCATTACACTTTTTATGGGTTGGATTTCTATTTCCTATTTATTTGCATTTTTTAGAAATGTTGGAATTTCAAACATATAAAAGAGATGTCCAGATGAATGTGTCCCATGGACTGTACGATAAAATCCAACGTGCAGCACCTTTGCAAGAGAAGAAACTGATGGCATGTATTTGAAAGAGTCCACAGGGAAGACAATAATAAGAGACCCCCATTGAAAATAGTTCAGGAAATGTGTAAAGGACATTTAGATGAATAAAGGAAAGAATTAATATTTCTGGGGAACAAAAATTGAACTATGAGGTCTACCCTACACATAAATTAAAATATAAGAAACTAAAAAGGAACTTAGCTGGGGCTAACATTTGTAACTTCTATACATTTTGTAACTATTCAGTTATTATTGATATTTCAGGATGTTTGGGGAACACTTAATGGCTTTCAAATTAAGCTTTCCCTACATAAGAGAAGTGCACAAAGAATCAGAATAGGAAACATATTTTACACCTTATTATATAAAATTGTCAGGCACAGAGAGAAAATGAATAAGGAGAGGTGTTTTACCTGAGAAAAATATCAAACACAGCTGTGTCCTGGCATGTGTGGGCAGCTTAGAAAGGAAAATTGTCTAGGGGAATAGGACTCTAGAGAATGTTTTAAATTTGTTTTTGATTTTTCTTTAACCATACCACCACTGACCTGCTTGCACTTTTTGCTTAGAGAAGTTCCTGTACAGCCCAGCCTTTATCAGAGGCAGGAGGATAACGTCAGGACAGGATCCAGTTTGGAAGGTGATGGGAGTGATTCCACCAGGTGCAGCCTACAGGATGTCTCTGAGCAATGCCTCCTCCCACAGCCCAGGGAGCTGAGAAAGTGCAAACAAGGGAAGTAGCTCTTGGAAAAGTGCAGCCCCTCTCTCAAGAGTCAGTGGGAGGTATCCTTAGGGCTATGAATAACAGATCACACAATGATAGAAAATGCAGAAAATAAATGTTTTTAGCAAATAAAGGAGAATATTATCTACGTTAAACATGAACATGCAACCATGAGAAACAACCATCTGTAGACTTTGTAGACTTGTCCACTATCACCCAATAATCCTGTTATAAACATCTTAACTCAGTTGTTTTCCAAAACAACTTTCATTTTTATTGCTCATGTATTTGTGTTTCAGTTGGAATTGGATCCCAGCCCTGGGTACCTACAGGTCTAAATAAGATAAATTTGTATAAATTTGTATAAATAAATAAATTTGTATCTCTGTACATTCTCTTGGAGCTGCGGATGTCCTGGGCACTATGTCGAGCATCAGTGGAGTGCAGGAAGCCATTCCAAAGATGCACATGCATAAAGGACTTTGATTATGTCACATCCACTAACATTCCACTGTGAAAGCAAATCAAGGAGTGGAGAAGTTAAATTTGTTCACCATGAAGCCATACCGAAGGTCTGACGGTAATTCTTTTAAAGGAAGAAATAAATAATTCAGGGCACTGACTTAATTACCATGTCTGCCCACTTGCCCTAAGTTATTTATATTATTTCTACACACAGCATACCTTAACGCCTTCCATCAGGCACTCCAAAGTCTCATCCAATTGTGGCATTAGGCCTGAGGCCCAGGATAATGGGATCTGTGTCGTGTTCAGATCCTCTAGATTGAACATGATATCCAAAAGTTCAGTTACCTCCTCTAACCAGTCACCTGCTCTCTCAGTAAAACCACAACACACCATTATGGAATAAAAACTGGGCAATTTGACTACTTGGTTTGGAAACATGATGGGTGAAATAATGAACTCAGTGATGATAGAAAACCAGATGGATAAATTCAGGGAGTAGTAACCTTAAATTTGATGTTACAGAGCTCTCCTAAAGACACCAGGAAGGGGTAAAGAGGTGAAAAAAAATACAAAAATATTGTGATAAGGAATATAGAATAAAACTGTCTGCATCTGTAAAATAGAATTTTCACATTGAGAAAATGTGTATTCTGAAACTGTTGGGTGAAACATTCTGTAAATATCTGTTAGGTCTGCTTGGTCTATGGTGTGGTTTAAATCCAGTGTTTCTTTGTTGATTTTCTGTCTAGATGATCTGTCCAATGCCAAGAGTGGGGCGTTGAAACTGCCAACTATTATTATATTGGGGTCTATTTCTCCCTTTAGATCTAATAGTATATTTTTATATATATCTGGCTGCCCTGGTGTTGGGTGCATATGTATTGATGTTTTTATTTCCTATTACAGAATTGAGCCCCTTATCATTATGTAATGTTCTTTTTTGTCTGTTTTTATAGCTTTTGACTTAAAGTCTGTTTTATCTGATGTAAATATAGCTATTTCTGCTCACTTTTGAATTCCATTTGCATAAAATATCTTATTCCATCCCTTCAATTTTAGTCTATGTGTGTCTTTACATGTAAAGTGAGTTTCTTGTATGCAGCATATAGTTGGACAGTCAAAACCACAATGAGATATTATCTCATCCCGGTTAAAATGGCTATTATCAAAAAGATAAAAAATAACAGATGCTGTCATGGATATGGAGGAAGGGGAACTCTCTCACACTGTTGGTGGGAATGTAAATTAGTGCAGCCATTATGGAGAACAGCGTGGGGATTCCTCAAGAAACTACAAAAAGAACTACTGTACGATTCAGCAATCCCACTACTGGGTGTATATATCCAAAGGAAGGGAAATCAGTACATCAAAAAGATACCTGCCGGGAGGCTGAGGCAGAAGGATTATTTGAGCCCAGGAGTTTGAGGTTGCTGTGAGCTAGCCTAACGCCTGGGCACACACTCTAGCCCAGGCAAAAAGAGTGAGACTCTGTCTCAAAAAAAAAAAAGATACCTGCACTCCCATGTGCAGACATTCACAATACCAAAGATATAGAATCAACCTAAGTGTCAATCAACAGATGAATGGATAACAAAATATGGTATATATACACAATGGAATACTATTTGGCCATAAAAAAGAACGAAATCCTGACATTTGGAGCAATATGGATGAGCCTGGAGGACATTATATTAAGTGAAATAAGCCAGGAACAGAACGATAGATACTGCATGTTCTCACTCATATGCAGAAGCTAAAAAAGGTAAACTCATATAATACAAGTAGAGAGTAAAATAGTGTTTACTAAAGTTGGGGGAAGGACGGGGGAAGGAGAGGATAAGAAGAGGCCACTTAAAGAATACAAAATTATAGATAGATAATAGAAATAAGTTTTAGTGTTCCTTAGCACTGTAGGGTGACTATAGTTAACGATAATTTACTACATATTTTCAAAGAGCTAGAGGAGAAGATTTTGAATGTTCCCAACACAAAGACATGATAAATGTTTGAGGTGATAGGCATGCTAATTACCTCCTTGATTTGATCATTATACATTATATGTATCAAAATATCACTGTATATCCCATAAATACATACAATTACTATGTGTCAATTAAGAAAAGAAGAAAAAACCTGGAAGAAAAATTCAAATGGTAAATAATTTATCAAATTTATTGTGTATATCTTTTTTAAAGAAAATGGTTTCAAGGAGTGTATATATATGTTAAAACATCATTTGGTATACTTCAACTACGTGCAGTTTATGTATGTCAATTATACCTCAATAAATCTTTCAAACATGCATGACCATAATAATCTAAGCTAAAATTGTAGATGAAGATCACATGGCTGGGTAAAGAAGTCCAGAAGGGTACAACATTATAGAAAGAGGGAAGACACAAATGACATAGAAGTCAAAAAAATACGAAAAAATAATAAAGTGTAGATTTTAATTAATTAGTATAACCAACAGTAAAATGAAAATGATACATCTATAATTTTCAAAGCAATAGAAGAAAATTTGATGTGTCTCTTGGAATATAGGAAAAAAGGAGAAAGAAAAGAAAAAATAACAATGTATAATAAAGAATAAACACAGATTAAAATGGCAAATTTAAGCAATAATACTAGACATAATAAATATAAATGACATATACATATCGAGCAGAAGGGCTTCAGAGTTGGACTGGTCTCCCACAGAGCTCCACAGATACCTGCTGCCAGCAATGGTTCTTGGTAGACTGCTCAGGTAGCAGACCAGGCAGTTTTCTCTGTCATATAACTGCACCACAAGGTGCCTGCTCTGTCTCTGATCACCCCTGAGGAGGAACAGACAGAGCTGATGGTGTAGACTGAAGCCAGAGAGCTGGCACTTGTCCCAGTGCTGTCCCCTGGAACTTGGCATTGCATTCTGCTGGTCTGTGTGTTGCCTCACATGTAGGTTCATAGGGCAATCGCATACCTGCTGTTGCAACTGTCTCTGAGACTCCAAGAAATGTGGTTCAAGACGTAGTCATTATGCCTTGTTTGCCCGATGATGTCTCTAATAGGAATCTGTAAAGTAAAAAGTTAGAGAAAAAGAGATTTACCTTTCGGTAAAATGACGAATAGAAATTCTGAATGGTCTACCACTGAGAAAACGATGTGTACTGGATAAATCTTCACAACTGTGGTTTTAAATGCATCAGTGGCCTCATGAGAAGGTATAATAAACCTCTAAGCACTGGGGGAAAATGAAGAATTAACTGAATTTAAGAGACAGGTGAACACGAATTGGAAGAAAATGCTGCCCTGGGAACCTATTGCAGGGACTGATCCGGATTGTCAGGGTGTTCCTAGCCACGCTGGATGAGCAGAGTCACACTTCATCACACATCTGCCACCTCCGTGAGGAGAACAGGACCCAATGAGCCTGCTGTTCCAAAGAGGATGAGAGATGCGTGGAACAAACCTAGGTGTGTTCTGAAGCTTGGAGCCAAGCCAAGCAGACCCAACCTAGATCAGCTTCTCCTTGGCCCATTTTTGCCTTCCTTAATTTTGCTTCAGGTTTATCTTCCAAGTGCGTGCCCCAACAAATTTTCTGCACCTAATTGTCTGAGAGCCTGGATCAGTCTAGATCAGCCAAAGCAAAGACACATGGCTGCTGCTTTAAGTCATTGCATTTGGAGTGGTCTTTCATATAGCATTATTATAGCATTTTCTAATCAACATATTATTTTACAAGATTCTGTAGTTGCAGTCCCCTGGTAGAAACCGAATTCCCAGGATCTGACTTAGAAATAATCACCCTCTCTTCTCAAAAGCCAGGATTCAGTTTTGCCCAGATTGAGAGTGGTAGAGACATGAAGTTGCTTCTCAGTTTGAGTGCTGAAAGTAAGAACTGTCATCTGGTGGGAGAAAAGCAGACAGGGCAGCAGAGAGGGAACCCCCAGGAAGGATGCTGAGCCTGCCAGCGTGTGGGTAATATTGGTGCTGTGGACTGAACATCTGTGACCCCCAATTCATACGTGGAAGCCCTAACCTCCAGCGTAGCAGTATTTTGAGATGAGGCCTCTAAGGAAGAAATTTAGGTTACATGAGGTCATAAGGGTGGAGCCCTGATTCAATAGGATTAGTGTTCTTATAGGAGGAGACAGCAGAGAGCTCAACCTTTCTCTCCATGAGCACGTACTGAGGAAAGGCCATGTGAGGATGCCAGAAGGTGGTCATCTGCAAGTCAGAAAGAGAGCCCTCACCAGAAGATGAATTGTCGAGAACCTTGTTCTTCAACTTCTGGCATCCAGACCTGTGAGGAAATAAATTTATGTTGTTTAAGCCACCCAGTCTGGGATATTTTGTTATGGCAGCTTGAGCTAAGACAGTGGAGATCTACCCAGGTCTCCTCTTCGTTTCCAACATATTCACAGCTACTAGGAACAGTGCTGCTGTAGGCTTGCAGCTTCTCACTGGATATTACCTCTGACACAGGGAATTGCCTTATGCAAGAAGGTATCTTCTCACAGGTTACGACTTACAGCCATTGACTAGCTGGTACAGAGAATCAGAGGGCCCAGCCTTTACTGCAAATTGGAACAACTCTGCAAGTCATCCCAGCTCTAGAGCTCGCTGCGGGATCAGTGGAGCTTGCATTTGCAAGTGTGTTAGTTGTTCAGCTTCTTCCTCTGCCCCGTCTTGCCTTCCTCACCTGTTTATCTCAATAGAACTCTTCCCCATGTATTTTCTGCACCCAATTCTCAGTCTTAGAATCTGTTCCCAGGGAACCCAATCGAAGGTAGAGTTTTTGAGTCATTTTCTATGTTGTACTTCCATTCCAATATCCCTGTTGTACCTTCTCATTAAATATTATAGGCAGGTGACTACTGGGCTATCCAAAGGATAGGGCTAATTCCATGTTTAGCTTGCGGCACTACAAAAGAAAACAAGGAAAGCATTTGAGCTTTGTAAGACTGGTGCCTCAGAAAACATTAGGTAGACAAGTGAGAGCTGGGATGGACTTTTAAGACGTGGAACCATTTGTTAGACAGCCCACGGACGACTCGGAAGATTAACATGGTAAAATACGAGAATTCTTTCAACAACAGTAGATGGGTACTTGGTCAATAGTAATTTGGCATACACCAAGCCATGACTTCAAACACCAGGGAATTATGACACATATAGGATATCTTTATTTAAATACATGTATTTGAAAATTTGGGATTATTCTGTATATAAAACACACTGCACTGTTTTATTTTAGTTTTAAAAATATTTTAGGTCATAAAATAATTCTCAAAAGCATGGCTGGATTATTGCATAATTTTTCATACTAGAGATATACTGTAATTTACTTAGCCGTTCCTTTATTTTTGGACATTTACATTATTTTCTCTTTTTTCTATTATAAATAATTCTAAGATGACTATCATTACACATAAATCTCAGTATGTATTTCTGATTATTTTCTTGGGATAAATTTGTAGAAGCAGTATTACTGATTTGAAAGAAAGACTATTTTGAAAGCTTTTGATATATATAGCAGAAATATGATCCATAAGTATAAAATATGCACTCCTTCCAGCCTTTCAATCAGTGTATGTTTATTGAATTGTACCATGTAATCAGAACTCTTTTTAGATATTTGGGAAGAAAAGACAGGTAGTGTCTTCTCAGGGTTTTATATTCATTACAATACAACACAACGTTACATGTATGTGTATATAATGTGCAATTTCATGTATGAGTCTTCATTAAATAATAATACCTATAACAGGTATTATTTAAAGTATTTGCATTTTCTCTTCTGGTATGCCAAAAACAAAGCAAGTTTATAGAGAAAATGGATCATTATCTAGGGAAGTAAGGATAGTATATTTGATGTAAGCTCTATTTTTCCTGCTGTGTTAAGAACACAGAAGATATGTTGCTATTGACCTTTCTTCCCTATATATATATATATATATTTTATTAATAGTTACTTTTTATTTCATACTCTGCAGTTAAGCTTCCTATATTTCATCATCAGTTTATATTCAACTACATCTCAAATTTCAAATCCTTACACTTTTAGGATCTTCTCACAAATCCCTTTCCTTTTCCTTGTAAGTTATACTTACCCTCCAGGTTTTCACCTCATGAAAGGGCAAAAATAAAAAATCTTTTGTTTTTACAGCATAAGGAGTTGAGCTCCTGGAAGTTCTTCTGCCAGCACAACAGTTGGTAGAAACTGCGTGGGCTGTATTGAATGAGACGCAAAAGAGTTAAGAGTGTCCTTCGATTGTTGTGCCTGATTCCTTCAATACTTGTTACCCACATAAAGGGCACAGCTGTGCTAGTCATTCTCACCAGCCACGTTATCATGGCTGTCGGCATTAGCATCCTCGCCATCACTGACTGCTCTTGGTCATTCCCTTTATGAATGATGGCGCATGGCATGATCTACTTTTTCTATAAAGCCTGGAATAACATACCTGGGGCAAACAGTCTAGGAGTAAAATATAAATATTCCTCTTTTCTGATATTCTCATTTTTATGGAGTAATAAAGGAAGTGGAAGGTTGGGAGATACATGCAAAATCACAACAGTGATTCCAATTCATAAGAAAATCTATCATTCACAGACAGGTGGAATGTAAATACTATAGGTATTGGAGACTTTCAGCCCTGAATAAAACCACAGATTTACAAAAGAGTCACTGTGGCACTTTATCTAACCGCTGTGGGTTCTGTTTCCTCCTCTGTAAAATGCACATTTCTGTTAAATCAGTTTAGTTTATGGATATACCATGTCTAGAAAAATGCCTGCTCCACTCTCTTTGCTCATTTAAAAAATAACAATATTTTCTGGGTGCGGTCATTCACATCTATACTCCTGGCACTTTAGGAGGCCGAGGATGGGAGATTGCTTGAGCCCAGGAGTTCGAGACCAGCCTGAGCAACACAGTAAGATCCTGTCTCTACCACTGCACTCCAGTTGGGTAACACAGCAACATTCTGTCTCAAAAAAAAAAAAAAAAGTTAAATTAAAAAAAAGTAAAACTATGAGAGAAACAATTTTAGATTTTTCTATTCAGTACATGAGCTTTGATTTTTATGGTACATTTTTCTCTTTGAAATAATCTGAAAAGAAATTCTTAATGTTGCAGTGTATTTCTCTTGTTCCTCTCCACTACCCCCTTGAACAGGGAAAGAAGGCAGTGCTCTCATCTGTCTTTTGACAATGGCATAGTTGCTCAACAATGTTTTCTGAAATAAGTGATTAGTAATGGTTTTAGCTACGTTGTAGGTACGCACTACAATGCTTTTTGGTGTCTATATTTTTATAAACACCAAATTAAAAAAATAGAAAATCATTCAATGATACTAAGTGACCTCGTCTTACTGATTATACCAAATCAAAAGTTGGTTTTATTCTCTTTTTCCGAGGTTGTAAATAAAGACTCAAATTGAGTAACATACGTCCCATCAAGACAAACAGGTGGAGACAATCCGTGGAAGTAAATTACCAGGTGAAGACTCAAGGGACCGGGGCCCCAGTTTAGGTTCTGTCTGGTTGTATTGAGAGGAAAAGATATTAAACTTTTTGAGATCTCACTCTCTTCATTTGTAAAATGCAGACAATGACACTGACATTCCCGATGCGCGGTTATTACGACAGCCCCTGGTACAAGAGGGGAACTACGCTGCAACAGAGAGAGGTAAGTGCGATGTGTATTTCCTAACAGGACACTGGCTGCCACCCACGGCTGTGTTCCGAGTTGCCTCAGGTGGCACAATCCATGGTGAAGGCCCAGAATTTAAATCACTGAATAGAGGGAATATTTGGGAACTCAAAAATGAAGAATAGGCTGATCTAGGGTCACAACAGATAAGAAATGAGGAAATATGTCTGTAGTAAGAAAATAGATCAAATAGATAAAGATTTCAAGACTCTGACAGAAATAGGCATTGCTGACCATAACTGTCCCTCATGCTCCCCGGGGTTTTGAAGGCCCACTGAGTTAAACTGGCTTCTTTGGAAACACCATCAGTGGATCTTCCATCTCATCCACGGAGCTTTTACCCAGATACACGACCTTGGCTCTTCGAAAGGGTATAGAAGAGAAGGGCATGTGCCCATGAGTTTCTTTCCTGTGATACACAGTAGAATATTGTTTAGCTTCTGAAAAAGAATGCTTCATAGAGTATTATGGGAAAGATATGAGCAAGTAAGAAAATAAGAAAATCAAGTGGATATGATTTGAGGCATTAGTTGGCATCTGATAGAAGAAATATCATAAAGAAAAATCCAGCATCAACTATTGAACCCATCATTGACCAGGTATTTGGCTTTGGGAAAGTAACTTAAATTCCCTATACTTCATCTCTAAAATGAGAATAAAGATGTGGTATTAGTTTGAGTTATCCAGAGAAATAGTATAGATAGATAGATGGAGGAGAAGGAGAGGGAGAGATTTTAAGGACTTGGCTCACGAGAATGGAATCTGGCAATTCTGAAATCCATAGTCAAGCTGGTAGACTGAAAATTAAGGTAAGAGTTGATGTCAATGTCATAGTTTTGAGTCTAAAATTTGTAAGGCAGGTCAGCAAGCTGAAAACTCAAGTCAGATGTCTGTCTTACAATCTTGAAGCAGAACTGCTTCTTTTTCAAGAAACCTCATTCTTTTTTTTTTTTTTATTTCAGCATGTTATGGGGGTACAGATGATTAGGTTACGTATAATGCCCTTACCGTCCCTCCCCCCCAAGTCCGAGCTTCAAGTGTGTCCATTCCCCTGGAGGTGCGCGTCGCACTCATTGTGCATATGCCCGTCCCCTCCTTCCCCCTCCCCCTGCCCAACATCCAATACATGTTATTCTTATATGTGCACTTAAATGTTGATCAGATAATACCAGTTTGATGGCGAGTACATGTGGTGATTGTTTTTCCATTCTTGGGATACCTCGCTTAGTAGAATGTGTTCCAGCGCTTTCCAGGAGTATATAAGAGGTGCTATATCACCATTGTTTCTTAAAGCTGAATAGTACTCCATGGTATACATATACCACAGTTTATTAATCCACTCATGTATTGATGGACACTTGGGTTGTTTCCACATCTTTGCAATTGTGAATTGTGCTGCTATAAACATTCGGGTGCAGGTGTCTTTTTCACAGAGCCACTTTTGCTCTTTTGGGTAGACGCCCAGTAATGGGATTGCTGGGTCAAATGGTATGGTACTTGTATCTTGTAATGGTACTTGTAATGGTACTTGTATCTCTTTAAGGTATCTCCATATTGCTTTCCACAGAGGTTGCACTAGTTTGCAGTCCCACCAGCAGTGTATGAGTGTTCCTATCTCTCCGCATCCACGCCAACATTTATTGTTTTGGGACTTTTTGATAAAGGCCAGTCTCACTGGAGATAGGTGATATCTCATTGTGGTTTTGATTTGCATTTCCCTGATGATTAGAGATGTTGAGCATTTTTTCATATGTTTTTTGACCATTATTCTGTCTTCTTTTGAAAAGTTTCTGTTCATATCCTTTGCCCACTTTTTGATAGGGCTGTTTGATTTTTTCTTGCTGATTTTTCTGAGTTCTAAATAGATTCTGGTTATCAGCCCTCTGTCGGATTTGTAGCACGCGAAAATTTTCTCCCATTCTGTAGGTTGCCTGTTTGCTCTTGTGACAGTTTCTTTGGCTGTGCAGAAGCTTTTTAATTTGATCAGGTCCCATTTATTTATTTTGGTTGTTGCTATGATTGCCTTTGGGGTCTTCTTCATAAATTCTTTGCCTAGGCCAATGTCTAGAAGAGTATTTCCAACTTCTTCCTCTAGAATTCTAATAGTTTCACTCCTTAGGTTTAGATCTGTGACCCAGCGTGAGTTGATTTTTGTGAGGGGTGAGAGGTGTGGATCCAGGTGGAAAACCATACCATGCTCGTGGATTGGTAAAATCAACATTGTTAAAATGACTATACTACCCAAAGTGATCTACAAATTCAATGCAATTCCTATTATAATACCAGCATCATTCTTCACAGAAGTAGAAAGAGGTACTCTTCCTTCCAAGCCTTCTGGGGGCCTTAGGGATCTGGAATAGGGAGGTGCATTTTTTTCCTACTGGTTAGGGCTGCTCTTGCTAACCTTCCCACGTGCAAATACCTTGTGGCAAGAAACAGACAGACCTCTTCATTTACGTTCCCCAGGGCTCAGGCTTCAAGCTCCCCAAAACTCTCTCCCCTTGCAGTGATCTTGGGGAAGCATCAGGATAGCCCTGCAGATGTGTACTGCTGTGAACACCATCCGGCGAGTCAAATGCTAATCTCTCTTTCTGGCAGGCATACCCCACCCCTGCGGGTGATTTGGTCAGAGCTCACAGTTCCTTGGCTTTAGGTGTGTGATGGTGGGGGAGGGGGATCATAGGGCAAGGAGAAAGTAACTTATTTTGTACTATGAGTTTTTTATTCCCTAAAAAACAGAAGATGTTAAAAAAAATGAACTTCTTTGTATTCCCTGTGCCCTTCCTCAGTCATTCATTATATATCCTGGGTTGACAAGTTATCCAGTGGTAAAGACATTGTTCCAGAAATGTTTCCATCCATCCCCGTGAGCCCCGGGAGGTTACATCTGACCCATTTGTTGATGGCTGTCTTTTCAATACAAGCCTTGATTGTCAATTACAGGGCAACTAAAAAAAATTCACTCCACATCCTGATACAGTAGCTATGATTATTATCAGCAGGAACAACCGCTCCTTTATTCACAGCAAAATAGTAGCCCTCTGTTTTTGTCCTTTATGTCCATTGTATAACACGTAGTTTCTGGATGGCGGCATATTGGGGCATAAATACTGCAACTTGCTCCCACATAGATTTCCCATCCGAATTCCTTTACAATCCTTTTTTGGTTTTAAAAATAGCTTCATACCTTCTTCCAGATCTTGTTTCCTGTTTCGGAAAGAGTTATGGGCCTTCCTCATGCTGAGAAAAATAACATTTAAAGCCCAGAACAGCCTGTGCCCTGAGGCTTGCTTTCCACAGGTTGCTGTGGGGAGGCCGCGCCCGGCGTCTCCACAGGCCCATCGTGGTGCCGCACATCCCGGCCGCATCTCCCTCTGGACTCCACCCCCCAAATCCGCTGTCGAATTCCCAGTGTAATTAATTTTCCCGCTGGAAAACCCAAAGCCAACCAAAGCCTGTGTAAGCTGGAAGAACTTCATTTTTACGAGGTGAAATATCACCCAGCACTGCCGTGGGGTGTGCTCTTTTAATTAGACTCCTGCTATTCTGGGTTAGTTGGACACAATGTATAGGTGTCTCTTAATTAGCACCTTGAAAGCTCTGACGGTCAAGTCCTTTGGACAGGCTGTGGTAAGTGAACTAAGCTGTAACCACCTGAGGCCAAACAGACCTTTAGGATGCCCTTGTCAGGGTCATAATTTCTCCTCCCCTCAACCTGATGTTCTATGAAATAGGAAACAGAGAAACTGGGTGAAACAGATAATCCAAACTGGATTTATTACTCGTGTACAGGTATCCTCTCTTCCACTTTTTCAGGCACCCCCAAAACAAAGCTGCACTTGTCTAGAAGCACTGGGGAACCGCGCAGACGTACTAAGGAGTCTGCAGGTGAGCGGAAAAGGTGAGTTCTCAGGACGCAGCCCTGCGCTGTGAAGCAGCAGCCTCCCCTCAGTCAGGCCCCCTCTCAGCGTCACAGGTGCGGAGTGGCCGTCTCCTCTCCTTCCTTCCTGTGCTCAGCCTCCCTGTCTCTCCACCTCTCTTTGCTGACATCCCCTTCTTGTTCCTCCTTCCCACAGGCATCTCAGTGTCTGCTAGAGATATTTCACTCTGCCCCAGCTTCTTTATTCTGCATTCCACACCTATTCCTTAAAACTGTTTTCAGTAGTGGCAAATGCTTTTGTTTTTGAAGATAAAGATTTTTGCTTTAGTTTGTGCTCACCAAAGGAAAGATGATTTGGTTGCTAGGATTCTCCCTCCTCTGAAGGCAGTGGGTTATAACAAGTGACAAATATTTTCTTCCTGTTTCATGCTAATATTCAAAATAAGGGATTTATTGTGTCTACTCAGTGTGAGACAAAACAATTTATACTTTACCATTTATTTGAGGTGTGTGCAGAAACCTATGTTCAGTTGTACCATATTTCCTATTTATTCCATTGATACTTTAGCACCCCTTGTAGATTGAGGCCTCCAGCAGACGCCCAGAAGGACAGCCCATTGCCATGTATCTGGGCCATTATGACCCTGAGCTCTACAGAGCCCACTCCTCCCCACACAGTACTCTGGGCAAATAAGAGAGAGATTTGTGCATTACAGATTTTTTAGACTTATTCAAAAGCATGATCTTTTCTCTGAGCCTGGCTCTATTCCACATTTCCTTGGTTCTTACCTTGATTTTATATGGCATTAGTCCTGAGATTGCTCCTCAGGTTTCAGGAGATAGTTTAGCTTCCCAGTTTGAACTCTGAGAATCCACTAAGACATTCAGTATAGAATAGTAGTCAAGTCTGGATTGGAGTCGTAAGTCAGTCACTGCCAGCTTTGTGATCTTGGGTAATTCACCTGGCATCTCAGAGTCACAGTGTTCCCATCAGTAAAACTGGGTTAGCTCAGAGAGGTTTGCTGTAATAGGTTAAGTTAGAAAAGCAGTAAATTGCTTTAGCATGATATGAGAAACATGGCAACCTTCAACACATAATATTTGCAATCATAATTTTAACTATTTTATTACTGTAGTTAGAATATCTTATTATTGCCATTGCTAGCAGCCACTCAACCTTTCTCATTACTGGGACTTCACCTAGACATTAGCTGTCCTAGAATCCTGGGGAAGGGCTCACTCTCATGCCTGGCGACATGGACATTGGATAGCTACCCCTCCAGCTTATTATCACTTAAGAGTCGTCAGTTAGAGTCCACTGCTCAGAAACGTCTCTTGAACTGACATTTTACATTAAATGTTACAGGCTTTATGATATTTAAAGCATTCCTGCTGCATGCTGTGATAAATGTTTCAGATATATCTTTTCATTTAATACTTGAAAACTATTTGATAAAAGGGTTTTTTTTATATTATGGATAAATAAATCAGATTTCAATAGCATTAAATAACGTATCTATAGGATGTGGAACTAACATTAAAGCCTGCTTCTCCTAACTCCACAGACATCGTGCTTTACGTTATACCCTGAGGTATATGACTGAGGATTTAGGCTGAAGGGCTGTGGGGCAGAGGCTGCAATATGCTTCCGCAAAGGGCCATGGGAGGGTCAGCACCAAGTAAACAACTGGGCTGGGGCTCAGGCTCTCATGCAGAAAATGGAGTATTCCTCAAGGATATGTGGATTTCATAAATTTTCAAATAAAAGCAATATATGTAGACAATTAAAAGGGATTCTTAAGGACATAAAGCTAATGGGTCTGAATCTTAGACTGAGCCATTAATATATTAGCTGGTTTGATCTTGAGACCTTCCTCAGACTGCCAAAGACTCAGTATCATATCCATAAAATTAGGAAAGTAGGAGTAACTACCTCTTAAGAATATTTTGTGAGTTAAATGAGATAATGAATGTAAACCATTTAGTACAATATCTGGCACACAGTAAGTACCTAAGCTATTATCATTTAACCCCATTAATTCAACAGACAAACACTAAGCATCTAATAATATACTGATAGTTCTGACATTAGACTGTCACCATTATTTTGAACTTAGCACTTCAAGAGTGAATACAGTAGACCCTTGAATAACATGGGTTTCAAGCATGCAGGCCCACGTATTTGAGAATTTTGTTCTCCCTCTGCTACCCCTAGATGATAAGATCAATCCCTCCTCTTCCTGTTTGTACTTAATGTGAAGATAGTAGGGATGGAGACTTTTGTGATGATCCTTTCCACTTGGTGAATAGCAAATATATTTTCTTTGTCTTATGATTTTGTTATAGCATTTTCTTTTCTCTAGATTACTTTATTGTAAGAATATAGTACATAATAAATGTAACATACAAAAAAATCATTAATTGATTGTTAATGTTATTGGTAAGGTTTCCAGTCAACAGTAGGCTATCAATAAGTTTACAGGGAGTCAAAAATTATCTGTAGATTTTCGACCATGCAGTGGGTCAGTGCCTCAACCCCTATGTTATCCAAGGATCAACTGTATTTTATATAATATTTAATGTTTTTGTCTTAAGAACCCATTAGAGATCATCTTTTTCCTCTTTTCAATTACAAAGTATTTTCTTATCTCATGACATGTAAATTTGTTAATTTGAGACCTGTTTCCAGAAAATGAGCATCTTTGAGTTATATGTTATTTGAAATTATTGTTCTGTGTGTGTTTGCACATGTGTGTGTGTGTATATGTATATATACACACATATATGTGTATATATATATGTATGTGTGTATGTATATGTACTCTCTGAATAAATAGCCTTTACTTACTTTCATTTGGGTATATTCCTTTACTAGCGCTGCTATAACTACCACAGACTGGGTGCCTTAAGCAATAGGAATTTATGGTCTCACAGTTCTAGAGGCTGGGAGTCTGAGATCAACGTGTGGGCAGGACCATTTTCCCTCTGACGCATCTGTTCCAGGCCCCTCTCCTAGCTTCTGGTGGTTTACTGGCAATTTTTGGTGTCTCTTGGCTTGTAGATGTATAACCTCAATCTCTGCCTTCATATTTATGAGGTGTTCTTCCTTTGTGCATGTCTGTGTCCAAATTTTCTCTTTTTATTAAGGGCACCAGTTTTATTGGATTAGGGCCCACCCTACTCCAGTATGACCTCAGCTAAATTAATTACATCTGTGACAACCCTATTGTCAAATAAGGTCACTTTTTGTGGTACTTGGGGTTTGAATTTCAACATATGAATTGGGGAAGCACAATTCAACCCATACAAGTGACCTTTCTTTATTTTATATATATATATATATATATATAATTATTTGTTTTATATATATTATATTTCACATATATTTTTATATATAAAAATGCATACATTCATACATGCATATCCTTACCAACACATTATAGTATACTAGACTAAATTCTTTAAAGGTGCTGCCTCAGCCTTATTTATGAATAACTATACCCCACTTTTCCAGTACCCAGTAATGTATCTAGCGCACAGTACCATTGCAGTAAATGTTGTAAATATATAAAATTTGATGAAGATAGGAAGCGTGACCAGTAGTTATGGATAGGTATGAATGGATATAAAGATTGTGGAGGAATATATAGAGGATGAATAATCACACCTGTGCAGTTTGACAATTGCACATAAAGATAACTATTTTGGTCTGTGACTGGTAAGGTGGGCCCTGGGCACATACGCATGGAGCATAAGGAAGATGTCAGGGAGAAACACCAGGCTCCGAATTCCCTGTCCCTTCTGCTCTGCACTAAATCCACTTTGCACAGATCAATGCAGTAGTTTGGACAGGATCCCAAGCAGCCCTCCGACAGCTACTGGTTAGGCTCAGTCCCTTTGGGAACCCACGGTGATGGCTACGTGATGGCCACATGATGGCCACTGCAGAAGGCTGGCACTGAGCCCCTCACTCACCTATCTGTGTGTCATGCGACCCTCACTGACAGAATACCTGCAGTGTGGGCTTGGTCTAGACTCGCACCGTCATTCTATATTTGGAATTATGTTATTTTAGGAATTCTTAACCCTTCGTTTGTAAAGTCAAAGATCTATTTATAGATCATTTGCAAGGCATCCCTTCAGCAAGTATGTCATTTTTGCAGTGCTGTAGCATGATCTACATGGTCAAGTCCAGTTTAATGTTTTGTGCCTCCATTTTTTCTCAGCTTGAAAATGTCAGGTATTTTCTATACAAACTTGACATTCTTCTTGTTCAACAGTTCTGTGAGCTTACAGCAATTACTGCAGCTGTGTTACTTTATTCAAATGTGGCATACAACTGAAGTCAAAACTTCCCTAATGGACAAGATTTATAGGTGATCCTTCACCTATAAATTATCATTCTTCATCAATAAACTTTACACTTATGTTACTATTTTAAATTACCAAATATTTGTAAAAGCTATTGTTTTAATCAACGCACATACAGGGCTATAAAAAGCTATGATAAGGAAGAAAAGAACAATTAATAACAGCCAAGTGTCCTCATTGTATCCTGGTCACTTGGTATGTCCTTTTACAAATATTATTTATTCATTAAAAACATGGAAATTAAGTTTTGTTTGCCCTCAGTTTATAGACAAAGAAACTGAGTGTGAGATAGGACAAGATTAATGTCCCATGGCCTCATAACTAAAGGGCAAAAATGGGATTAAAACCCACAATCAAAAGCTATCTAAGCTTCTTTGTGTTATACCGCACTTAGGAGTCTTTTCATTTTGAGCTGGAATATAGACCATGTTGGATATTGTTAAACCCAGAAAATATGTAAGTGAACTGATGCAATTTTGGAGTACATTTTAGTAAACTACCTAAGTACCTACAGTTAGGTCATGGTAGACCCAAGGCCATTATTCTCCTTCTGATTAAAATAAGATCAATTCAATGTGCGTTGTTAATAGCTCTAAATTTCCATTTAACACAGCTTTAACTGTTTGAAGGTGACATGATGTTTAAATGAATTGTCTTCAGAGTCCCCAGATAAGGAAAATGATTTGTTTTCTTATAACAGACATTTATTTCTTATAATGCTGTCATTAGGCCTATTAACAAAAAATGAGCTACAGGCATAGTTGCAGTAAACAAAACACTCTCCAGGATGTATTTGTAAGAAGTGATGTGTTTAGAGAGGAGAAAACAGCCCTTTTTCATCTCCAACATGATATAAACATGTCACTCTCAACTTGTGCACTTGGCTCCGATTGTTGAGAACATTTAGTTCTCTTTTTATTGGTTACATAAAAGCAAAGAACCTTGATTTATGCTTGGTTTAAATAAAGAGAAAATGAAAGAGGCAGATTGTCAAGGAGAGAGAGTTGTTGGAGCCCCCGGTGCCTGACCAGGCGGGGCAGGTGCCGGAGGAGGAGCATCCGGCAGCTCAAGTAGAAGCAGTCCTTTTTCCTTTTGCAGGAAAAAACAAACGATCAAACAAAATGCTGTCGGGTTGTGAGAACTCTGTGGGCTCTGAGTGTTGGGAGTAGATTGGGCCAGGAAGGAACCCTCACAGCCTCTTTTTGCTAGAGTGCATTTGGGACTCACACCTCCCTCCGGGGTTAGAGCACTGATGTCTTGCTGACTCTCTCTCTCCTTACCTCTTGAGTTCTAACCTTTGTGTTTCTTTTATATGTAGTTAGTTGTTAAAACAATGAGGTCAAGGGCAGCGTACTGCTGCACGTCTTGACTATCCCACTTCCACGCTGTAAGGGCTTGAGTAAGTCACTTAACACCTCTAAACATTAGGTTCTGCAACAGTTAAATGAGCATAACAACAGCTACCGACTCATGTTATTAATTGACTTAGTGCATTGAAATACTTATAAGCTTCGTTCATTGCTATTTTTCAATTAAACGTATTTCTGATGACAGTATCACTCCTGCTGCAGGCGAAATCCAGGATGAAGTCTTCAGTTAGTTGCTGTGCTGGTGGGGAGAAGCACACAGCCATCTGAGTAGCTTTACTTTAAAACTGTGATGTAAGCCTAAACTGGCACTCAATATTATCAGGGCATCATTTATGTTTTTCTAGAAGGATCATTTCTTACTCCCAAGAATAAATATTGTATAACAGCTGTCTTCACAAAACTGCCGTACCATTCCTCCTACCTCCACTCAATGGCATATGAGCAACATCATATTCCTCTTATGCCACTGAGAGAAAGAGAAATCAGGACACACAAACTCTCTCATTTTCCTATTACCACCCAACCGTCTCAGTTCTCCTCAGCTTTACTTTCTTAATCCCTGTTACAAAATAGGAACTTTTCCTTCCCCTGTCTAAGGTCAGCCCCCTCACCTAGGACCTGTGTCTCATTCCTTTTTGTTTTATTTGGCTGTCCTCTTTCTCCTGAACCATAAGCATCTATATTTCTGTTGGAAAATTTCCATTAGCACAAAACATGTTCTGATGCCTTCAATATTTAAAATGAAAAAAAAAAAAAAAGAAAAGAAAGGAAGAAACAATTCTCTTTTTCCTTCTTCCCAGTTGGCTACTGCTTTATTTCTCTGCTTTAAACTCACAGAAGTAGTTCCGAAAGGGGTTTATCTTCACTCTATCCCTCTCCTACTACACCCACTCCAGTGGTCTTCTCTCTCCTTCATTCCATCGGTTCCTTCATGCAGCGAACGCACAGGCCACATAAATCTCTGCCGGGCTTTGGAGATTCCATGGTGAGTGACAGGGGCACCAATTCTTTCTTCATGGCACTTACATAGTCTAGTATTAAAAAAAGGATTTATAAAGGTGACCACTCTAATTATAGAAAATGCTTACAGGAAAGAAACCATTAATTAATGTAGACAATGATTAAGGTTAATCTGGATAAGCCTCAAGGACCCGTGGGAGAAGCTCATGGCATGGAGAAATGAGGTTCCTGGGTTCTGTCCTGAGTCTTTGGGGTAGGTAAAGACAGACACTTTAGATAATATGGATCTTTTAAAAAACAGAAAATATTAATTTAACAGTTTAATGATAAACAGGACCTAGTTGAGAGTTGAGGAGAGAGTATTCAAGTAAGGGCAGATGAGTATATATCAAGACTTGATGCAGAAAAGTAACTTTCCCCAAAATGAAAGAAAACCTGTAAGTCTGGAGTGTGGTAAATAAATTGGGGTAGGACACAGCTGGACATGGAGAGTGAAAAAGGACCAGGACAGGAAAAGCAGCTGACCATTGTCAGTGGCTTGGATTCTGTTCCTAGGACAATGACTAGTGGCTACCTAGCAGGTGATGGTGTGCTTTACTGAGAGTCTTGAAAGACAGCATGTGCCAAAGGAAGACAGCAGCTAGGAGATCACTCTAGTGGGCCTGGAGGGAAGCTATGATGGTCTAGATGCTAGACTCTGCCGGTGTCATTGGACAGAGAGCAGAGTTCGTGTTTTTAAGAGAAGTTTAGGAGTTATGATCAAGGTACTTAGTAATAATTTAGAATGGAAGAGTGAAGACAAGGAATTAGTTGAAAATATTTAAAGCTTCTTTTTCCTAAGAAACAGTGATTTTGCTGAGGCTTCCTGCTGTGGTGGTAAAAGCTTGGATGGGGTACACTTGAGGAATATTTCATTTCTCTAGATAGTTAGAGAAGCTAAATGATGAGCTCATCACTGCGTAGTTTATTGTACATTTGGAAAATTTTATATATTCTTAAAAGATTTTGTATACAATTTTCATGTAAATTGCAAGATGCCCAAGAGGTGCATGAGGAAATGTCTCACAGAAGCAACATATAGATTCCGGAAGGCAACATTTCACCACATTACAGTGATGAGAGACTTCCATTTGTAGATCATATTTACTGGGATGTTTTTGATCACCTAGGGAGGTTATGTGGGGAGAATAGAGACAAGCAGTAAGACAAGACTGAATTCTGAGGACTGCAGTATGTAGGCATTCTGCAGAGAAGAAGCCACTAGGGAAAGGGAACTGATGAGGTCAGAGGAAACACGTGTGTGTGGTTGTGAATGAAGACGTGAGAAGAAAGTGCTTTACAAAGGGAGTGCATTTTTGCAGTGTTGACTTCCACGATGAAGCTATGTTGAGGCTAGAAAATACCCGCTGGATTTGTCACCATCACAGTATTGGAGAATCTATGCAAGAAATGGCTTTGGTTAGGGTAGTAATACTCCCTTTCCCTGGCTTAGAAGTTAGATCATTGTTTATTTACTGTTACAAGTGTCCACACTTGCAGATGAATTTCTGGGGATACAGCAGTTCTTCCTCAGTGAGATAAGATCAATACCATTGCCCTATTCTATGTCTACATAAAATGTAGGTATCAGGGCCCCAACTTGAGACTATAAGCTGTGCAGAGCATGAAGATTGAAGCTCATCTAAATAAGCTTGAAGGGCCTGTGGGGAAAGGCCATGAGTCTTCACAGCATGGAGAAGTGAGGTTTCTGGGTTAGGGTCCGGGTCTTTGTAGAAGATGAGAACAATTCTCAGTCCAGTAGAGGAAATTCTACTCAGGCTGTCTCCTAGTGAGTGATTCTAGCACAGAATCCCACACAGTGTCTGGTTCACAGAAGATTACAATAAACAATAGCTAGTGACTAATGCTCACCAGTAATGAACATTCACTCCCAGCAAATTGGCCATCCCAGGGAGCATGCAACCAAAAGGCTGAGATTCAAGATTTTGCTATAATGGTAACTAAAACCCATTTTTACTATTTTATTATAATTGGATTTATTTTGTAGAACTCAGAAGTTACGGCCTATGAAATTGTGAATTTTATTATTATTTATTGAGTTCCCAACATATTCCATCATGACACTAGATATTCTTAGTTATAATTCCACAGTTAAAACTTGCTGCAGTTTCATGGAGTATTTGCTTTTCTTAATTCTTGGACGTGGAAATGGAGGCTCTGAGGGGCTAATGGTGTATCCAACATCTCATAGTCTCTAGCAGATTCCATATTCTAAACAAGTTGTTCTCACCTTCTTGGTAATAAGGAAGTGGTAACTTAGCTTAATTAGCCTTGACATAAGGGTGTTATTCGAGTATCACACCACATTAGTATTTTTTTCATTGTATTGAAGTTTGCTTCTGTTTTTCTCTTCATCTTCAGACATCCTCTAATTGTGCTTGTTTCAGAAGCCACGTCATGTTAGAGGACTCACATATGGAAGCCCAGGCCATCTCACTGGCTTTCCTTCCTGACTGCTTCATCCCCTGTTGGAAGGAGAGAGAGAGAGAAGAAGTAATAGAATAAGATAATTTAGTAACTTCTGGACAATGCTAGGAAATTGAAACTAAAGGATCCATGTTCAGAACAAAATACAATCTATAGACCATGAGCCAAACATTTCATGACAATTCTGTGGAAAATGACATCTGAAAACTCAAATTGTACCAAACCAAACCTTTCCTTCATAATGGAAATGTGTAGGTCACACCTTAACTTTTTTTCCACTTTCCCTGTACAGGCCACATTCTTGGGGGGAGAAAAATAACCAGGTAGTCATTCCATTACTTGCAATGGAAGAAGTCATTCTAAAAAATTTCAAATTCCTTTGAATTGTTAGTCCTTTACATGTTTAGTAGTGTCTCTCTCACAGACAGGGAAAGCAATGCCCTATCATTTTGGGACTGAGGCTTTGGAAAACATGTCCTGCTTACCTGACATTTCTGATGTGGGGAGGCAGGAGGTATTAATATAACCAGGGGAGGTGCTTCTCTTATAAAGTGGGATCCACAGGGAGAGAGAGATGACTGGTTGGCTGGCGAATGCGGTGGTGCTTTTATGAGGCCATGAAAACGAATTTCAAGGCCAACCGATTGTATTGTTTGTCATAACAGTGTCACTGTAAAAGGAGCACATTTTTTAACTTGGGCCTGAGAAACTTTAACATAAATTGTTGCTGAAATGAAGGAAGGACAAACTAATTTGGAATGTATTTTAAAGTCCTCATTTAGTTGATGTTGACCCCCGTTCTCTGCATGTGATGGAAGATTTTGCTGTCCACCCTGCAACCTGCGCAGGTTTGCACGAGACCTGGCATACGTCCTGGAAAGCCAGGAAAACCCAAGCTCCGCCACACGCCAATATGAAAACTGAGGCATAGAAAAGTGAATTGACAGGCTCACAAGACCAGTTTCCATATCTGTTGTATTAGTTTCCTAGGGTTACCATAGAAGTTGCCACAAACCTGGTGACTTAAAATAAAAGGAATTTATTGATTGTCTCATGGTTTTTGAGGCTGAATCCAAACCCAAGGTGTCAGCAGGGCCACGCTCCCTCCAAAGGCTCTAGGGAAGAATCCCTCCTTACTCCTTTTGGCTACAGATAGTTCCTGATAGTTCTTAGCTTGTGGTAGCATCACTCCAATCTCTGCTTCATCTTCACATGTCCTCCTCCCCTGTGTCTTGTGTCTGCTCCTCTTTTTGTGAGGATATCATTCATTGGATTTTGGGGCCACCCTAAATCAAGGATGATTTCATCTTTAGATGATGGTTAAGTATAATAATTACATCTGCAAAGACCCTATTTCCAAATAAGTTCACATTCTCAGGTTCTGAGTCAACATGTATTTTGAAGGAACACTGTTCAACGCACTACATCCATAAATTAAGCTGGCCATTCTTGACTTGTAAGACTCTTATCATGACTGAATAATGTTTATGTAAAAAGTTTGGTAGGTAGTAGGTAATCAATAAATTCTTTGTTTTTAGTGATACCACTATAATTATCTTTATTCCTAACCAAGATTTGCCTGGATGTTTCCATTTTCTTAAATACATGTTCAATTTGTACTCTGTTCTAGGCATTGATTATGCAAGTAGCCTGCAATATATCAATAGACATGATTGTTATCCTTTCTAGTAGGCTGTGTGTTATAAATGGTACCCAGCAGCTTAGACATCGTGCTTCAGAAGTACAGAAGAGGAAATAATAAGTTCTGGGAACGTACAACTGGCAACTTTTCAGTAAGTCTTTGCTAGAGGGGTCCTATGTCAAACAATATAAATGGCAAAACTTACACAGTGCTAAGATATAACTAATTGGCTCCCGAGTTAGGACTCTTAACCACCATGCTATTCTGCCTCCCAGATTAAAATTGGTAACAGGAAATAAATTTTTTCTTTGGTATGAGCACAGGTTAAGTAAAATGAGAATTTTGTGAAAACAACAATGTGAAGAATTGGAGAATTCTACTTGGCCCATGGCAATGGTGAATAGTGAATACTTATTGGGAGTAAGTTTGATAATATGTACTCAAGAGATATTTAAGAGCTTATATTTTTGGACCCTAGAAATTCCTTGTTTGAGAATCTAACTGTGGAAGTTATACCAGATTTTTTTAAACCTTTTAAAACAGAGATATTCATTCATTATGGCAATATTTTTTAATGTGGAAATTGTGAAACAGCATAATGCTGACCTCAGGGGATTAGTAAATTAAGTTATGATATTCCCCTCAATTGAATACTCTGTGGTCATCATAATTTATGTTCCAAAAGAGTGTGATAAAATAGGAAAAAATATGTTAAACATCAATAATGTTCATCTTAGATTGGATTTCCCCAGAAATAGACCCTGAAACAAGAATTTGTGCAAGTCGTTTATTTGAAAAGTGATTGCAAGAAGCACAGTATGAGGAGCAAATAAGTGAGACAGATAATGTAAAAAATCCACTAAAGAATGGTCGATAAATAGGCTATCTTTTTATCCCAATAATATATCAGGTTCATTGAGGTTTACCTTAAATAGGGTGAAATTCAACCCTTTCAGCATACAGTTCTACTCACACAGTCCTGGAACCACAGCCACAATGAAGATGCAGTATACTCTCATCATCCCCCAGTTTCCCTCCTTCTTCCCCTTTATATCCGATCCCCTAGTCCCTGGAAACCACTGACCTATTCTCTGTCTCTATAGTTTTGTCTTTTCCAAATTGTTACATAAATCTTAAGCCTGGCTTCTTCACTTAACATATGAATTTGAGATTGAACCATGTTGTTGCTTGAATCACAGTTTTTCTTCTTCTTCTTCTTCTTTTTTTTTTTTTTTTTTTTTTTTTGGTGAGATAGGCTTTCTCTCTGTTGCTCAGGATGGAGTATAGTGGCATGATCACAGCTCACTGTAGCCTCCAACTACCACGCTCAGTCTATCCTCCTGGCTCAGCCTCCCTAGTAGCTGGTACTACAGGTGCGTGCCACCATGCATGGCTATTTTTTTTTTAATTTTGTAGAGGTGAGATCTCACTGTGTTGCTCAGGCTGGTCTCAAACTCCTGGCTTCAAGTGTTTCTCCTGCCCCGGCCTTCCAAAGTGCTGGGAGTACAAGTGTGAGTCACCATGCCCGACCACAGTTCTTTTTTTTAAATTATTACTGAGTAGTATTCCATTGTAAGGATGCACTACCACATTTTCCATTAATCAGTTGAAGGACAGTTAGGTTGTTTCCAGTTTGGGGTGATTATGAATAAAGCTGCTATCAACATTCACGTGGACATAAATTTTCTTTTCTTGTTAGTAAATCACTAGGACTAGTATCGCCAGAACATACGGTAGGTATGTGCTTAAACTTAGAAGAAACTGCTCAGTGGGCAGCTGGACTCACTACTCCTGGAGACTTCTTAGAGAATGCACAAAGTTTGCTGCGTTTCATCCCAGCGGCCAGGAAGCTGGGGGATTTATTTGTCCTCCAACTCCAGCATTGGTTGAGGGCTGCTCTCAAGGGTATTAGCTCCTCATCATTTACAGCTCCTCTCGGACAGAATGTGCATGTTCTAGAGGCCTAGCTTAAAAGTTGCAGCTGTTTTCAGTGGAAGTCCTGGGTTGGTATGCACAGAATGTTGACAACTGGCAGCACATTCTACCTATATCACATGGGAAAAAAATGTTGCCATTCAACTTCAGATAATGATATTTGTATAAGGTTTTAACAGGAACATGATTTTTTCTTGTATCAGAATCCTTAAACGTAAGAGAATTTATATTAATATATTTTTTAAATAATCATAATAATTTTGATTATTATTGTGAGAGAGTTTATTCATGAAGCACTTACTATCTGAGAACTGTTATTATCTCTGTTTGCCCAGGGTGATATTGCTAAGAAATAGTGGAACCACCATTCAAAGTTAAACTACCTGGCTTCAGAAAAGGTACTTTTAATCACTATGTTATACTGGAAAATCCTGTTATAACGTAGGTAATGAGTATTTCTACAAATTAAAAAAATAAAGAGAACCAAAAAGAATTCGTGTACAGGTCAATGAACTGTGTGTATATAATAAAATACTAAAGGAAATGTAATGTGTTTTTATGGTATTTTATGAAGTGGTTTTATTTTTTTGCCACTTTTTTTGGTAACTTTAATTCAAAGAACATATGTTTTTTATGGAGAAATAGGGGAACTTTACATTTTTTATGTTAAAGAATTTTAGAAATTTTTTAACTGGATATTGACAAATTATAATTGTGTATATTTATGGGGTACAAAGTGATGCTATAATATATGTATACAATGTGGAATAACTGAATCGAGCTAAGCAACATACCTATTAACCTCAAATACTATTAAATGGTAATGGGGAGAGGTCAAAATAACACTTCAAAACCTGAAAACTGAATCCCGGTTCTGCAGTTTACAGCAGGGGTAGTGGAGAGACTTTGTCAAACACCAGGAGACAGAGGCAAACGAGAGAAGTATTAAACTCTCTGGGTGCCGTGTTCTTTGAGGGCATCTGTCTTTGCAGGAAAGATTGATTCTGGCTCGCGGGCAGTCATTATCACACTGCCCAACATCAAACAGCCCTTCCCCCTCGCTCTGCCCCCAGCAGCCCATTGATTCGGACGCCCCTGGGTGGTCCTGGACTCTCCCCCGCAGCTGCTCAGCCTCGGAGCCCCTGCGAGCCTCACTCTGCCTCCACAGGCCACATTAAGTCCAAATGAAGGAATTCCTCCAGGCAGAACTTTTTCAAAGAGTTGAAGCCAAAATAAAAGTTAATGAATTCCAGCAACGGCAAAAGACCTCTGGATAGATGTTTTGCCCTTTTTATTCATTGAGCTCATGCAGTTTTTATTTTCTCAAGTTTCTCTTTGTAAAACTGTTCCACCAATGTTTCCAAAATTAATTTTGACCTTCCGGCAACATTTTAATTTCACATGCCCCAGTAGATTCTCTTTGTTCAACAACTTATTCCATATATTCATTATTCCTTTTAGAAAATAGCATTATCTTGCTCAACATAAGTATTCATTATATGCCTAATTACTCTGAGAACTGCACGCAGAGGCGAGAGCCGGTACAGAGGGAGCGGCACTTGTCCGAGGGGAGCAGACGGGCTCAGGAATGACCTGGGGTTATTAGCTGCCTCACTCTGGGCTGGGGCTGGCCCGGGCTGGGGCCTTGCCCTCACCGTGGGCTCTGCGAGTCACACACCCTATCTGAGTCTCACGTTCATGGGTCTATGAAATGAGGTGATGGCGTCTTTCAGGGTTTTGTGAAGATTTGGGGATGCTATTGCTAGGGTATGTGGAAGGAGCTCACCCACACTATGTGGTAAGTGGTTGCTGTTATGATTAATGATAACATCTCCGCAACACTTACTGGAAATAAGATATTCACGTGTATTCAGCATCATACATGTGCTCCACCATCAGGAAGGTTCAAGACTGGAAGAGGATGATGGCTTTCTTCCACCGTCAGGAACAAAATCCAAACTCCTCCCCGGGGTTCCCAAGGCACCGGGCAATCTGGTCCCACGCAGCTCTCTGTCTCATCGCCTGCTTCGCTCCCGGTCCTCAGGGACTAAACTTCATCCTCACTGTCCTGCGTGCTTTTTTTTTGTGCACATGAAAAACTCTCTCACTCACCCCTCGCAAATGATTCTGCATTTGCTTTTCCCTCTGCTTAGACAGCTCCCCACACCCCGATTTCCCCAACACCACTCCAGTCATCCTGCCTCACCCCACTGTGGCTGCCTCAGCAAGCCTTTCTCCGGCCGTAGCGCTCAGGCGCCCCCGCTTCCTAGGTCTCCGCTTGGCGAAGTCACGGTCTCTGTCCTCCGCGGCTCCTGCCTGAAACGCCTTCTCCATTTATCTCTTCATTCTCTTCTCTAACCTGCAACTCGCACCAAAGCTCCACGGGCGGCCACCCCGGCCAATGACCTGGTGGTCTCGGGCTTCTACTCTCACCCCTGCCATCAGGGCAGCCAGATTGAGCCTTTCAAACTGGGAGTCACCTCCCTCACGCCATTTACTCAGAGGGGACAGCAAGTCCACGAGCCCCCTCCCTTCCTGGTCTTGCTGCTGCCCCTTCTCTGCCCTCCCTCCCACCCTGCGTTGGCCTGCCCCTGCTCAGGCCCAGCAGCCTTGCTAACCTCACACGCATCAGGTGCGTATCCACCACAGACCTTCCATTAGCTCTGTCCTCAATCTGGAACTTTCTTCCCCCGGAAACGTGCTTGGTGACCCTCTTCCCTTTGACGTCTTTGCTCCAGTCGTAGATTCTCAGTGAGGCAACACTATTTAATTCCGCCACCTGTCCCTGCCCGAACTAATATCCCTAACCCTGTTTCACATTTTCCTTTTTGTCTAGCTAGCACACAAAGAATCTTCTAAAATGCCGCATATTTTACTTATTTATCAACTTTATTGTTTATTGTCTACCTTCCTCAGGACAACGTCGGCTCCCTGAGGGCAGGGATGACTGTCTGCTTTGTTTGCTGATGTGTCAAAAGGGTCTCTACTGTTATGTGACACACTGTAGGTCTTCAAACAATGTTTGTTGAATGAATAAATGAATGGGAGAGGACACTTAATTCTGTTTGGCCCCTGCACAGGAGAGATAGATGGAGAAATTTGGAGATCTGACCAGCAAGGTAGCCTGGGGTCAAATAAAAGGAAGACTTCAAACTCCAGATGGGTGGTTTTGCACATTATTCTATGCATGCTAAGGAGTGATTGATTTTTATTTTTTATTACCAGAAATCTATATTGCTTATAGTCCTCTTTAAAATTTAGTGGAAACTCTACTTGATTTTTAGGTGCACTAAAAAAAAAAATTCTTGCCATTTGGACCTGGCCTGAGTTACATAATTGCAGGAAGACTCATTTTCATGTAATCGTTACTTAACAATTTGAGACCCTGAGAAGAAAATGTAAATATTGAGAATTCAGTGACAGATTAGCTACCTTTCATTGATCTGTGGATGGCTGAATCTCAGGGTTTCAATCAATTTCCAGCACTTTGCCTTCATCAGGGCATAATCAGATTTGGTACGTGTTGGGTGTCCTCTGGGCAGCAGGCTCTGTGCTAAGTGCTACTACAGACAAGCAGTGCACAGGCAAATATGTAGCCATGGCCTTCCCTGTGACTGTTGGTGAGAACCTAAAAGCACCAGAGCTGGTGCATTGCTCCCTGCTCCACCTCGCACTGGAAAGGTGCTTTTGATGAGGAAAGGGAGAGAGTGTTTGGTGGTTTGGAGCCAGTGGCTGGCTCTTCTGGTCACTCCTGTGGAGCTGTCCTGCTCACCTCTGCACCTCTCCCTCCTGGTATGGCACATGTCCCACTGCAAATGCTGAAAATGCTCAGTCTTCCCTTTCTCTTCCCCAGTCTTCCTGCAGCTAGAGCCTTGTGTGCCCCCTAGATCTATCCAATGAGTGCTGTGGGGAAAGCTCTTACCGAGCTTCTGGGAGAGAGGATTTTCTCTGACAGTGTTGAACTTCCCCTGGACCCAGTCACCCTGGACTACAGTGATGGTTAAAAGCAATATCCGCTTTATATTGTGGGAAGCAGCTTCCTGCATATGACTTATTTGATAGATGCACATGACTTAGAGGACTCACAGTGCCTCCTTGCTTACCTGTGATCAGGCCAGACACAGCTTCACCAAATTCCCATTCTTTGCCTCATAAAAAGTGTCAGCTGAACTGATGATACCTATTGACCAATCTGGACAAAATGCTTGCTACCTAGACCTGGGCTAATTTTAGTGAAGCTTCTCTCCTTCCTCCAGGCCCCGGAAATTTGGCCCAGCTCCAGCCTGAGCTGCACACAATCCCTCGAAAACTCCTCGAGAATAGGCTGGCCTCGGGGTAACCATTTCCGTCTGCCTGGCAGTCACACCAGTGGGCTCCTGCCACTTCCCCAGGGCTGTTAGGTTCTTCCTACTGTCCTTACTCCTCCCTGTAAAAGAACAGCCCTCTTCTGCCTAACCTGTAAGCTGCTTGCAGCTCTCAGGGCGAGTGTTCTCCCTGTTGGAGTAGCTGCCCTCCCCTCAGTGCTGTAAACCCTTCTAATAAAGTGTCTCTGCTTACCTAGGTCAGAATTTATTTTTTTATTTGACATCTCCTTAAGAAAAACAGATGAATTAAAGGAAATCCTCTTCTCCTTTTTAGCTGGATGCTGTGTTTCCATGGGGGAGACCTAGAAACTGCTTTGGTCATCTTGACCTGCGAAGCAGCCCCGGAACTGCATCTCCTCAGACGTCTTGTGTTGGACAACAACCCCTTCATTGCATGAGCCACTCAGGGCCCAGCGTTGGCCAATAAGCAGAGAACACACCTCACTGGCACCTGCAGCCCAGGAGCTGGGCCTAGGTGAGTTGTGTTTTCAACGCTCCAGCTGAGGGGGATGTTGAAAGCTTCATTTTGTTTCTGAAGTTGACATAGAGACCCGGCAAGGATGGGGATAGATAATGGATTTTAGTGGTTTGTTGAGTACCTAAAGTGAAAGACTTAGAGAGAAGCAAGATTGCTTTGTGGAATTATAACTATCTCATAACAGAATGGAATAGGTTCAAATTCCATCTTTTCTCTTCTCCAGGTTGGTGACTTTGGACAAGTCAGTTCAGTACATGTCAAGGAGCGTTTGCTAAAGTCTCAGGTTTTCTGGCCTGGTGTTTGTTCTAGGACGCAGAGGCAACCAAGACACAGTCTTTATCCTCAAGGAGCTCATGGTCCAGGAGGGGAATTAGAATTCATAAACAAGTAACAGTAAACCAAAGTGAAAACCGTTATTAATAAATATGCACAATTTATTAAGGAACAAATTAACTCTGTAGGGTTTCACAGTCAAGCCTTACACTAATGAACACACGTAAAATGACTGGTAGTTTGCCAGGTAGATGAGGTTAAGACCAGCATTCCAAAAAGAAATAACACCTACAAACGTATGGATGTACAAGTGTGAAAAGACTGGCATGCTCAGATCATGCAGGCACTTGTGAACCGCACTCTCTGCACCTACAGGCTACAGATGGGTGGTTGTCAAAGTGGGTGCCTGGGAACCCCAGAAGTCCTGTGAGTATCTCCGACACCACCCTGGGAGGCCTGGCATTTGCAGGACCAGTAAAGGGAGATGATGAGCAGACAAAATAGAGGCCTCCCATTGTGTGACACCAGGCAAGTGTCCCAATCTCTCTGCCTCAGTTTCCACATATATATAATTGGGAAAATAATAGTAACTATGTCACTGGGTTTTTGTGGAGATAAATTGTTTAAATAAATGTAATGTTCTTGGAACAAAGCCTGGCATAGAATAAATGCCATATAAATATTAGCTAATTTTACAATGACAATCACGCTGTCACCGGAAGAACTCTACTTGCTTTGCATCTTCAGCTTTAAGAGGTCTTTTGAAAAAGTGTTCACACAAACTATTTTTAAAAGTTTGAGCATCACTCTGTAGATCCACTCTTTCAATAAATTGCAATAAATGTCTGTTCTGTTCCATGCACTGTTATTGAGGTAGAGCAGCAACTATGGGCTTTCTTTTGAATGGGGGATTCCCAAAAGTTAAAAAAAAAATTATAAATATATATAAGTAGAATACATTATATTGTGTTAAATTCTCTCTTAAAAAATAATAAAGCAAAAAGTTGGAGAAAGAATGCTGCGTATGGGAGTTCAGTCCCAAGTAGGGTTGATAAGAAAGGCCTTGATGAGAAGATGATGTCTGGGAGATGTCACCAGGCTGGTGAGAGAGTGAGGCAGCAGATTGCTGGGGCCAGGGGAGCAGGCCCTGTGTGTTTGAGGAGCTGCCAGGAGGCCAAGAAAAGTGGGGAAGAATTAGGTGGAAGAGACAGGCTCAGGGAGGGACCTGTGGCCAAAGGTGAGGGGCTGGACTGATTTGGAGGCCTCAAGCTTTTATTCTGGAAGATGGGAAATCATGGGAGGATTTGGAGCACAGAAGTGACCTGGTGCGATCAATGTTTTATGTAATTGCTGGGCTAAGAGTGGTTAGTTGAAGCATGGTGGGATCACGAAAGCTAGGAAAAAAGTTACCAAACAATTCGTAGGAAAGATCATGGTGGCTCTGATGTGGGCAGTAGCAACAGGGGTGGTGGGAAGTGGTGTAATTCTTGGTAAAGTTTCTGGAGTCTATATGGGGAGAGAGACAGGGGAGCTGTGACAGAGTGTATCCACTGAAATCATTTTTAATTGAAGTCTTTCGCACTCTGATTCCAGGGGAATTGTTTGGTGGGTCCCTGATTATCTGGGCAAGGAAAGGTTACAGGAGCAGAGCAGGGTCTGGCTCTCACTCCAGGCACAGGTGCAGCCCAATGGCCTCCTCGTCTCCAGGCAAGAATGCTTGGTAATTTCCTTGCTTAAATTGTTCCCTTGTCTCTATCACAGAATAGAATCTGACCCTGACTAATGTGACTTAATGAGGACAGTTTAACTGTGCATATAAAGAACCACTAAACATATATTTATTTTATATTTAGTCCCAGCCATTATGCATAGTTATACTTGAAAGGGCACTGGATAAATGCTTTAATCCACAACAGGTGTGGCTGGAGAAACACATAGAAAGTACATAAAATCCAGTCCAGAGGAGCAAGCAGATTATATAAACTTCCCATTAGGGCTGGGAGATATAAGGCACAGCCGAACTTTGAAGACAGCCAGTGTCCACCCGGTAATTTCAGGCAGCCTGTCCCAGGGTGGGAGCTGCTGCAGCGAGAGTCTGGCGGGGAGGAACTCTGTAACTCACTCACCTCAAATTGTCTTTGGGTGCCCAGCCTCACCAGAGAGGAAATCAGGGAGCAGCATTTGGAATTATATCAGCATCTGATCCGCCCTGGAGGGAACCAGCCACATTCACCATGATTAAAGCGGATGAGCTGCTTCTTCACTAAGTTCCCGTTAAACTTGAGACCTTCCATAGGCGTTGTCTTATTAACAGGCTGGCCGGTCATTGAAAAGTGATGGAATGAGGGAAGAAATGACTGAGATTTTTGAGCATTCAAGAGATTTTTCCCCATGTACAATTAAGAAAGAAACTAAGATTCCACACTTCTTGTCGGAGACAAGAAACCTAAATAAAGACACTGAGGCAAAATTAATACCGAGTGTTTGGGTCAAGGTCGAGGCCTGCAGCTTGGGAAACTGGGAAGTGCACCGTTCAGACTTTTTTACACACAGGTTTGCAAAGGGAAAAGGGAAGAAGGAGCAGGCTGATACGAAGTTGTTTGACAAGAACTCTCAGTGGTTCACAGAGATGACACCGATTAGGATCGGGTGTGCATGGTTGGGCCGTGGGGCACGAGCTCCGGTGTACAGTGCACGGAGTGCCAGCTTCATCTACACCAGAGCCCACAGAGCAAGTAGCTTCAAGAGGTCATTATGTCGCTCAAGTGGGGAGTGAGATGGGACTGTCCACACATTTCAGTGCCTCTTTGGGCCTGATAATTTAAAGGCGTTTACATTCCTCGGATCAAAGTTTCTTTTCTTTCTCATAGGTAGAGAGGCTAACAGAGCCTTAATAATTTCTTCAGAAGTGGTGGTATTTTCCAAACTTAAAATTAATGCTACAAATACTGAATCCCACGTTATTTCTACTCTATCCCCTGTCCTCCAAGGGGCGAGCTGTGTTGTCTGGCATCATATGATATTTTGGTGGCAGAGCCTGTCCTTGTGCCAATATCTCTTGTGTTTTCATGCAACGACTTAAGCTGGCTTCCCAGCCACTCGCCCACAGAATCGATGCCTGGGGAGTCCGTTTGAATGTAGGTAACCAGGTTTCAACACAGCTCTGTCCCTGGGGTGAGTGGGGAAGGAGCGGGCCATGCAGCCAACTTTGGATGTTTTATTTTTTGTTCTGTAGTGAGAGCATCAGATGCTGAGGGTGGCGAAAGCTTCCCTCTCGTTTCAGGTCTTCTTCCTCTTCCCCATTAAATCACTTTGGTCTCACACAGCAAACGTCCTTCAGGGATGGCTTTAGGCGAAGCTATGAAGTCCGTCCTCTGTTCCAAGGACGTCTCCTTGTTTGTCTCCTCTCTCACTCTGTGGAGCTCACTTCCTCTTCTGAAGCTTGTCAGATTTCCCTCCTGTGAGCTCAAAAAAAGGATCCAAATTACTATATGCATGGAACATGTCCCCATTTTGCAACTGAAAGTGCTGGCCAACTGTATACCGCTTATACATTGTGAATCTAGTGAAGATTTTTAACAAAAGGTTCAAATTGAGGCATAGCTGCATTCTAAAATCAATGAAAATTGGTTTGTGGGACGTGAAAATATGCCTCCCTTTGCCCATGAGTTAAGTCTTAATTCTTAAGTGACTATATTTGTTTTAATATTCTAAAAGGAAGGCCCATAAGCTTCTAGACTCATGGCTGACATAAGTTTAAAAGACATTTCACTGGGCCCAATTAAAGGAGTGTTAATTGGCTACTAATTTAGTAAGAATTTCCCTGGGAAGACCAAGGAAAACAAACAAAACCTGAGCTCTGGAGTCAAGGTGGCTGCGGTGGGCTCAAGCATGGTCCCTCCAGAGTCGTCCACCTCTGACTACTAGGAACCCGTGACTATGTCACCTTACCTGGCAAAACAGACTTTAGAGATGCAATTAAGGATTTTGAGATGGAGAGAAAATTCTAGATTATTTGGGTGAGCTCAGTTAATTACAAGAAGCCTTACAAGAGGGAGGCAGAGGGTCAGATTATGAGAAAAGAAGATGTGACAACAGAAGCAAAGACTAAAGCATCAGGGAGAGAGACGTTAAGATGTCACGCTGCTGGCTGTGAAATTGGAGGAAGGGTTCATCAGTTAAGGAATGTGGGCAGCCTCTGGAAAGGGCTGGAAAAGGTAAGGAAATAGATTTTTCCCTGGAGCCTCCAGAAAGAAGGCAGCTCTACTGATACCTTGATTTCAGGGACTTTTTGTTAGGTCTGTTCCAGGTGGGAACCCGAAAAGTATGTACAGGACAGAATGGGGTTAATGGCAAACTTAGGCTTGTAAAACAGTAGCCACAGGAGTCTGGAGAGTGCCCGGACATTGTAAATCTAACAGACAGCTACAGCCAGCATTCCTTCCCCACTCCCCTGCATAGGGACAAAGTTTATCCCTCCCTGTCTCTCCTGATAAGGTTGTGGAGCTGATGGATGTGACTAGGGCAGGGGTCCTAGGAGCTGGTTGTTTGAAAAAGAATTCAATAATTCTTTTAATATAATAATTTGAATCCTTTTTTTGAGCTTGTAGGAGGGAACAAGCAGCTTTTCTGGCCCACTTACTTACTCCCCGACAAAAGCCTTCTATAAAACCCAAGGCTCTCCCCTCCCTCGGGGTGGACGCTTTTTCGCCTCCACCCATCTGCACCCAGATGCTCAAAATAATCAGCATTTTGCTACACAAGAGGCTTCATGTCTCTCTCTGCTCCAGACCTAACACTTTTGACATCCAGAATTATAAAAGAATAAATTCATGTTGTTCTAAGTGACTAGGTTTGTGGTCATTTGCTGTAAGAGTGGCAAGAAATGAATGCAGTGCCCAACCACAGTTATCTGCCACAGTAATGGTTAATCTTTGATATGATAAGACTTTGTAAAAAAAAAAATAGACTTTGCAGAGTTGCAGCAGTTTTAGGGGAATATTATAAGATTTTGCTAGAAAATACTTTAGGAGAATGAGATGAAAATGCCCATGGCATGTACCCAGCAGGCCCCAAAGAAAGGGTAGCAGTAAACAAACTGTGTTTCTTAGAGTAAATATTAGTGTTCTTTTGAGTGCCTTCAGTTAAGATTGAAAATTGCTGCATGTTACTAAAACTATTTTTTTTTCTCCTTTTCCTTTTGAAGATTTATCCAACAGAACATAAAACTGTGAAGCTTGAAGCTAAACATTCACTTGACCAGCCCTGAGGTGAGCAGTGATTTCTTTCAGGTGTCAATCCTGAGCTATCACAAGGGGACCATTAACCTGGGGCAAAACAAGTGCTGGCTTAAAAGAAAGACTGAGCATTTTCTGAAGAATCCAACATTCTTTCTCCATGTGTAGAATTTCCTGAGGCTTATGATGAGCAAAAAATAAAATGGTTTTCCTTAAAAAGCGATACAACCATTGTCTACAGGACAAAACTTGAGTCTTTGATTGGTTTGTGCCCTGATTGTAACTTCCTTGTTTGTTCTCCCACCTCCAGGAGGTTGAGAGTCCGTCTCAGTCCCTTGTCTGCAGAAGAAGGTGGTGGTCTTTTTGACCCGCAGTGGATGTGAGCCAGATTTGAATCCAGGGGAGACACAAAATCTTGTGCAACATTTTCAAAGGAAAAAAAAAATGTACTCTGTGAATCATGAGAGATGCTCCTATTTCAAAGATCGCAGTCAACATGTAACATGTGCAGTGGTGTTCTAGGTCCCCCCAGTCCTTTGCACCTCTTTGCTTTGCCCCCACCCCAACACTCCATCAGAAGTCCGGCCATCACCGTCCTGCTGGGTGCCCTGAGGGAAAGGCAGCGTAGGGTGGCCAGATACCCGGGACACTCCCCTGTTCTTGTCCAATCACTATCCCAACTTCGGTGTAATTCACATTTAAATGTAAAAAGTCACATGTGGCTAACAAATACCTGGGCTTCGTTTTCTTCAGTTGTTCACTGGGTTGGAGGAGGTGGTAAAGAACCTGAAATCTCCATGGATCACTGTTCTTACCAGAAGCGGGGCAGGTGGTGGAGGAGGAGCAGTTAGCCCGTCAGTCTTTCTCTCCCACCACCATGATGCCAAGATAGAAACTTACAATTTCTTAGAGTTCAACGTGAGTCTGAATACGCCTGATCCCTCATTGTGTGAGCCTGTCAACGTGCACGCATTCTAGGCTCCATAAATGCAAAAGACCACTGGGTAACCTAACTGTGCATCATTGCCTGAGCTGTGGGGAAGGATGCCGTGTGATTGCCATTGCTTGTGAGAAACTTGCCTTGCTACCTTCTTCCCACTGCTTTTTCTGCACATTACCCAATAGTTACCAATTAGACAGGCCTCACAAGAGTAAAAATCATCAGATTAACTGTGGTTACAGCAAGAACCCTTACTCGGAGATGCCATAATCTTAGAAACACATAGAGGAAAAGGGGATGACTGTGTCTCACCACCTCACTTTACAGGTGAGGAAGCAAGTCACAAGTCAAAAGAGAATAAATTCCTTCTCCAAGGCACACAGCACAGTAATAATGCTCTAGAAGTGTGTATGCAATGTCTCTTCTTCACAGTGTCCTAGAGTCCATCTCTTTCAGCAGGGCCATTTTCTCCGACAATTTGAAAAACCCATAGTGAATGTTCTTGATCGAATATAAGGCATCGGTTTGAGACCAGCCCCAACAAGAGCAAGACTCCAGCTCTAACAAAAATAGAAAAAATTAGACAAGTGTGGTGGTGCATGCCTGTGGTCTCAGCTACTCGGGAGGCTGAGGCAGGAGGATCACTTGAGTCCAGGAGGTTGAGGTTGCAGTGAGCTATGCGTGATGCCACTGCACTCTATACCAGGCAACACAGCAAGACTCTGTCTCTAAAAAAAAAAAAAAAATGAAGCATGGAATGGTTTCTTCTATTGTCTTCAAAATATGCTTTTTCTTTATGTTTTCTGTTAGTATCACTGAACAAATGTTCCCCCACCCCCACCCTCAGCCCCGAAACTACTACCAAGTTAAAGGAGGATAGAAAGGGAAGTTAGAAATTATTGTGTTACAACTGTTACTATTATGACTACTATTATTTCTACTATTGCTAAATGAGAAGTTCTTTCTATTAATATAAATTTTATCATTTAATTCTATCAACAACACTATGTATGATAGTGTTAGATGTTGTTATCACCAATGGCCCCAATAAAAAAGCAAAGAAACAGAAAGATTAAGCCATTCATTCAAGTTGTCAGAGCTGATAAGTAGTGATGTTGGGATTTGATTCCCGAAATAAGTATTCCCAAAGCTCACTATTTTCCCATAATGTGTTCAAGTATCTGAAATACCCTCACTTCAGGTTTTCCTTTCTCCATCATCCTTTCTCTGATTTTGTAGAGTGCTGGTCCATCTTTGACTATACAGAAGTCATTATTAATGTTTTAATAATATTAAACTGCAATGATACAATATATTTTCTATTTAAAATTAATTGAACATAATTCCTTTGAAAAGGATGGAATGAAAGAGCATCAGAATAGGAGTCAGGTGGCTTGCATTCCCCTTCCAGCTCTGTTCTTGACGCAAACCCCAAGCAACAACGGGTTGTTCTTGCACAATATCAGGATTTGACAAGAGTCTCAGCTGAATGTTTCTGGAAGCAGAATTGGACACACAGTAATTAAAATCACCACGGGATGCTTTTCTAGTATATTATACCTACATTCTCCAGTCCTCTGACCCCCAAGTAATGACAAAATATCAATGGTGGTGGTGTGGAAACTGACATACATATTTTTAAACCAGTCTCTAGGGCATTCTAACTTACACCTTCTCCTCTTGGAAAAGATGATCCCCCAGATCCTTAAGATCTAGACCAAGAGACTTGGGGGTATTTCAAGTTCTAAGGATAAAAGAAAATACGTAACAGGTGAGCCTTTTACCAAGATCACTTTACCAAGTTACCTATCACTGTACTAAGTTACCTTGCTGATAGGTTAGGATGATCCATCACACATTCCTGTATCAACTCTTCTCTGACTACTCACCTGTGTCAGGTGCATTCAGAGGTTATATTTGAAGATTAGGAAGTACAGGATGCAATTCTGAAACGCTCTCAAGGCACCTGTAAAAACCTCTTCTTTTTCCTGAAAGATTCTTGGAAAGGTCATGTAACTGTTTTCTTATAGAAAACTGGTATTCATAAATCCATACCAGTTCCCAGTGAAATAATTGTCTTGCCTGTTCTATTGGGAAGACATTCTATTGAGTCAAAGTCCAAGGCATGTTGTGAATTTAAGCTTTATATTTAAAGTTAAAATTTGCATTCAAAAAAGTTCCAAATGTGTATGTGTGTGTGTGTGTGTGTGTGTGTGTGTGTGTGTGTGTGTGTGTGTGGTTGGGAGGTTGTATAAATGTTGTAAAAGGAGTAATAATAAAAATAAAAAGCAGTGCAGATTCTTATTCAACATTCATCACATAGTTTATAACTGAAAAATTGTATACAGATAAAATGCTAAACAGAAGATAAGCAAACTGGTAAATCCACTAGATGGAATATTATATAGTCATACGAATTATAGTTATGACTTCTATATAACAATATAATATCTTATAACAATAGCAATAAAACAGGAGATAAAATTTTATTTGCCATTTGAATAAAATTAGCTTGAAATATGTACATGAAAAAAGATCACTTTATTATGGCTAATTGCCAATTTATTAAATATAAACTATATGCCTGGAACTGTGCCTTACATAAATTGTCTCATTTAAATCTCAAAATAACAGCACGTTATTTCCATGTAATAATGAGAAAACTTCCTTGCTTAATATTACTCAGCTATTTATTTTGATGTCTTGATGGTTAATTTTATGTAAACTTGGCTGGGTCATAGTATCCAGATATTTGATCAAGCACTCTTCTAGATGTTTCTGTGAGTTTTTTTTGTTTTTTGAGAGATTAACATCTAAATAAGTAGATCTTGAGTAAAGCAACTTGCTCTCTATAATGTGGGGTGGGTCTCATGAGATCAGTTGAAGACTAAAAAAAATAAAAAACACTAACCTTCCCAGAAGAAGAGGAAATTTTGCCAGCAGACTGCTTTCAAACTCAAACCGAAACTGCAGTCTTTCCCTGGGTACACAGCCTGCTGTCCTGCCCTGTGGATTTTGAATTTACCAAGACTCTGCAGTCATGTGAGCCAATTCCTTAAGAGAAATCAATCTATCTGTATCTGTATCTGTATTTGTATCTGTATCTGTATTTGTATCTGTATCTCTGTCCTACTGGTTCTTTTTCTCTGGAAAACCCTAACACAGACTTTGGTACAAAGAATGGTTCTAGACTAACATAATCTTAAGGATGAGTATTCTGAATTGGTTCTGGGGTTTCTGGAATTAATTCTCTGATCTAATTAGATTTAAAGGCACTAATGACTCTATTTCCAGTAGTAAAGAGAATACTGACAGTCTATAGAGTGATGCAACAATAGAGATGCACAAAATATCAACATTGGAGACTCCCAATCAAATACTTATCAGAGGCAAGGTTCTGAGTGACCATATGACACCTTCAAAATTTTTTGTCAAACTCGCATATAGTGAGATTGGCTACTCCTAATTTTTCTAGAGAAAATAGGAAAAGAAAGGCATGAGCTCAGGGGTTTAAATTCCCAACTTAAGTGCTGTATGAGCCTGTCCTGAAGGAGACCCTTAGCTTCTGTAGCTGCAGAGCTGCGATTGCTCAAAATCAAACTCTGAACCTCATCCTGTGAGTGGCAAAAGTACAACACAAATTGACTTTCCATCCTCACAGGGTGTTTGCTGTTAAAGTGAGGGAATTGATTGGGAAGGAATGGAATCCTGGAAGTGACGATGAAGACATGTGGGAAGCCTGAAGAAATGGAGACACCGAGTCCTTGAATTCTGACGAGTCTTCATTGCCTGCAGCAGCAATCATTCCACTCCCGTCTGAGCAGACGAACTGGCTTTGCCTGAAGAAACTGCAATGGCCTCCCCCAAGGCGGTTACCATGAAGACAAGGCTGCTTCTCCCCAGGACCTCCCACACCACCCTCCACCATGCTTTGCTTCCAGACCTATAACTAGACTCAAGTCCCAGCAGAGCCCCTAAAGGTAGGTACAAAGTGTGACCCTTGAGGAGGTATATTATACCCCAGAAGAATTACTTGATTTTTCCGACGTATACAGAAAGCTGAGGAATAAGTATGGGAATGGATATTTAGGGAATGGAATAGTGGCAAAAGGGACATAAATTTGGATAAGGCCATATATTTTTCGACATGGGTCCACTAATGAGAAATTCTGGTTTAAATGTTGCAGTTTGGAGAGTTAGAAAGGGCTCTATCAGTTAGTTCAGCTGATAGGCTAAATCACCGACCAAAAGGTGGTCTACAGTAAAAGAACTAGAAATGCTGGACCTGCCTTGGTGTACTGCTGAGGAAGGGATTCACAGGCTTAGGGAGTTGGGTATGTTAGGCTGGATTTGTCACTTAAGCCCTATATACCCACAGTGGGAGGGTCCAGATGACATAGCTTTCATCAACACTGTGACAAATAGATTTGTGAGGAGAGCCCTGGTGTCCTTGAAGAGCTCCGTGCTAATCTCGTCTCTGTAGGCCAGAGCTAATAGTGGGAACCACTGCCCCTGAACTGGAAAATCTAAATGCAATGAGAGTAATTGTATCAAGGGGTGGCAGGGGCCAAGTGACAGTACTTAACCGACAAAAGCAAGAGGGGCATAGCTGCTGTAAGGGACAGCAGGGATTAACTCTCCAGCACTCTATTGTTACTTAGTGAGCAGAGATCTTGGTCACCTTTTCTTCCATAAGACGTCACTCTGGTCCATTACATTGTGCTGACTGGACCTAGTGAGCAAGAAGCAGCAACTGCACAGACTTACAGTCATATATCAGAGATATTGTGGGTTCAGTTCCAAAACATTGCCGTAAAGCAAATAGTGCAATAAAAGAAGTCACACAAATGTTTTTGTTTGCTAGTGCATATAAAAGTTGTGCTTACACTATACTGTAGTCTATTAAGTATACAATAGCATTGTGTCTATAAAAACTAGGTACATACCTTAATTAAAAAATACTTTATTGCTAAAAAATACTGACACGGAGACATGAAGTGAGTACATGCTCTTAGAAAAATGACGCTGGTAGGCTTGCTTGATGCACAGTTGCCGCAGACCTTCAATTTGTAAAAACACAATATATTCAAAGCACAATAAAGTGAAGCACAATAACATGCTGTATCCCTGTATCGGAAGACATTTGCATGTCAGAGGGTGAAAAACAAATCCCACAAAAGTTCAGGGGGCTTCTACCTCAGTGAAATTTCTGGGAGTCCAGTGGTGCAAAGCATGTCAAGATATCCGTCTAAGGTGATGGAAAAGTTGTTGTATCTGGCCATTCCTATAACTAAAAAAGGAGTGCAATGCCTGGTGAGCCTCTTCAGATTTTGGAGCAAACGTACTCCTCATCTGGGTGTGTTACCCCAGGCCCTTTACCGAGTGATCTGAAAAGCCGCTAGAACAAGAGAAGGCTGTATAGTAGATTCAGGCTGCCACGCAAACTGCTCTGCCACTTGGCCCATACGACCCAGCAGATGCAATGGTGCTTGTCGTGTGAGTGGAAGGTAGGGATTTTGTTTGGTACCTGTGACAGGCCCCTATAGATGAATTTTGCAGCAAAGCCCTGTCATCCTCTGGGGATAACTACTCTCCCTTTGAGAATCAGCTTCCGCCTGCTTTTGGACCTTAGCAGAGACTGAACACTTAACTACGGGCAACCAAGTTACCACGTGAGCTTCCTGTAGCAAAATAAGCATTATTGGAACCACCAAACTTTAAAGTAGGGCACACATGATAGCACTCCATCATCAAGTGGAAGTGGTAAATACTAGATGGGGCTCAAGCAGGCCTTGACGGCACAAGGATGTTACATGGAGAAGTGGCCCACATGCCCCTGGTCCCCACTCCTGCTGCACTGCCTTCTCTCTCCCAGCCTGTACCAGTGGCCTCATGGGGAGATCCCTACAAATAGAGAGAGAAAATAAAAACTCAGGCCTTGTTTGCAGTTGGTTCTGCACAATATGCAGGCTCCACCCAGAAGTGGACAGCTGCAGCACTACAGTCCTTTCTGAGACATCCCTGAAAGACAGTGATGAAGGGAAATCTTCCCAGTGGGCAGAAGTTCGAACAGTGCACCTGGCTGTTCCTTTTGCTTGGAAGGAGAAATGGCCAGACATGATTATGTATTGATTCATGACTGTGGCCAGTGGTTTGACCGTAGGTTCAGGGACTTGGAAGAAGCATGACTGAAAAATTGGTGACAAAGAAATTTTTGGAAGAGGTATGTGAATATACCTCTCTGAATGGGCAAAAAAATGAAGATATTTGTGTCCCATGTGAATGCTCATCAGACCTCGGCAGAGGAGGATTTTCATCAAGTGGATAGAATAGCTTGTTCTGTGGATACCAGTCAGCTTGTTTTTCCATCCACCCTGTCATCGTCCAATGGGCTCAGAACAAAGTGGCCGTGGTGGCTGGATGGAGGTTACGCATGGGCTTATTACACATGTGCTTTCACTCACCAAGGCTAACCTGCCTACAGCCACTGCTAGCAGCAGAGATCAACGCTAAGTCCCCCAAATAGCACCATTCCCCGGAGTGATTAGCCAGCTACCTGGTGGCAGGTTGGTTACACTGGGCTCCTTCCATAATGGAAAGGGTGGCCCTTTGTTCTTTCTGGAATAGATGCTTTCTCTGAACACAGACTTCCCTTCCCTGCTTGTAATGCTTGTTCACAGCGTCCTGGTGATTACTATTATGAACTTACTCTCCAAACAAGAAACATAAGTTTCAGAGAGAATAAATGAGCTGCCCTTTGCTACTTGGATACCGTAGTGATATTTTCCTTTCTTGTCAACTCTCCAGTCAATATTTCTCGTTAATCTGACTCTTCATGTAAGAATAACACTCTTTTCATTTTTGAAAGCTTATATTATATTTAATATCATCTAGGGTTAATCTTCTCTTATTACTCTTATTTTCAGAATTTTTCAAGCCATTCTTCTTATAGGAATTTTGAAAGAATCCTGTAAGAGTTTTGAAAACACATTTTACTTTAATGGTCCCCGACCTTTTTGGCACCAGGGACAGGTTTCATGGAAGACAATTTTTCCATGGATGGGGAGCAGAGATCTGTGTCCCAGTCTCTAACTGGTAGAGGTCCATGGCCCAAGGATTGGAGACCACAGCTTTACTTCAAACACATGTTGGTAATCTTATTGCAGAAGCATGAAATTTGTATATTAACAGAGATCATGAAAATAATTATTTCTTCTTTAAATGTAGTGACTTTCTACTTGTTGAAGTCTTTGTGTTTGTGTGTCTATGACCCTCAGTAGTGTTTTTAACGTAGACTTTGTTTCAATATAAACTTTGTTTCAGTGTAGACCTTGTAGGTGGTTTATGTCCTCACCAACTCTTCCTCACTGTTAGTCATGATGCAAATGTGGTCTTTGCTTCCATTATTTGTTCTTACCAGCTAATAAAAAAGTTGTTAATTTCTGCATGTTACATTTATAACAGCTGTCCTGAGTTTTTTGATCATTTGAATGAACTCGTTCAATTGAATCTAGCAGGTGTTTCACATACAAGATTATACATCTACACATTATTTTTATTTTTTCATTGTTCCTCTAAATTTTGCATTTCTTTCTTGTGTCATAGTATTTGCTTATGACTGCAGAACCAAATGAAATAATAGTGGTGATAATGGAAACCTACGTCTCTTCCTGCCTCTAGTGGGAAGACTTTTAATGCCTCTTTACTAAAGCCTGAGTGGAGCTATCAAGTTCGACATATTAAATGTGTTTATATACTCATGAATATGTTGATAAACAGGGGATGGTAATACCTACCTCCCAGGGTTTTGTGAGGATTACAAGATGTAATAATGTATGGAAAGTACTTAGAACTCATAGTTTACTGTGAGTGTCTGGCTCATAGTAGACTCTTTGCCATGATGATTTTCTACATTCATATGCGAAAGGTATCCAGCTGTTCATTCCTCTGTAAAACAGCAGCCATAAATGGGTGAGTTAATACACACAAAGCACTTGGAATGGTGCCTGGCATATAGTAAGAGCTCAATAAATGCGTGTCATTAATTTACTGCATTATTAAGGCATTTAGTCAAGAACTCATGCTGATTTTTATCAAAAGCTTTGCTGAGCTTTTGAAGACTATTTTCACTTTGACCTACCAATCGAATTAGGCTGTCGTATTTTCTAATATGCACTCACCTGCTTTCATGGAATCAGTTCTTCTTGCACTTACACTAAATGAGCTGCCAGAGTTTGTAACTATGTTTTTATGGATTTTAAAAATCTATATTTAAATAAAAAATTAATCTTAGGATTTCTTTTGAGTTGAGTTTTGAGCATTTTGCTAACTTCACAAAGATTATTAGAATCTTTTCCTAAATAGAAAAAGAATAACAAGGAAAAGTATAAATAAATTAGAGAGTTTTTGTTGGTCAGTTTTTGTTTGTTTCTTAAAGATTTTCTGAAAACCTCCTGTTGTCACCAAAAGCTCAGCACTTGTCCCCAAGGTCACATCAGAAGAATGAAGACAAGTGGTTTGAGCAGAAAGAAAGAGGGGTTTATTAATTTGCCAGCAGATGAGGAGGACGGATGCTCCTGTCTATGATGCCATCATCCTAATAATAAACAGAAATACAAAGCTTTTAAAGGGTGGGTTCTCAGCTTCAGGCAATTGCTGTTCGACTACAATTGATGATCATGATCATCCCAACTCTGTCCAATCTTGCTGAAGACAATCCTGTGACCTCTGCCCAGGACCTCCCTGGTGAGCCATCTCCTGCAGCACAAAGAACAAAAGGCATTACCCTGCCCCTCCCAACCACTGGCCTGGGCTGGGATGTAGGTTTTCGTTCTCAAAAAGGAGTGGAGGATGTCCTAAAGAGACAGAAAATATTTCTGCCATTTTTCAGGCCATTCCCTCTGTTACATATTCCCCTCTGTCAATATTTACCTTCTATATCTATGGGAGGAGGGGTGATTACTCTGTCACACTGTAAAACACTCAGGTCTGCTTATTGTTTGGTTGTTTTATTTTGTTCTTTGGTAGAAGTATCTTTTGACAACTTAATATCTTAATTGTTTTTAGTAGCTTTAATAGTTTTAATTGATAGGTTTTTGTTTTTTATCTCTTTATGTTTCTTGTCTCGTTTAGAGTCAGTTTTAATAGTTTACATATTCCATGATGAGCATACATTTTATCTTTGTCAATCTATTTCCACAGAGTTGAACAAAGAGATGTCTAACGAATCCTATATTTTCTTCTGCATCTTTATTACTTTCCTCTCATAAATTTGTATTATTTCTTTTGTTGTGCTTTTATTTTTATTTTTCCTTTAACTTTGTTAAATTAAGTAATGCTATTTTTTCTGAGAGTTTTACTTGTTTTTTAAAATTTTTCTCATTTCTTTTGTATTAATTTTTGATTTATTTTTACTGTCTCCTTCATTATAACTTATAAATTTTGATTTTCCTTCTGTGTTTTTGGTATGAAAGCTAGTCATTTGTACTCCTTCCTATTTACAAAATATAAGACTAGCCAAGTTTCTTTGAACATTCTTTTATCTGTCGCATTGATTTGGATGCATACTGTTTCATACCTATTGATTTCTATATTCTCTGTAATTCCAGTTTTTTGTTTGTTGGTTGGTTACTTTAATTCCCAGATTATAAATAAATTTCATTTCCTCGTTTTTTATTAATGTTTGACTGCAATGTAATCAGAGTGGTTTCTGTATTATTTCCCCTTTTTAATATTTTTTTCTTCTACCTTACAGAGATTTTCTTTTTGCAAATGTTCCAGAGGTCCATGAAAAAAAAATTTATTCTCTAATTTGAGTCTCATAGGTTGATATGTGTATAGTTAATTATGCATTATTAATTAGTTTAATTATAATTATTTTAAATGCTTTATTTATTAATTTAATTTTTAAAAGTTTTGTTATTTCATACTAAATCAGTCACATACTGTGAAAGATATATTGAAGTTTCCTTGTACTAAAGATTTATCTTTCTGCTTAAGTTTCTTGCCATTTTTCTTGTTCCTTTTTGATTTTATGTTAATGTGGTCACTGATATTTTTTGCAAAATTTTGATATTCACTTTGGACCACTCTCTTTAGCTTTATATATTGTCTTTCTTTTTCTCATTGAATATTTTTTCCCTCATATCTTTTCTGAAACATCTCTATTGAGATATAATTTTAATACTATACAAAGAGCTCCACATATTTAAAACGCACTATATACAGAAAAATAAATAAATAAAATAAAAGAGATATGAATCAGAAGGAAGCACATTAAATTATCCCTGTTTGCAAATGACATGATTCTATATTCAGAAAACCCTAAAAATATCACAAAATAAAGCTATTGGATCTAATAAATAAATTCAGTTAAGTTTTGGGATACAAAACCAACATATAAGAATCAGTGATATTTCTATACACTAACAACAAACTGTCCGCAAAAGAAATTAAGAAAATAATCCCATTCATAGTAGCATTAAAAAACTTGGGAATACGCTTAACCAAAAAGATGAAAGACTTTGTAGGGAGCAAAGCCTCTTGCCCCACTAAGGTTTGCTGAAAAATCACTGGCATGAGGCAGACTAATTAATAGGACGAAGAAGATACAAATTTATTTTAACGCTGATACACGGGAGCCCTCAGAATGAAGATTCAACTCCCCAACGGGGTTTAGAAGCTCATATGCTTTCCTGGTAAGAGGGGTTATGGGAAGGGGAAAAGAAGAATTCCATTGAGGGACAATAAAGGATTACTGGGAGGACAAATGGATGGGGAACAAAGATTAACTGATAGATAGTTCCCTTTAGAATTTAAGTAAGTCTGAGAGAAGGGACATTATTGTTTTAAAGAGTCTGTTCAGATGTAGTCACATTCCAGGTCTTATAGGGAGGGGAAGAAAAAAAACAATTCTTCTCCTAGGTGGGTCTGTATCTCAGGCAGATGAAGAAAGTTCAGTGATTTGGGGAGAGCCAATGTTGGGGGCAGGGGGAAGGTCAACGAGACCTTGAGAATTCTTCAGTCAGTACAGCATATCAAAATACCTTATTTGGAGGTAAAATATTTATAATTTCCTTCAATTAATACACTGAAAACTACAGAACATTGATGAAAGAAATTAAAAGGAGACACAAGTAAATAGAAAAACGTTGTGTGTTCATTGATTGGAAGACTTAATATTGTTAAAATGTCCATAATGCCCCAAACAATACTGCAGATTCAATACTATCTCCATCAAAATCCCAATGGCATTTGTTTACAGAAATAGAAAAAAAAAATCCTAAAATTCATATGGAACCACAAAAGTCTCGGAAGAACCAAAACAATCTTGAAAACGAAGAATGAAACTGGAAGCATCACATTTCTGATTTCAGAATATATTACAAATCTACAGTAACTAAAATGACATGGTACTGGCATTAGGACAGATATATAGACCAAGGGAACAGATTGAAAGCCGAGAAATAAACTCACTTGGATATGGCTAACTGATTTTTGTCAAGGTTACCAATAATACCCAATTGGAAAAAATATTCTCTTCAATGAATGGTGTTAGGGAAACTGGATATCCACATGCAAATGAAAAAAAAAAAAGAATAGCAAGATTAACTAATCTTGAATGAGAATGCATTTTGCACACAAATATACTTACTTTTTTGCCAGTCTGTATGAATCTTCTCTTTTGATATTGATATAATGGGCCTTGCTTGCTTCCTTTTGTTTGCAGTTACAAACAAAACCCTTTCCTACCATTTTGCTTTCAGTCTTTCTTAGTCACTTTGTTTACATTTTTTTAAAGAATATTTGAATTTTGATTTTGTGATCAATCCAATCTTTTTATTTTTAACTTTTAATTGGCATTTATTAGCCCTTTTTTTCTGGCTAACAGTTTTGAGTTTGATACATTACATTAATGAATGCTATTCTCTCTGATTTTGGAGTATTTATTTTATTTTGTTTTGTTTTTCATGTACTGTCTGTTATGGCTTTGCTAGGGTTGTTTCAGTCAGTTTCTTCTTATGATTTTAAGCTAGTTCCTGCCTATGTGAGTATCTATTATATCGCATTTGTCTCTCTTTCTTTAAACATTCTCAAATATATCCTTGTCATAGATAATAGAAACATACATTTGTTTCCTCTTTGCCTGCTTCTACCATTCAACCTCTTAGTCTCCAAATTTTAGATGATTATATTTTGTGTGTGTGTGTGTGTTTAGAGTTATGTCTTTAAAGACTCTTAATTATTTTCTCTTCTTCAAGTAAGCTGCCTTGACCCCTGGCTGTAAAATGTGGGGAAATCTCTACCTTACACCTTCTTTTCTTCATCTAACTCCTGTTAGTTATATGATTTCTGCAACATCAGAGTTCATAATTTTCACGTTTGTATTGAAGTCATAATGCTGCATTTGTTTTAGCCTTTTGTTCTTTATTTAAATGGAGTCAACCCTCAATACCGGCCCTTCACGATAATTTCCCCATCCACATCTTTTTTGCTTCAAGTCTATTCCAACATGGTCTCCTTAAGAAGGTGTTATTAGAAATGTTTTCTCTGTTATTGGAAATTCTAGAAAATGTGTGTGTGTCATCTTCATTTTGAAACCCCTTTATGCATGATATAAAATTCTCGGGATGCTTTTTTTGTTCATTTGGGAATGTAGGCATTGCTCTACTGTTTTCTAGCAGGGCACAAATGCTGGCTTAAAAGGTTATTTATTTAATTTAATGTTCAGTAACTTTCTTAGGATATGTTTAAGGACTATTATGTGTCAATATTTTCCCAGGTCTCAATATACCTTAATATCTGAAATCAAGTTTTATTTTATACCTGAGACAAATATTGAGTTACACCTTAATTTTAATTGCTTATCTTCTTCTCTTTAGAAACAAACTCTTTGTCATCAGGAAAAAACTATTACAGGAATCTGTCTTTTATAGCTGTTATTATAATTCAGTTCCATATCATAGGATCTTTTCGGTTCTTTTTTTAACTCCTATTTTTTTGGGGCTTACTTTTCTTAATCTTGTCCTCCACACAGCAGCCTTTGTTTTTCTGCAATGTTTATTCTTCTTTACACTGCTTCCAAAGTGATCTTTATTTCTGTGTTGGTTTTATTTTTATTTCTCTCTCTCTCACTTTTTTTTTTAATGTTTTGCTATTCATGTGTCAAGTTCCTTTTTTGCTTCAGCATTTTAATGCTTTGAGTCTTTGAGCTTTTATTAGGAGATTACTTTACTCCAGTAAAGTTTTTTCTTTTGTTTTATGGTAATGGCAACAGTTTTTCTCCACTCCATGACAGTATTTTTTCCTGGCAAGCATGTGCGTGTGTATGCATATGCTCATGTAAATCATCATATATTTTTGTAGATCCAACGCTAATTTTTTTTTTCGTCTTGAATCAGGTGACATATTCTGAACTGCATATGCAGGGGGTACACATGAAAATCCATTATGTGCACATATGGAAATAAAACTCATCAGAAATGAAGCAGGCTGGAGGGGAGAGGAGGGGATGAGTAACTTCACACCTAACAGGTACAGTGCTCACTATCTGGGTGGTGGGCACAGTTATAACTTTGACTCAAACATACAAAAACAACTTATGTAACCAAAAAGTTTGTACCCCTGTAATACTCTGAAATAAAATAAAATTTAAAAAAAAAATGGAAATCCAAGGCTATGCTCCAGGCTAACAGATTTTAGTTGCCTGTGCAAACGAGACCCTAGTTAATTGAATAGAGTGGCTGCAAGCTCTTCATATCTACTGTTTCTCAGCCCCCAAACTCCTTCCCCAAGGACAACCTTCTGTAAGCATAGGTTGAGCATCCACCGCCTCGAGTGTCCCCACCTTCTGTGCCTATTCTTGGTGCCAAATAGGTTCCCTGGAAGCTTTCATTTTCATTCCCAGTTTTCCAAAATGAACTTTTAAGTGTCGCTCCTCAGTGTGGTCCATTGACATTGTAGACTTGCTTTCTCCAGACTTTGCTTCACCTGACAGCTCTTTTCACTGTGTTCTTCAATATACAACACACCTTGTAGTTTCTAGTTTTATGAAAAAGCAACTTTCCACTGTTGCTTTTCTATTTTCTTATTATTTTTATATCATATTTGTGAAGAGGATTAGTTTAAAAAGCAGAATGTTATTTTGTTATTATTTTACCACATTCGTGCTTCAAAAATTTGGCCTCTTCAAAATGTCAGCTTAGCAAAAATATTTCCGTAGATTATATAATGTTATAAATTCATGAAGATTTGGAAACAATGACAAATACTTAATTTTTTTGAGAACTTATCTTACATGTTGTCACTTATAGTATGCCAATTTTTATAAGAGTGGAAAAAAGAGTAAACTTCAAATAAATAAATAAAATAACAAGACGCCATCAGGTAGTCAGCAGTGCTGTGATGCAAATAAACCCTGATGGGGAGACAGGGTTAGTTCGTGTTTGGATGGTTAGAGAAAGTGTCATCAAACAGTGAGTATTTAAGATGGGCACTGAAGTCTAAGAAAGAAGCAGTTATATGCAGATGCAGGGAAAGACCATTCCAGAAATAGGGCACAGCAAGTGCCAAGTTTCTACCTTGGAAAGATAGGAAGGTATCCACATGGCGGGATGGGATGGTGAAGGCTAGACATGGTGAGAGGGAGCTGCAGGGCCAGGTTGAGAGAGTCGAGTCATCAGGCTTGGGTTAAGAGCCTGGGTTTCATTAAAGTGTACTGCAAAAGATTTTGAAGAAACCAAAAATACTTCTTATAATGAAATCAGATGGCCTTAGCTCACATTCATCATTTGAATGGTATACTGTGCATGAAAATATAGACCCTCTTGATTTACCAGGTACTAATAACATGTTTTCCCCACATATGGTTTTGTGCATTTGAATTATAACTGAAAACATAGGGATGCCCCTGTCCTCATGTGCTCTTCCATCTAGAGGGCTCGAATTGCAAAGGAGAAGTCTAAAAACAGCATTGAGGAAGACCTAAGTGAGCTGTCCCTCATGAAGGCCTAGGTCCATTGTCAAAGGCAGACATTCTAGGCTGATGGAGTGCTTCTCTGAAGCAGGTTTTTATAAACACTGTCTGATTTAATTTTCACCACAGTCCATTTGAAATAGGTTTAAATTGCTTCTATTTTATGGTTGAAGAGACACACTTTCAAAGGTTTAAGGAATTTGGCCGAGGTTACACAGCCAGTAAGTGGTAGAGACCAACCAAGGAAATTAGATCTGTTCATTACTCAACCTGAGCTCTCTCCCTAAACCTGCCAACCGCAAGGGTACAGGTGGGAGAATTTGGGCAGGAAGTACCTTTCTGGCCTTCGCCAGACCACTCCCTACTGGCAGTCTCGTCTTAAACTAGGCAAGAAGCCTCTCGGGTGAAGCCCCTTATTTCTCTCCATCAGAAATGCATTCTTTTCCCACAGCTGTGCAGCCTTGGCTGTCAGAATTGACAACAGCTGCTGGACACCTGGGCTGCTTTATTTTTGCCAGGAGATAACAGAGTGAATGACTTGTAGCAGATTCACAACCCTGATGAGTTCAAGGCCCACAGTAGAAATTGCAAAGGCTAATTCCCAGATAATTCGAGAGGCAGGAGAAGCTAGACAAATCTCGTTTTAACTCTTTGAAATTATACTATGAGAAATGAATTGAGAAATCTGAGGAAGAAAAATCATCTATGTAGAGTGCTTCAAAGAATTTTTTGTCTTCTTTTTTCCTTTCCTCTTTGTGGATTGAACTTTAACACAACCCATTTTTGAAATTGGAATTTCTCTTCCATTTAGAGTGAGATTTAATGTAAGATTTGGTGCTTCCTTCAGAGACACATTTTCCAAATGTCTTACATACAGGCCAGGGAAGGTTTTGTTGGCTACTCATGTGCAAGGATCTCATTCTTCCTCTTTGACTTTTGGGCACATTGGTCATGGTTGTGTAGGGGTTTCCAATAATTCAAATGTGGTGTTTTCTTTCTTTCAAAATTCTGAACACATTGAGCATTTTTGCGAGGGAGAGACAGAATATGCCTCGATTTAAGCAGAAAACTTACCTTAAAGAAATTTGATCCATGACGAGTGAGTGTTTACCAGTTGCCAAGTGCAGAAGTTCAGAGATGAGCAAGATGCTGGTGCTGCCCTGGCAAGGCTCGTTTTCACCTTGGGAAACAGATGTGCACCCAAGTAACTCCAGTGTGCAATGCATGCGGCTCCACACATCTTCTTGAAATTTTAGGAGTTTCCTTATGTCTTTCGTGATTCCCCCATCTCCTTAGAAAGGAGACATAGATGAATATCTCGGCCACATTTCAGAGGAAAGACTCACAAGTGGAAGTATGGAGATGTATATGGAGTTGCTAAAGGGTTCTTAATGGGCTGTTGAGACAGCCCTATCTAACGCTTCCACTTCCTATCCCCGTCACCTTGTATGTGGTTCATATCTGTCTCCTCAAAGAGATGAGATGGGACTAATGGGAAGAATATGGCCTTTGTGACTGGTTCCACCATAATTGTCACTGGTACTCTCAGTCATCTGGCTGTCTAGAACTGGCTTTGCTCACATCAGGCACTTCTGTGACTTTCTCGGTGACCACACATTGGGAAATTCCAGTTGCAGGTCCTGTGACATGATGATATCTTTTTCCAGAGGGTCACACGACCCCAAGCCCTTGCTGCACCCCAAGCCCTGCTATAGCCTGTTCTAAGGTGGCCCCATCCCTCCCTCCCCAGCCAGGTGGCTCTTACAGGTAAAATTCATTCAGAGTTGCTTGCAGGCTGGGTCTTTCCCACATACCTCACGTCAGGCTCATCCTTTTCACTGCCATCTTGTCTGTGGAAGTGAATTTTGGTCTTATCTCTCCATTGTGCCGTGTATAATCGATATCTACAGTCTTTAGACTTTGCAAGTTTCAGCTCATTGGTCAAGAAAAACAGATCTCGGAGGAGACATAAAAATATTCAAGTCATGCTAAATGTGAGGTTACAAAAGTAAAATAACAGCAACAATAAAAACAATGGCAAAATATGTAGTCTATGAAAAACAAAATTGCAGAAACAAAGGGGAAAAATACATATATACACACAGTATGGAAAAGATCAATGAAGAGCCCAAAAAGTAACAAATGATTTTTTTCAAGGTGGTTCTTGACTCCACAGGACAGTTATCAATGTCTGGAGACATTTCTGGTTTCCACAACTGGAAGAAAAATTGTTCCTGGTATCTAGTAGCTAGAAGCCACAGATGTTGCCAAACATCCTGTAATGCACAGGACACCCTCCCGTGCACCCACAGCAGAGTTACCCTGACCATAATGTCGATAGTGCAGAGGGTGAGAAACCCTGGTCTACAAGAATTTAACAAGAACATAGGTGAATAAAACAGAACTCAATAATGAAGTGACAAACAAGACAATGAGGCAGGGTTAATGAAGACCAAGGGAAGCACACTGAAGATCCCTGAACTAGCACTGCTAGAACAGAACAGACCTGGTTGAAAGCAGATGACAACTTTTAAAGCAAGCAAAGTAGGTGAGATGAAAACATTTAAATAGACCATAAGTGATATGGAGAACAAAATATTTATTATTATTGTCCTTGAACTATAAAAGTGTCAGTAAATGGAACAAAGATACAACATGAGAACTTCATTTTTTTTTTCTTTTTTTCAGGAATGAAGAGCTGAATCTGATCATCTAAGAGCAGATATGTTCATCTCTGATTCCTCAGAGAGATGAGAAGGGATTAAAAGGACTAATTCCAACCATACTAGCATAGGTATCTTCCATGTCTGCAAATGATAAGTAAGTTATGAACAGCAAAACTCCTGCTGAAAACTACCATAAACAACTGAATAGGCTGGACACAGTGGCTCACTCCTGTAATCCCAGCACTTCGGGAGGCTGAGGCAGGAGGATCACTTGAGGCTAAGAGTTCAAGACCAGCCTGATCACCATAATGAAATCCTGTCTCTACAAAAAAATATAAAAATTAGCCAGGTGTCGTGGTGCACACTTGTAGTTCCAGCTACTTGGGTGGCTGAGGAAGGAGGATCACTTAAGCACAGGAGATTGAGGTAGCACTGAGCTATGATGACACCACTGTACTGCAGCCTGGGCAACAGAATAAGATGCTGTCTAAAACAAAAACAAAAACTGGATTAAAGACTTTTCAAAAACCACTTTAAAAACCTGAAAATATAGGGGGATACTTCCAGAACAAACTTTTAGTGACAGCATTAACAAAAGGCACGAATAGTGGCATCTGAAAGGAATGTGGCATAAAAGGAAGAGTTTTTATTTTATTTCTCTATTTTTTTAGGTGGGATGTGATTAGACGTGATTGCACGCTGATGTGCCCGCCTGTATCACCACCACTGACCTGGGTACACGGGGCTGGTCATTTTCCCGGGGATCCACTTCTACAAATTTCTGAATGAGTCCTTGGGGACTAGTCTAATTCCTCAGGACACTGTGTCTGGGACCCCCAAAACGTCCCCGACTCTCTAACAAGTCAAGGGAAGAAAATCAGATCATATTAAGGGTTAAATTATTTTTCATTCCCAATAAATAACTTATTTTTCTCATGTTGTGGCTACTGGGCCTTTGAATACCAACAGGAGACACTTTGAAGTTGTAGACGAATCAAGTGAAAGGACAGCAACAATTATTTCATCTGAAATCAACTAGAAAACTGATATGTTTGCTCACAGATGGAGAAGTAAACATTCTTTATTTGTTGACCAGTTTCCGACTCTGGTGACTAGAAAACCCTTTCTCTTTTCACGGCGGCACACCTCCTCCTTATCTGGAGAGACGACTTAGGTAAAAGACCTGGCAAAGTTCCTGGAACACAGGTGTGCCTGATCGATGATGGTGTCACTGTCTCACCTGAAACAGGTTATATAAATAAATAAGTTACATAAATAAAACTCTATTTTATGACTTAGGAAAAAGCAAAGACTCGTTATATATACAAGTCTTGACTTACTGTATATACTTTTCCCAAATGTCCACTAAGACCAGGTCTCTTTAAAGAAGATAAACGAACAGCAAAATAGCATGTGTGCAGTTAATCGTAGGAAACAATGAGATAGGCAGTAAATGGAAAAGATATCTTGAAGCAAATCCTTTCGAGATTCCTTCCTTGCCTTCCACAAGAATGCTAAAACGTGGCTTTTCTTATGATCACGCTTAATTTATATTGCATCACTAATGGTCTGGCAATTCTTTAATTGAATTTATTCACTCTTTTGTTCTCGCACTTTGGTAGGTGATCAAACTATAAACATTTATTCAAGGCACTTAAAGGGGAAACAAATATATAGTTATAGTATTGCTTGATAAGGATAAATTATGCTTAGATATAGATGAACACATGGGAAAAGTTCCAATAAATTATTGGGCCAAGGAATCTGTAAAATTTTCCAGAGAAATAATACATAGTAATGGAGACCTGCTGGATAAATAGGAATAGCCAGGAGGCAAAGGAGGAAACCCTATCTAGATAGAGGACTGGCACGTGCAAAGCCCAGCAGTAAGAAAGAGCACAGGATAGCCTTCTGGTATCTCTTTATGCAAATATAAACACACACATACACACACACATATATATATATACATTTCTTGTTTACTGAAAAGATAGCGAAAAATGCACACTCCTCTTAGCCTTGCTTTTTTTGATTAACAATATATTCTGCAGAGCTTTCCGTATAGGTACATTAATTTCTAACTGCCTAGGATTCCACTATATGAGTACAGAACAATTTGACATCCCAGACTGATGGCCACTTGAATGATTTATTGCTATAATATTGCAAAAATGTTGTTCTTAATAAAATTGAAATATTTTCCTAGCTTGTCATTTGTCTTTACATACATTTGGGAGGCTATATATAAAGGTTTACTTACATGTAGTTAAAAAGATTTTCTTTTATGTCCTGAAATGTCTCATATGTTAGATATAAAATTTTTACAATATTTGGGTTTATTTCTGGACTTTCTTTCCCATTTTTTTGGTTTGACTTTCTATTCATTTGCCAGCACTACGTGATGAAATTATTGAGTCTTTATTGTGTATTTAATCTCTCTCAAGTCTATATCTCCTTATTGTCTCTTTTACTTTTACTGTTATTATAGCCATATTGCTCATTTTTTTACATAAGATTTAAAATCAGCTTGTCTAATCTAGAAGTAAATTTTTATATTTTTATTGACTTAATGCTAATTTATGAGTAACTTAGAGAGAATTGACATCTTTATGAGACTGAGTCATTCTATTAAAATATATATTTCTACTTGTCAAGACTGCTTTCATGTTTTTAAATACTATTTTTTTAAGTTTCTGCATACAATTGTTTTTTGCACATATCTGGTTATATTTCTTCCTCAGCTTGTTTTTATCTCTTATTAAAAGTAAAGTCTTCTTTTACATTATATCTTCTTTTAGATGTTTTTATATATGAGGGCTGTCGGACTAGCTTTAGTCTTGATCTTTCTTTCTTAGTTCCATATCCTGCTATTTTATTGTTTTCAGTTATTTTTTCTTCTTGTAGACTCTCTAGGGTCTTCCTGTTATACAATCACAACATCCACAAATTGTGTGTGCATCTGTCTTAACTGCTTCTCACCACTTTTAATCTAATATCTTTTGCTTTTCAGATACATTAGCTAATGCCTCCAGTAAAATGTTAAATAATAATTATAGAAGTTGGGAGAAAGTGGGCATCTTTGCCTTATCCCTGCCTTGAAAAAGTGGGGTATCACAAGAGTGTGTCCCTCCAATAATCAGGATTTGGGGTGTGTGTGTGTGTGTGTGTGTGTGTACACATAATTATATATAAGTACATAATCATCAATTTCTGCCATATTGCATTCATTGTGGTTGTTGTATCAAGAACAGTAGGCAGTAGTTAAAAGTCGTCAAATCTCTTTCAGCTTCTATAAAGAGGCTCATATAATTTCTATAATAAAATAAAATAAAATAATATAATCAATTGTACTATTGTATTTCTTAATAGTGAACCATGCTTGAATTCCTAGAATGAGGTTTCATAAAATAAATTAGTCTGTAGCTTTCCTTTTTCTGCAATCACTTTCACATTTTGAATCAATACAGTATTTTCTCCATTAAAATAATTCATAAATTGCCCTGTTGCCCTCTACATGCTGAAACAATTTAAATAGTTAGAGAATTATGCATCTTTTCAGTAGAATTCTCCTATGAAATTCCAATATTCTTTTAGCAATATACTATTGTCAGAGTTTTCTTCTTCTTTCATGGAAATTAATCTATTTAGTTTCTATTCTTATGAAGTCAGTTTTGCTAAATGATATTTTGTTAAAATGTTATTCATTTCATCCAGTTTTCTATTTGTTTGCTATGAGTTTGCAAAAAAGGACAAATTTCTATTTTTTTTAATTTTGCTGTTCCTTTATCAGTGATTATTTTTCCCTTGTCATAACCAGGTTTGTTTATTTTGTGTTTTTTCCCTTTTTTCCTCAGGTAAATTAATGTTTTATAAATTTTTAAAGAAATAACATTTATTTATTGATAGGTTTTATCTTCAAGAATTCTTTTCTTCTTCAGTTAATTTGGTTATTTTCAACTTTTTGTCCTAATTTTTAGTGAGATGCTTAATTTGTTCACCTTCATTATTTCTTGTATATTTTGATGAGGATTTGAAATAATGTTTTACTTGAGCATTTATTTTGCCGCTTCTTGGTTCTGAAATATAATGTTTTCATTATCATTGTTTTCTAGAAATTTTGCAATTTGTGTTTTTAATTATCTTTTGACTCATGAGTTGCTTATACGAGACTTAAGTTTTTCATGATGATCAAATATTATGTTTATATGTATGATATAAACATCAGGATTTTAAACGCATGAGAAAGCTTCCTTTTGCACAGTAGAGAATGAATTGGGGAGGACCAGGCTTCACTGTCTTCTCTATTTTGAAGTTTGTTTATATTCAAAGATAAATTTTAGGTTGCCTGAAATTGAGCTAATGTGTAGGCAATGGGAATGAAACAAGCAGATGAATTTGAGATATAGAAAGGGAATATGATGAACTTTTCATGGTGATCCATTAAAAGCACCACCTGAGGCTGAGAAAAGAGTTAAGGCCACTGATGAGACGTCCAACTTAGACAACTGCACACACGAGGGTGGGGGCGGGGCAGCTCACTGAGGCAGGAACCGGTGGACAGAGCACAGGCTTGGAGAGAAAGACAGAGGGAGGTGTGAGAGATTGATTTTATGAGCCTGAGAAACATGCATGCAGAGGTGTTCTCAAGACAGCTGGCTAGATAGAAGACTGTAGGCTGAGAGACAAATTGTAGACTCATCAGCATTTAGGTGGTAATTTGATATATGGAAATGGCTGAGGGAAGAACCTTAAAATAATAGGAAAGAAAGGATTGATGAGGGGATCCCAAGAGCTCCAGGCATTTCTGGGAAGAGTCGAAGTGGTGTAGTCTGTCTGTGATGGAGGCTGAGAAGGAGCCAGTCTCTCTCTCCACTGCATTGTGGGGGCCTTGAGGAAGACCCAGAATCTGAATTATGGAAGAATGCTGAGAAAGTATTCATTAAATGAGTACAGAAACAAATGCAGAGGTAAAGAAATTTTCCAAAACCAAGACAAATTATTAAAACTATTATGCTCATTTAATCAGTGGAAACTGCACCATTAAATAAATGGCGGTTAAGCTGGCACCACCAGGAATGGACAAGCCTCTGTCTAGAGCCATGGCTCTGTCATTGGAGTCCTTATCCAGCAGTCAAACAGAGCCCCTCTCAGTCACGCTTGCCGTGAGTTAACACCCAGCCAGCAGGATCATGTTGACAGCTAGCTATTTAACTAAGTTTTCGGCAAGCAGGTAATAGCCCTCAGTTCAGTCAAAACAGTCAAATTAGTTGTACATGTAGACACAGCCTTCCTTTGCCAATATTTATGACATAGAAAGGAATGAATTAGAAAATAGAACAATAGCTCCCTGTAAAAAATGTGGCATCTGTCTAAAGAGAAAACACATAGTGTTTATTGAGTGGGAATTGTCACCGAAGCTTGGCATAGCTTTAAAAGAAAACCAAAATATGTTAACTTCATTCCAGTAATTGAAACATATAATTTTGGAAGCTTTTATGAAAAGAAAAGGGAGAAGTGAATAAAGAAGTTCAAGTCCTAAACAAGAGATGTGTGAGTCAGTCCTTATCCAAACACAATTATTATGTTTACACATTGGCCTGTTTTGTTTGATCTAGCAAAATATCTTCATTGACATTTCAAAGAAAAATCAAACAATTTTTTTTTCAAACAATGTGGCAAAAAGCCACCTGGCCAAAATTTTACATAACTGCATTCTCAATGAAACCTAAAACACATGTTTTAAAAATCTATTATATATGCATGACCCTGTGTTCTTACTTAAGAACACAGTGCCCTTTCCTGTCTCAGTCAAAAGAAACACACAAACAAACCAAAAACAAACATCCTGCCCATTTGACAAAGCTGCCTGATGATTTCCCCTCTGAGGAAATGATGCCCCTTTGAAATAGCTGTAAGTCTCATGGCCTCTATTATTTATGTGACATGTTATCATATTTTGCCTAATGAGATTTACAGTACTGAGTCATGATTTTCTGCCATGCATTAACTGTCGTGTTGTGCTGTTGTTTGGCACTAACACTTGATCTCCTCCTAAGTCTGCTCTGTGTGTGAACTTGGGCTTTCTGCACACTGAAAGGGCCCAGTTATTTATTGGATGAGTAACTGTTACTTCCTTCCTCTCCTCCCTCTCTCTCTTCCTTCCCACCTTCCTTTCTGCATGCTTTGCTCTAAACAAATGGTTTCGGGATCTCTGCCCACCCCTCTGCATTGGTGACTTCCACAGGGATTGACTGCTCAGTACCTTGGTCTTCCCACTACATGTTTTCCAATTAAGTCAGTTACTGTCTCTTTCCCTCAGTGCCCTCCGGAGCTTCAGTCAGTTAAGTAAAATTTGGGACTAGTATGTATTGAGCTGCTTAGTTTACTGACTTGGGGAATTCAATCTCAAAGTACAGTTTGGGTTTTAATTGCTAATATTAAGTGGTTTTTGAATTTCTAATGAGTACCTAATTAGAGCAAATGTTTTCCTTACCAACAAGTAATTATAGCATTCCAAACACGTTTACTCTAATTAAACAAAACCATTTGGTTAATTATAATGGCAAGGCAGGACATTGTGGATTTCTGTCTTGAAGGTGCTCCCTTAGACATTTGCATTTGGATAAGAACACATTAAAATTCTCTTTCGGGCACTCTCAGGGCAGCTCCTGACGGTATCCATTACACAGAGGGAAGTTGTTTACCTGGAGGCTCAATGCATCCTCCATGAGATAGAGACATCTCCATAGGGTTCTTCTCAACTCTTTGTTATTTCCCCAACGAAGGAGAACAAATTACTCCAGATTGCACATGGTGGTTGCCTGAAACAGCTGCTGGAATCTACAGACTTCCTCAAGTCTCAAGTTAAATTTTAAAAATTATATGCCATTTGCAATATGCACAATAATTATCTGTTTTGACTTTAATTTAAAAAAAAAACAGTTTTCTGTAATTTTTGACCCTCTGAAAGACACACATTAAACTGGGGTTTATGGAGCGAGCCCCTTATATGACGCAGTAGACACCTATGTTTGTGTTTTGGGAGCAGGAACTACGGTGTCTGAATGTAAAATCCATCCTCTCAAAGCTGTGGTATATGCCTGTGGTATATGCTCAAAGGTATGGAATTTGTTTTGTGATCAGCATTGAGAATGGCTACACTTCAGTTAACTCTTATAGATGTTACGGATTGAACAACAGCTGAAATTTCAAATTGGACCCTAAAATGTTACTATTGGCCTATCTATGCAGAATCCCGTAACATTAGTGAGGAAACAGATAATTAGATATTTGTTCACATTGTCTCCTTGAAGCAAGCTGTCATAGTAGTTGGACTAGAGAGCCACTGAAAAGAAATTCACAAAAAAATAACCCCAAAGAGGCCGATTACAGGTACATGACCCACATGAATCACAGAGACAGATAGAGAAACATCCATCTGTATGTACCTGTGTCACATAAAAAAATTCATCTGGAGAGATACGACTGCAGGAAGATGATCATGAAATGCAATTGTGAGAGAATGCTTCCAGGGAAAATGGGTTCCTCCTGAGCCCTGAGGCTAGGTTCATAATTTAGTAAGTAAAAGAGAGCATTCACATACACAGAAATGGACTGGAAGAAGGCAAAGTAATGGAACCGACTATGGTGTATGTGAACAAGCAGGGAGAACGAAATGCTGCAGAAGATTAAAATTGAGATGAAAATGGAAGACAGTGGGACATAAAGCTTAGTAGAGCCCAGACTTAAGATTTGGAGGTTGTGCAAAACCATTCCTGTGTGTTTTATTGTGTTATTTAACAAGCACCCACCCATGCATTCTACGAGTATTTAACCACCCTTTCTCGGGTGCCAGTCATATAGGGACCATGACATGTCCATAAATTGGTGTAATGTGAGGTGAGAAATGATTTGCCTTATAAAAGGGAAGCAGATAAATGCAATAGGTGTTCAGAGCCCCCAGCCTGGCTTTGCTTCTCAGCTTCCTGGTCTGCTCAGTTCTGTTCTGTGACTGTGCTCAAGGCATGTTCATGCAGACTGCCCTCACCCGAATTGCTCCCGCTTTCCCTTATAACCCACATCATCAACTTGGACTGCTGGAAGCTTACTGCAGTGAAAAACGATAATGGCGCATATTCTCCAAATACTCACATGTGCTTAGCACTGTTCTAAGAGCTTTCCAACTTGACCTACTATGTGATAGAGCCAGGATCTGCCTTACAGAGACTCATTCCCAAGCCCAAATCTTAAAAAAAAAAACAAAAAAACAAAAAAACACCACTATGAAACCATAAGAATCTTAGAAGAAAAGATTGGAAAATCTTCTAGATATTGGCCTAGGCAAAGAATTTATGAAGAAGACCCCAAGTGCAATCACAACAACAAAAATAAATAAATGGGATTTGATTAAATTTAAAAGCTTATGTACAGCCAAGGAAATAATCAACAGAGCAAATAGACAACATATGGAATGGGAGAAAATATTCACATGCTATACATCCAATAAAGGGCCGATAACCAGAATCTAGAAAGAATGCAAGCAAATCAGCAAGAAAAAATCAAACAACCCCATTAAAAAGTGGGCAAAAGACATGAACAGAAGCTTTTCAAAAGACAGACTTATGGCCTATAAACATATGAAAAAATGTTCAATGTCACTAATCATCAGAGAAATGCAAATCAAAACCATAATGAGATTTTACCTAACCCTAGTGAGAATGACTTTTATCAAAATGTCCCAAAACAATAGATGCTGATATGGATGTGGAGAGATAGGAACCCTAATACACTGTTGGTGGCACTGCAAACTAGTGCAACCTCTGTGGAAAATAGTATGGTGATTCCTCAAAGAACTGAAAGTAGATCTACCATTTGATCCAGCAATCCCACTACTGGGTACTTACCCAAAGAGAAAAAAGTCATTTTATCAAAAAGATACCTGCACTAGAATGTTTATTGCAGCACAATTCACAATTGCAAAGATGTGGAATCAACCTAAGTGCTCATCAGTTCATGAGTGGATTAATAAAATGTGGTATATGTATGCCATGGAGTTCTACTCAGGCATAAAAAAAAGATTAATACTCTTTGCTACAATCTGGAAGGAAATGGAGATCATTCTCTTAAGTAAAGTACTGCAAGAATAGAAAAACAAACACCCCATGTACTCACTACTAAACTGAAACTAACCGATCAGCACTCATGTGCACAAATGGAAGTAAAACTCAACGGAAATCGTGCAAGTGGGAGAGGGGAGGAGAGGATGGGTGAAATCATACCTAACAGGTACAGTGTACACTATCTGGGTGATGGGAACACTTATAACTTGGACTCAAACATTACAAAAGCAATCCATGTAACCAAAACATTTGTACCTCCATTATATTCTGAAAAAAAAAATAAATAAATAACGCCGCCACCCCTACCCCACAATGTCACTTTGATGCCTCTTTTGTTGTCATGAAGTATCCCTGACTTATCCATGTGGAAAGCCCTCTTGTCTCCTATGAATTCCCAAAGCATTCCTTGTGGCTCTCATAAATACTTGTCTTACTATTATTCTGTATTGGCGTGGAGGTCTTGAGAGTATGATGCACATTTTTTTCATTTTTAAAAATATATTTTCAGTCCCTTGAGACTTTAACAGAGCAATTTCAGAGTAATATCAATAGATAGTTATGATGGAATGAATGATCCTATATCTAACACACAAAGAAAGCACCTAGGTATGCTCATACTTTAATTTTAATTTATTTTTCATTTTTTGAGGCATTTTCTTTGTCCTTGAAGTGATAAGACTTAGGATTTTCTCTCTTTAGCTGGTCTTACTTTTAAGGCAAATTTGTGGAATATATACTTTGAATGGTTTATGATTAATTTATTTTAGAATCACTTTATTTTTTTCTTTTTGTATAGACAGGAACTAAGCAAATCTTTGAAGTTTTTCTTTGGTTTCTTCCTAGTTCTTTTTTGTGGTTCTCTCCAATGTCCTGATATCTGCTATCTACCTGGCTGGAGTCTCTACTTTGTTATCTCAACCAGGCCTGCCTTCCCCAAAAGGCCCTATCCTTCACTCCCTTTAAAGAGCCAACTTTTAAGGTTTTATTAGTATGCTAACAGATAAATTTATACTAAACTGTTAATGAATACCAACTTCTTCCTTCCATTATTATTATTTTTAAAATTATTATTTTAAAGAGATAACAATTAATAATGTTTGTACTTTTGCACATAATAGTATTCTTTCACTAGAGTCAGCATTCCTGCTTAATGCTTGAAGTGCCTTATAAAATTCAAAGTATATCAGGCATCCAATGCCTCACTTTAACCCAATGCAAACATTGTTCACTTAAAATACTCATAAATTCTTTTCATAAATCCTAACTCAGAGGAACCTTCTTAATGCTTATTAAAATTTTAGCCTCTGTTTAGATGGCCTATAAGCTGTGTTGGCGTATAATGATTTTGTCCTCTGAGCCTCTAAGTTAGACCATTAATCTAATATAATCAAGATTTGAAAGACAGACTTATAAAGAGTAAACACGAGGATATTATTCTCCTAAGGAATCTTTTTCCTTCCTGATATGATACCATTTGCTTATCAGAATTCAGTTGTGATTTGTACTGAATAAGGAATAGATTAGACTGTAACTGGACAAATGTTAGAATAAATTAAAAAGGTGAATTGCAAGTTGTAGATTTCTAGTAGCACAGAACTCAGATGAGTTCCAATGACTACCTGTGTTATAATTAGGGACAGAAAAAGGGTATTTACTTTAACATTGTTTTATTTGAGAACAAAATCCCAGCTCGATAAAACTCAGGAGTACTGAAATTATTAAACTGTCATAGGTGAACTAATTACTGGAAAGACTTTGGGCCAGTTACTCTCCCCTCATCCTGCATCAGTTTCCTCACCGTAAGATGAGAGTGTTGGTCTGTGAATCTCTGAGATACTTCCTGATTCTGGGCATTAGTGACTCCAAGTGAGATTTCCTTCAGCAAGCATGCCATTAAATGCTCTGCATTTGCTTTCTGATTTCCCTCTTCATTTAATGAAAAGAGCCCATGAATCATTTTCCCCTATCTATTTGATATTAGGAAATTATGGGCTCTTGGAAGTTTTAAATTTAAATTATATTTACTTTTCTTTCTTACTCCACCAGACACGTGTGCATGTGAAAATGTCTGTCTTCCATCCACGCTCTGCTGACTCAGTAGGAACAATGAACGTGAGCTGCTCTTTTGCCCGTGCTAATGATAGCAGAGGAAACCTACATATACAGAAGACATTGTATTTTCACATGTTGTGTTTGATATTTATTTTCATAATTGTATCCTGCTATAGAATGCATCATCACTTATTCTACAAATAAGAAAGTCAGAGACGGAATAGGAAAGTGAACTACTTTACAAAACCCATTGATGCCATAGGTATGAGCAACCGTGGTTTTCTGCCTGCCCCACCTTCCCTCACCCTGTCAAAGGAAAAATACATTCAAGACACTTCTAACAGTACTTATGTAGGTTTTCTAACCAAGCAATTTTCCTGTTCTCTGTGGACACCAACAGGGTGTCCTACAATTTAACGAAATTCTGAGACTAACTCCCTGGAGATAGCACAGACCCACAGCTTAAGAGCTGGTCCCACAAGACTGGCCCCCACTTCAGAAACCAATTGCAAGCGCCAGGTTGTCACCTCCACTTCTGATGAACTGGCTATAAATAGGAGGTCCTCATAACCCCCTCCTCATGTTCTATAATTTGCTATAAAAGCAAACCCCAGGAAAATAGTTTACTTAAGTTGCTGGCTTACAGTAAAGGATATTAAGAAGGATACAGACAAGCAGCCGACTAGAAGAGATGCACAGAGCAAGGTGTGGGTGCAGCAGTCTCCCTGCCCTCTCCAGGCACGCCACCCTCTCAGCACTGACTTAGAAACTCTCAGAACGCCACAGTTCAGGCTTCATTACATAGGCGTAATTGATTAAATCATTGACCACCTGATTGAACTCAATCTCCAGCCTCTCTTCCCTCCCCAGAGGTTGGGAGTGAGGCTGAATGTTCTAGTCCTATAATCACACAGTCGGTTCCTCTGGCAAGCAGACCTCATCTTCCAAGAGTCACCTCACACTCAGGTATGGTTGAAAGGGGCTTATTATTAATAACAAGAGATGGTCCCCTCACCCCTGTCACTCAGAAAATGCCAAGAGTTTTAGGAGCTCTGTGTCAGGTACCAGGGGCGAAGACCAAATATATGTTTCTTATCGTGTCATAGGCTGCCAGCACACACACACTCGCACAAAAGCACACGTGCAGAAGGAAAAGCCAAGGAGTAAGGTCTCTATACCTATGTGAGTCACTGATTCTGGGGTAATCGTAAACACTAAATTCCAGAGTGGGCATATAGCGAAAGCTCAACAAGGGTAATTACAATCATTAATGGAGTGTGCTTTTCAACTATACACTGTGATAGACCCAACCTCAATATGGTTGTAAGACACATAAATGTAACAGTATCTAATACTCGATGCCCAGGTAGTTCTCAGGGAGTGACAGCTTCTTCCTTATGCAATTCCAGGCTCTCAGACTGTTAGGAGCTCTGGATAATTCCTTTGTCAAATAAGCAAGTCCCTGATATTCCATTAATCAGTTAGCTTAGACTTCATTTCACTGTGGTTAAAACAAATAAAACTTATACCTCAATGCCTTAAAACAGCAAAGGTCTATTTTTGCCCTCTGTTCATGTCATCTGTGAGTTTAGCTGGGGTTCTATATCCCCTGTACCCTGAGTCTAGGGAAGAAAAACCCCCACGTGGGTCCTACTGGTCTCAGAGCACAGGGGAAAAACAGATGACGGAACTGTTTTAGGACTTGTGCTCAGGAGTGCGTAGCATCACTTCTGCTCCCTTTCATTGGCCAAAGCAAGTCAGGTGGCCCAGGCTGATCCCATGGGGCTGGGAAAGTATAATTGTCACACAGGAAGAGTTGGTCAATCTTTATGAATAGTACTACAAACTACCACATTTCTAAAAATATTTTAATTGCTCCCCTACAAGTGAGTGATTGCAATTCTGGGTTCCTTGTTTGTTCATTTATTTATTTATACGTCACTCATCAGGTACCTACTGAAGAATTGCTGTGTTCTAGATACCATGCTACATGTTGGAGGCGGTAGAGAGAAACAAATATGTGCAGCTAGAAAGTTTTTGATAGAAAAAGAAATACTTAGCGTATTAGGGGGATGTGTGTGTGCGTTAGTGTGTATGTTTGGAAAGTAGACATGGTGAAACACACACACACACACACACACACACACACACACACACTTCCAGAAGTAGTGGGCGCTCATGCTAACCTTTTGGAAAGCCATAAGGGGAAGAGAGAAAAGAACATGAGCCAAGTCACAGGGACCTAACATCCATTCCGTGTCCAGGGAATGCAAACTCCACAAACTCAGAGGTCGCATCTGCTCTGCTTGCCTCTCTGTCTGAACTGGGTAATTGTTCTGTGGAAAAGAGAAAAGCAAATGGCCCAACACGTGGATCCACAGAGTGAAGACAGCCCTGAGTGCACAGCAATTCACACTGAAGACCTCTGTAGCAACACTGTTCCCCAACAGTGACAGTGACGCCTGCTCAGTGTCACAGAGTGCCCAGGAAGAACCTAAGGTGTCACTGGAGAGTGGCTAGCAGGCTGGGGTCAATTTGAGAGGGCAATACTTCCTCCCTTGTATAGGTACCAACTGGAGGGCTGGAGGGAGCTTTGTGTTGAGATGGGGCTGTGTGGCACCCAGCTGCTACTAACAGGCGACTAGCAGACCCTGAGGCGGGGGCAGAAGGGGCAGCACATGCTCCTCGGGTTCATGTGGGACAACTCACCTTCGAGAGGGAGTCAATGGTTACCGAAAGCCTGAGATTTCCTGGGAATTGTCAGTGTCCAAACATTTAAGTTCTTTGGCGATGTTTTCTCCCCATTAATTTAACATCTTGGTCTGGTTTTCCACTAGAGCGAAAATGATGTTCTGGGTAAAGCAACTGCTCAGGAGAAGAAATCCAGTATCCCTGTGTGGACTGTCGACTGCAGCAAAACTTCACACCTCACCGGGTTCGAAGACCCTTAGAGAAGAGAGATTTTTATATTGCCAGGAATGAGCTGAGTATCCTGCGCATATTAGGTGACTGTGAATGTCTGGGGAATGGATATTTGAGCAAATGACAGTGTCTCCTCTGATGGGTTTTCCCTGCGTTTTGTTGTTCTACCTGCAAGATGTCTATTTACTCTTATAACCCCACAAACATTAGCACTCTTCTGGCAAGATGAATAAATAGATATTAAGGATCCTTCTAGAGAATATTTTAAAAAATTTCCTGCTTTATACACTCAATTCAATTCATTTTCATTAAAAAACCCAACAAGCATGTATTGAATTACCTCTAAGCATTAAGCAATGCACAAGATTCTGGGGTTTCGGTGATGATGAACACTTGATCCACCCTTTCGAAGATCTCACTGTCAACTGAAGAAACAGATCATCTAATTTTAGAAACGTAGTATAATTGGTACTTTAATAATTGCACATGTATAGAGCCAAGAGAAAAGAGTTATGCTCTCTGGGAGGCTCAGAAGAAAGGTTCTCAGGGACGTCTTGTTGACCCAAGTATTGGCTATGAGGTGAGATTAGGCAGGTGGACAAAGTTGTGGATGAAATCCACTTTTAAGATATTAACAAGAATGGAGACACTCTCATCATGAGAAACAATGATCAAGACACGTATTTATGGACAGAGTTGAAGAAAATACAGGGAATGGTATTGAATCTATGTTTTCCCAGGAAGATTTTGTTTTGTTTAACTTATCCATAATAAAAGATTTGATTTTACAATTTTACTCTGTGCCTTTAAGAGATAGGAAGGAGTGAATTTTATAACATTACAATTTTTGATACCAAGCCATAAATTTTCATAGCTGCAACATAAACAGTTTCAAATTATAACTCCACAATATCAAACAAACACTATCAATTCTTTTGGTATTGACTTGCTCATAGTTGAAATGCAGACTTCATATATTTGTTATTCGGTTTTTATTATATTATTTCTCAGGCAATTACATTTTTACTGTGAATTTGGAGGATTTACTTGATATAATCATTGAGTACAAGTATAGTGCTAAGTATTTAAATGAGAATATTATCAAATGAGTCTAATTTGTCTTGTCCTGTTGCAACCAGATTATTTTTAATATGTAAGATTTATTAAAACATATTTTCAATTATGCTGGGAAATTTAAATCAAGCAAGCATTCACACATAATACTGCCTCCCAATAAGGTTGACATTTACAAGATGGTGAGTAACATTTTGTATGTTTATTTCTTAAGTAGTTTTGATTTTTGTCAATACAAGATAAATTAGCCAAGATCAGGCAAACTATGTTTGGATATTTGGATTAATCAGGTGCTCCATCTTGTCTGCAATATTGATAGGAATGTTTAGCAACTGTACCAAGTAGACGGAGTGGCAAAAATGAATACAGATTTTGCTATAAATTGCAAATAAGCACAAAATTAATCTGGTTGACTTAATCAGGAATACAGAATAACATTAGCATTTCAAATAATTTTATTTTGACTTGCAGAATTCATTGGCCATGTAAAATAGCAATTTTATAAAACCTCACTTAGAAAAATTGGCAGAGAACTTTTGCAAATTAATAATGTTTATGGGGTGTAGACTCATTTCAGACAGTGCCTATTTGGTGTTATTGTTTAGGAAAAAACCTGAGCATTCTAATTAAAAATAATGGTTCATCCTTCCTAGGAGGGGTTTAAGACATACTTTTTGATTGAATGTTTGATATAGACTCAAACATTGGATAGTGAGTTAAAGGGTTACTGGTGTGACCTCTTCTACATGTGCATGTTGGCCAAGTGCTTTCAAGTTGGATGCAAGCCATTACTCCACAAACCCTCTCCTAGTATTTTGAGTTGAGATTCCCCACAGTCAACAGCAGTAGCTACAGAAAAGGACTTTTCAAAGAAGCATACACAGTACTAGTACTCAACATCCACATTTCCCCCTTTTTTTAACCCACTTTCCAAATAAACATGTCTTTCATAAATATTCAGCTTTAATTTAATACAATCTTCTCAATTATTCTTCTAATTAGTTAGTGACTACCACTGAGATAATTTAGAACTAATCAGCTTTTCTGAACACATTTGCAAGTAAGGACAAATTTAATATTTTTCCCCATTTTTATAAAATTATCTTAAGAATTCATTCCCCTTTGGGATAGAACCATATCTAGTCTTAGTACCACTTGCTTGAGGGAATATACACGTAGGTAAATCAACTTGGAAAAAATGACCCAATATATAGCACACGTGGGATATATGGGGAGGATGTAATTCTTCTGGTCTCAGCCCAGACTTATGGAGAGAAACCTGTGAGTGCTCTGAGAGAAAGGGCTATTCTAAGATCTTTGCATCCCTAGCACCAAGTAAGGTACTTGATATGTGGTAGACACTTAACCCAATCATTTAACAACACATTGACTACTACATAAGAAGCTTCGTTCTAAGCACTGGGAATATAGTGATGAACACAGGAAAAAAATTGCCTCCCTTGCTGGGGCTTATTCAAGGTCGGCATTTGGATGTGTTGATGATGGGGTGGGAGAGAGAGCAAAAACAAAGAAGCTTCAAAGGATTTATTGTCTTTGAAAACCAGGAATGATAAAATTGTTATTTACTGAGAGAGGGTACAGGCTGGGGTAGAGGCCGGATGAGCAGTTGGGTTTTGGACTTGCTAAATCTGAGATGACTACCGATGCCCCAGTGGAGACAAGGCCATTCATTTAACTCCATGCATGAACACTGCGTGGAAGAAGACAGCACAGGAAGCAGAGGATACACCAGTAGAGGTACAAAACGCTGAAATTTAAATATAACTGGGAAGAGCAAGGCATCTTTTCTCAATGACTAATTTTAGTTTGGTGTGGGCAAAGGCTAATTAGCCATTTAAGAATTAAATGAGAGGGAGTGAACAATACCTCCCCAGCAGTGACATGTGGCTTCTTAAAGGGCTGCACTGGCAGCTGCCTGGCACTCTCCAGGTCTGCCATGTGGCTCACATTGGGTTTGGCTGGTGTGACTCGTGCTCTTGTACTTTTTCATCGGTGTGTCCTGTGTGTATTTGGGTAGAAATGATATTAAACATAATTCATTTTTAAGGGACAACAACCTCAAAATGATTATGTATTTGTGAAGATAAAATAATATTTAATAACTATATGTCATTTCTAACTATTAAAAGTACTTCCATGAGGGTTACTAACAAGTTGGCAATTATACCCTGGATATGCGCTGTGTACACGTTGTAGTTATAGTGAACAATTATTGAGTGTGCACACTGATCAGGTAGGAGGGGTCCCAAGGGAGACGCGGGCTTGGCCAGCAGGTGGGGGTGAGCACTAGGAGAGTTGGGGCGGTGGCTATTTACCAGTCACTAACAGTTATATTCTCACACCTGAGCAGCCCCTGGTTTTAGCATGTTCCAGCTAAACTCTACTCTGGGTTAAGCAAGGTATCTCAATTCTCTAAATAATCTCGAGGTTTATGTTTTTTTGTTACTTGAAATGGATGCCCAGAAAAGCTGTGATTTCTCTAAGAGTATCCAGCTTGGTGTCGATAGTTCTGAACTCATGTCCTGGTGAACTGAATTAGGAGAGGAGGCCGTATGTTTTTGGAATTCCTGAGTTGTTAATATCCAAATTTTCTTTCTCAAGATGGTCCTATTATCTCTGATATCACCTGCTTAAACTCACCTAGTAACATTTTCCACTCTTCGAAGCCTAAATATCAAACTTTACTCGTGATATTCTTTTGCCTAATGATGATACAAAATAAAATGACCTTACTCAAACTATATTGCAAAAGCAGTTTCCAGCTTATTTTTCTTTTTTTTGTAATTGTTAAAATGGAATACAGAATTTAATTCAGTCATAGGTTTCATGCCTTTTAGCTACTGGCACTTGGACTGTGGTGATATTTTTGGTAAAGAAGCAGAAAGACATGCAACGGTGCTGACATTACAGTCTGGAGAAGTGAGAAATTAACTCTGTAGGAAATCAGCATGATGTCAGATCAATGTGACCACTAAATAGATGAGAGTTGCCAGGGCAGCTTTTCACATTCTCCAAGCGATGTGGTGGTTTGTTTTCCTGTTAATGGATATTATACGATTTTGGCTAAAATCCAACTCAATTAAACAAGTATTTATTACATCCTTACTCCGTATCCAGCATATTTTATGATTTTCCACGACATCATTCTTATATCTATTCAAAAACTAAGATGTATAAAACGAACTGGCTTAGTCTTTGTCTACTGTATCTACTAGCAAATTGATTCTTTTTGTAAAAATGATCATTTTCATCTGCCAGGACCTATACCAAATTCCTGAGTCAAAGATTTATTGGAGAAGATTTTGACACGAGCCGTTACACGGTCTGCAGCACGCAGTGAGAGCTGCTGGAGTGCCTCCTCCCTTCCTTTGTGCCTCCACTACAGCATAAACGGGTTGTTGTCAGAACCCCTGAAACCAAGAGTACACCAGCAGCGGGGTGGTGGAAGAGAGTACGGGAACTTCGCTAAATGTTTTACCTAGTTTCGTTGAAGTGTCTGTACTAAATCAACTAAAAGTGGGTGTGCTTTCACCACCTGGCCAACTCAAAACAGTGCATTAAGTCTCCAGTGCATTCACTCATAAACAGCTTGCAACGTTTCTGTAAAACTTTCTAAGTACGAAGGAAGCCACAACGATTCTTTTAAAACCTAAGTAAGGTCATGCCATTCCTCTGCTCCAAACCCTGCAAGGGAAAAGCCACGGTCCCTTCAATGCATGGGTGCACCAGGCCGCCTGCCCTCGGGCCTCCCCTCCTCTCCTGCCCTCCCACTCCTGCCTCTTGAGCCACCCACTTCCCTCTGTGGGGCCTGCTCCCTCGCCAGAATCACTCTTCCCTTTAACATCCAGTTAGCTCATTCTCACCTCCTTCAGTCTTTACAAAACTAAAGAATTCTCATGGAGGTTGCCCTGACCACCCGCGGATTCCATGCCCAGCCCTCCAGCTCCCTTCACCCTGCTTTACGATCTCAGGTGATTTTGCATCTTCAAATAAGCTATAGACTTTGCTTACTTTTTAGACTTATTTCATTCTTCTTCCCAGTGGAATATAAGTTCAAAGAAGGTAAAAATCATTGTTTTGTTTCATTTTCCCCGATGTATCTCAGGTGTCCAGAATAGTGACTGACACATCGTAGGTGCTCATTTTTGTTGTTTTTGAATGAATGAATTAATGAATGAGTTAATCCTGGACCTTGTATTCCGTCCTATTATTATTTTAAATATCTTGAGGAAGGCTCTTACGAATAAGAACTAAAGAATAACAGGAAAAATCTACGCCATCCAAGAAAATCTCTGACAAGCTGTCACATGTGTGGGCTTACGCGGTCAGTTGAGGAAGAAGAAGGTGAGCTGTGGTTGCCATCTGAGGTGACCAGAGACCATTTTACACAAAATCTCCTGCAGGAGGGAAGCCAAAGGAAAGGAGAGATGCTTTTCATACAGGCCATCGACCACCTACGACGAAATTGCCGGCCAGAGGGGTCTGTCACAAAGGGCAGAGGCAGGTTGCTACTGAATTCAAACCAGAGCTGAGCCTGACCAAGAAGGTTAGAACATCTGCGAGTGAGGCACGGAGGCCCGCATTCTCTAAGCAACGCGGGAGACACTGGTTTGACCTGAAATTTCCCCTAAGAATTCTTACCAAAGGGGATGCACCAAGCATCAAACGGGAGGGGAAAGGAATACAGAAACAGAAGAAAAAGGATGAGGGCAGGAGGCGCCGACATCAGAAACAGGCTCAGAAGCTTCGCCCCAGCCTGAGTGCAGCTGAGCGAGGGTGGAGGCCTCTCTCTGTCGAGTTCCAGCAACCAGTTTTAAAAGACAGAGCTAGATGCTTCCCTGAGTGTATGATCGTCAATTCATCAATTAGTTGGAATATTGTTATTCTAATTAATACCAACACTAAAATCTCAGGCCACAATGAGTCAGAGATAGTCCTTCACCAGAAATCTCCCCTTCGATGGCCATAAATGTTGGTTTCTATTTTTTTTTAACGTCGTATCATGAGGAATTTCAAATATATAAAAGGGTAGTGAATAGTATAATAAACTCATATGTCTGTTTCCCAGGTACAATAATCTTCCATTTCTGGACACCTTTCTTTCATCCTTGTATACTCCTCCACTGTCCACTGGAATTATTTTGAAGAAATCAAAACTGTATACACATAGATGGTGGAGGAACTATGTCAAAGACCAAGAATGGAATAAAGCATGAATAAGAGTATAGTGTGGAAATTAGCAACATATATATATATATATATATATATATAGAGA
>NW_012146856.1:5924434-5956853 GCF_000956105.1 Propithecus coquereli
AGAGAGAGAGAGAGAGAGAGAGAGAGAGAGAGAGAGACAGGGTCTTGCTCTGTCACCTAGGTTAGAATGCAGTGGCATCATCATAGCTCACTGCAACCTCAAACTCCTGAGCTCAAGCAATCCTCCTTCTTCAGTCTCCCAAGTAGCTGGGACTACGGGCTTGCACCACCATGTCCAGCTAATTTTTATATTTTTTGCAGAGATGAGGTTTTGCTCTTGTTCAAGCTGGTTTCGAACTCCTGGCTTCGAGGGATCCTCCCTCCTCAGCCTCCCAGAGTGCTAGGTTTATAAGCATCGAGCCACTGTGCCTGCCCAACAGCAATATTTTTAGGAGAAAAATCTAATACTAACTTAGAACTTCTGAACTTCTGATTTCAAGACATTGGGCTAGGGGCTTTATAGGCATAGTGCTTTTTTTTTTTTTTAATTTTCACAACTCGGTGTACCATTACTAGCTTTATTTTACAAATAGAGAAATGGAAGTTTAGAGAGGATAGCCAGTGCTGTGAGCTGTACAATGAGTGGATAATGGAGCTGGAATCGGAGCTCCGGTCTGTCTGACACCACAGCCAGAGCTATAATCACCCTACTGGATGGGTGGAGGACAGGGGCAAAACTGAAATGCCATTGGCGATCGATGCCTGGTTTTTGTGGCGTGAGCACTTAGTAATTCCATTTTTGAAAGACTAGACTCTCTGCCGATTTGTCAGTGAGGTAGTTTTTCTGCTATGAGGTAATTTTATAGAGCATCATCCGACTCTTGATCCCTCCGGAACAGCATTTTTATAGCCGATCACTGGATTAAAGTTTGAGCCCAGCTGTACTCATTGCCACGTCTCTGTGGCCACTGTAAGTGGCCCCTCTTGCTCCGTCAGGCTCATGGCAAAACTTTTGTGCAAAAAGGGATCTTCAGGATTCCTCCGTATCAATCCCCAATTTATTAAAAGGATTTGTTCTGTAGAATTTGGATTCAGTCAAAAGGCCACACTCAAGGATGCAGAAGGCCACCCGGGGCCCCAAGGCCACAGGTTCCCCACCCCCAACCGTTGCTCGCCCCTTTCCAGCAGCCAGTGAACTATGTACTGGCTTCCCAGTGCAGTCTCGGTCCCCAGGAACGATTTCAGCAGAGCTACTCTGAATTCTCCAGGGCACTTTTCCAGGTGTGTCCCTCCACCCTCCGGCACTGCCGGTCGGCAGGCACCGCGCCTCTCCGGCAGAGAGCCATTTGCTAGCGCTGCTCTGTGCCAGGCGCTGGCGTCGGCGGCTTCGCACGCGCCGCCTCATCCCTTGTTGACACAGAGTCCGCATTCTGCAGATGAGAAAAGAATTGATGACCAGAGAGATTAAGCAGGTTTCATAAGATTATTCTCTCATTCATTAAGCAAATATTTATTGAGCGCCCTCTATGTTCTTTAAGGGCTGGGGATTCTGACAGGACTTAGGGAGATGAGGGTTCTGGTCATGTGAAGTTCCCTTTCAGCTGGAGGAGGCAGATCACAAAAGAAACAAATCATGATCAAGATGGTTCGAGGCCAGCGAGGAGAGAATGGGCAGAGAGCCGGGATGCAGTTTCAGAGCTAGGGCCGGGGCCTCCTTCCCCGTGTTAGGCTGCAGCCCTGGGCGAGGGCAGCCCTCCCTGGCCCTGCTGACAGCACCCTGGGGAAGGGAGTCACACAAACACGGAGTTGGGATAAAAAGTGGAAACCAGGAGCCAAAACAGTCTGCGGACATGGTAAGAAACGGCATAGAAAAGATTCTCCAATGAGGCCATCTTTCAAAGCAGATTTTTTTTTCAACTTTCTTATCAGAACAAATGTACATGACTGCACTTCGAAATCCTTGGATGCTAAGCTCTGATCTGTTTAAGCGACCTAACCAATCACTTAACTCTCTGGACTTCAAATGCCTTAACTATAAAATGGGCTTGGAGATATAAACAGATTATTTCCAAATTACTTCTAACGGTAAAAGTTCAATGACACAGTTCATTTATAGTGAGAAGGACACAATGTTTGACTTCAATAATATGCAAATAAATGAAAATTAAAACAGTAATAAGGCATCATTTTACATTTATTAAGGCGAGATTCTTTTCTTCTTACAAAGACTGGTATTTTCTATTGCTAATAGAAACTACTCTTGGAAGTTTTCCAGGTGTTTTTTAAGTAAAATGTTGCATGCACAAGATATCCTTGTATCTTTCTCAAGTTTATAGGTGGTCTTTACTCAAAATGGGGCCTCTCTCCTCTTCTTACATCTACCTGCCTTCTGAGCAATTATATCTCTTCTCTCTTGGGCTACATGGAATAATTATTCTCTGTATGTTCTTGCCTAAGAGCACACACAACCACCCTACTCCTAACACTTAGAAGGAGATTAATTATATTTAACCAAACAGACACTTGCTTAACTAGGACTGCTAAACGTGTTAGCTGCAGGGAAGGCCAGCTGCCGGTTGGCCATTTGGACATGCCCAGTCTCCTTTCACTGATGCACAGATGTCTGAGGCCTTGCAGGTGAACCCCAGCATGCTTGCAGCCAAGCAAGGGTATCGGGAGCTGGTGCTGAGCTAGTGAGGTGGCATATGGTTCTCCTCTTCCATTTGACAACTTCATCAGTTTCTTTCTGTAGTTCAAGTTTGTAGCTCTGTAGAACCAAGGGCTGCTATTCAACATAGCCCCATCTCTTCTTCCCCGCCCCCTCAACCTCCAGCTCCTGACCAATTGGCCGGATTGCAAAAGTTCTGCAACGGTTTGAGCAATTAATTGCTAATAAGACAAAGAAGAGTTTGGAATGGCTGTTGCTGTTGTTGCAACTTTGGTTAGCATGATAACTAAGCACTGGAAAATAGGAAGCATCCAGAGGTTTTAGATGATGCATATGTAGAGGACAAGAATGTCAGGGACCTACAGAAGATTCCTCTATAGAAACACTCTGCTCCATGAATCTCTCAGAACAGGGTGCTTGTGTGTATTGTAGGTACTTAGAATAAAAAAGCTCGTGTGTGTGTGTACGCATTTTACATTCAAAATGGTCTTTTTAAATCATTACAAAAATCATTTGGCATGACAAAATTTAGAAGTAATCTAAAAGTTTAGTATCAGGGAAATATTAATAATGACCCTTTAATATATAAAGGCATTTAATTGGTATTATAAAGATTATATAGCAATATTAAAGTTATCATCGTCTAATGTTAAAGGAAAAAAGGAAAATATAAAATGTTTATACTCTGATTATATCTCTAAGAGTGTGTGTATATGGACAAAGTGTGGAAAGAAACACATTAAATTGGTAATGTGTAACAGTGGTGGGGTTTTTGAGGGGCTTTTGAACATTCTTACCACAAAAAAAGACACATATCTGATTTGTAAAATTTTTATTTGGTTTCTTTTTAACTATATCTCATTATTTTTTACAATCTTTGATTACTTTTTCATTTTTCTAATTTCATCTTTTGTTTATTTAAATATTTTAATCACAATTATTTTTTTTAAGAAAAGCAGTGTGTATAAAGTCAAGTTCAGTGCTCTTTCAGCTATATCAAACTGTTAGAGTGCAAAATACTGAAATGAGGTAGATAAGAAGGGCTTGTTAGCTTAGAGTGAGTGTCTTGTGAGTATATCCGGAGGGAAGGGGAACAAAAATCCTAGGATTGAAAAGTGATGATGCCTTTTTAGAAATAGTTTACTCTTAAACAACTGATGTACCTATTTTTCTTTTGTATCTTAGATGAAGTTATTCCTATTAATTTTATTGTTGTCAAAAAGCAAAATCCTCCAACGACTGCTCATCTACCAGCAATCTAGAGAAAATTAGTTTTGGCTATAGAGGAATGGGTTCCCCTGGCCAGCCATGGACAGCAGGTGGCAAAGGCAATGACGTCCAGGCGTGAAGGAGGGGCTGATCGTCAAGGTCAGGGGAGCAAAGGCAGAAGGGCAGAGACTCTGAGGGAGCAACCGAGAGCATAGGTGGCATTTCTGCAGAGAGAGGCATTGGCTGTGGCTAAGCCAAGAAAGGGATGCTCTACACAAAGAGTGCAATGCGCACCACCAGAAGGATGGACATATTTGAAACTCGGACTTGGGGGGAAGGGGGGGCAAGGGCAACATACGTAACCTAAACATCCGTACCCCCATAATATGCTGAAATAAAAAAAAAAAAAAAAGAAAGGGATTCTCATGAATGCTTTCGGCACATCAGCAGCAAACTTTCACAGAATGACAAATAATGCAGCCAGGCCCACCATCACCAGAGCAATGCTATATGGGTCCCAGCTCAGCCAGGACTAGCAAGGACCCCCAAAAAACGGAAAGAATTCAAGCACCCTGTCACTCCATACCCCAAGGTCGACAAGCACTCCTTCCCATCAATCAGACTGAGGATGAGGAAAGAACGCTACACAGGTTTCAGGCAAATACATTCTGTGCGTTGACTGTTAGTGCTGCGAAGTGGTCGCCTGTACTGATGTACACAAATCCCCTTGCACGCTACGTGTGTGCATTTGTACTCCTGTGTAGATGTGTGAGTGTCACATGCATCTATCTTATTGACAGTACAACTGTCACCACAATGGTTTCCATGGCACTGCAACACAGATAAATCTTTTGATCAGGAACCTGCTTGCTCAATTTCTAGTTCTATACTGCACACTGATGTTGTTGTTTTGTACCACACACAATTTATACTGAGCCAATAATGTCTGTGACGTATTACTGAAATACAAATTGCAGCACATTCTCAAATTTTTGGTAGTCCCTCCGAATTTAATCTTCATATAGAATCTTAATTTACACTTTTACCATTGCAGTAACCATATCTTTCCTCACTTTTTTAAAAACTGTACAGAACTGAGAAGACTGGAGTTGTATTTCTCTTATATTCTTATGAACATGTGTACTGTTTCTACCTAAAATTATCAGAAAATGCTTTCTTCTCTATACTGTATAGGAAGGCTTCTATATGCCTTCCTTTGAATAAAACAGACCACTTACAGTATATTATCTAAAATATTTTTCCCATTATTTAAAAGCCTATTACTCTTAATTTTTTAACTGCATAATCACATCTGTAGCAGTTTGGTTAAAATTCCTAGAATAAAAGTGATAAGTGGTTGATACTTAGACTTGTAAAGTATATGTGTATACCTATATGTGTATGCATGTGTGCAAACACATATTTATGTATAGATGTGTCTATATAAAATATATAATATGATATAATACAGATGCTCCTTGATTTACGATGGTTCAACTTACAATTCTTCCACTTTACAATGGTGTGAAAGCAATACCATTCAGTAAAAACAGTACTTCGAGTACCTGTACAGCCATTCTGTTTCTCATTTTTAGTATTCAATAAATTACACGAATTATTCAATACTTTTCTTTCATAAAAGAGGCTTTGTATTAGATAATTTTGCCCAACTGCAGGCTAATGTAAGTGTTCTGAGCACGTTTAAGGTAAGTTAGACAAAGCTATGACATTCGGTAGGCAGGATGTATTAAAGGCACTTTTGACTTAGGATATTTTCAATTTATGATGGGTTTATCAGAAAATAACTCTGTAATAAGTCAAGGAATATCTGTATATAACATTATATATAATATATGTAATATATACACATATATTTGCATATGTATGTGTGCGTGTGGATACATTATATCTAGATAGATACGTTTTATACCCATACCTCTTTTATATACATATATACATCTTTGGTCAAATGTTTTATATTCACCCATGTGTAATTTTGTGTGTGACATTAGCAAGCCCTGTTCATTTAAAAATATTTTTCTTACAGAATCTCCCATTGTAAACTTCTCAAACAACCCTCTGTCTCATTTTTAGTTTTTGTAAGACAAGCACAAAACGAAGTTTATTGAGGAAAGACAAGATATGTTCACAGAGCAAGAACAAGATACATTTGCGGTAGACGACGAACAGGCCCCCCTGTTGTAACAAAAGGGCCTTCTGTCCCATTTTTTAAAGAGGTTTCTAACGAATCTCAAACACAATCTTAGAGGAGAAAGTAAGGCCCAAGAAGATTAGGAGAGTACAATTGTTTCTACCAATTTAGGGCATTTCGAAATTGAGAAAGGAAGCACTTTTTAAAATTATGACATGACAACAGCCTAAAATGGCCCATGATGCACAAAGCAGCCAGCATAGTCAGCCTACGAAAATGTAGCTTCTGCGAACATGGCATGGAAGAAGAGGCTGAGCCAGCCCCACCTCTTTCCTTTGGTTCTGGCGCTGGCCTGTGTTTGGATGGTTGCCTGTAAGTTTTATACTCCGTCGGCATCAGCAGACATAGCCCATTCTTCTCTCCAAACGACTGCTCCCTCAGGCTCGGGAGTACCTTTTCAGTGAACAGCTGCATCACGCCTCAAATCCTGTTGCCAACATTTCTCTCTCCAAATTTACCCACCCTCAACACACAAAGCAGGCCTGGATGGAAAATAGATGGAATAGGGGAAATGAATGATTTCACCAGAGTTTATGGTGTGAACTAAACCAGTTTTCATGACTGACCAACATTTATATTCACAAATTTAACAGTATACTTTTCAAGAAAAAAAAATCCACATGTTATCTCTGTGGTAGATACAAGTCTGTTTATCTTTTACTATGTTTTTCTTTGTACCTTTTCATTCTGAAAACTCTTCTGTCTTTATTTGATATCCTTCATCATAAAGTTTATCTCTGAAAAAACATCTCTTGTCTGATCATATTCTCATTTCTAGAAAAAATCTTGTGTTTTAATATCTCAGTCTCAGCACTATTTTTATATATACTTATTTCCTTGAGGGAAGATGTGAGTGAGAGAAGCTTTGCACTTCTTTTTTATGAGAAAAAAATGAGAAGTTAATTTTAGTATTACAATTCATTTTAGCTTAGTATATTCAGGAGAATGCAAACAGCGACATTTCTAGTCTTCCCAAAACTCTTTCCAAAATGGAATGTTCTTGGATTGTTCACACCTAACTTAATAGCTGTTACTTTCTGTCTTGTCATAAGTCTCAGAGTCTGTATTTCACTTTTTATAGCATCAGGACTCTGTTCCAGCTGCCCAAAAAACCATTGTCAAGAAAATGCTCAGTGACCTCCAAAATCCTGCTTTTCAATTATCCCATCGGATGGACCAAAAGAAAAGTGACTTTTAATGAACCACAAATAAGATCAATAAACCATCAAAAATTGTATCCCAAGACAGCTCCTTATCAAATTTTATTTTCTTCATGTCCCTCAAAGGAACCGTGTATTGAAGTTCTCCATCTGCTAATGAACTCCTAGGCCTTGTCTCCGTGCATTACATCCGATTAGCAATGCAGATAATCAGCGTTTCCACAACGACACTCAGTTTCACAGCTGCAAAGGTTGGGATGTGCGATCCATCATTCATTCCCAAGGGAGGTCATCATTTCATTGAAATAGTCTAATTATGGCCATCTGTCCAAACGGCATGGTGGCTGAGGATTAACTCAGCCAATACAGAAAGTTCCAGGCTCCAAGAAAGCACAGAGATTTTTGGAAGTAGTTACCTGGATGGTGTTGCCTCACCTGCTGCAAACTGTGCTCCTCGCTTCATCACTCCCTGTGTTTGGTGACTGGCTGCACACCCGCCCTCTGCACCCCTTTGTACACTCACCCTGCCCCGTCCCAGTCTTCCCCCTTGATGAGTCTCCATCTTTTGCTGAAAACACTTTTAAATAACTCTCGGAGTAACATCTTGTTTTGACTCTAGTGAGATTTTGAATTTTTTTCCTACATTCTAAAGATCAAGAACGTGTGGACATTTTCACGATCCAGCCTGTCATCGTGTGTGGTTTACCACACACGTTTAAAGGAGATTCCAGTTTGAGTTATTTCTAGCCTGGCACACACATACACGGTCCAGTTTTCAAAGCCACACTCTTCCCTTCTGCATTACATGTTTCTTTGTCACTTATTTATTTGACTAATGGACTCTTTGTACACTCCTTGTCCTTTAAAATATGGAAGCTTAAACATAAACAAAAGTCGAATGAAATGGTATAACAAAATTCCATGTTTCTACATCTGTTACTTAACTTTGACATTTCTTAATATCTGACTATTCTTCATTGTCTGTACCTGTGCCCTTTCTCTGTAAGTAGATGCTCTATTTTGAGCTAAATCTCAGACATCACGTCATTTTATCAGGGAATAGCTTGTATTTATAAAAACGGTAAGAGACTTTTACTTTTAAAAAAGCAAATAAAATAGCAAATAAATGTTCAGATTTCCAGAATTTTCCTACTTCTCTCCCTCTCTGTCTCTATCTTCTGCTTCCCCCACGACACTGTCACTCTTCATTTGACTGGTTCAAACCAGAACTCAAATGAAGTGGACACACTGTATTTGGTTGATATGTCATCAAAGTTTCTTATAATTTATCATTTCCTCCTTTCTTTACCTTGTAATTTCTTCTTGAAAACTTAGAGTTCATTGCATTTGCTCTCTCCCCCCGTATGCAGCTCCCAGCATCTTCTTATACCAAAGTCACAGGCAGGATTTAAATTCAACCTAAGTATTGTTTCCCTCTGTCTCAGTGAGGAGACCACAGCTTTACTGAGATCACCTTTTCCAATGATGTATCTCCCAGTATCTCTAAGGATGTCTCCATATACCAAAAGTATAGTTTCAGTTCTTCTAATTTATCCACAGGGTCTCAAACAAAGCAAATTTGGGGGAGGAACAGAGATGACCGTAAGCCTGGAGGAGAGTGGGTGTTAGTTACACCCAGAGTGGGGAAGGTGTGAAAGCTTACAAAGCTCTTCCACTCTTGTTCGCTTGTTTTCACATGATCCAAATTCCTGCATTAGCATTATCATTTTACAGTAAGATTTGACTGGGGTGAAAGTTAAAAAATCCCCTCTGACCCAACACACTTTAAGATGGTTATCTTTCATGCAAACCTTGTCATGAAGAAAGAGTCCAGTTGTTCAAAAATCTAGATTTCCATTGATTTCTCTGACTACATTTTGACAACAACCACCAGTGAGGTAACCAGGGCCAGATCTTGTGGGAGTTTATTCTGGCCATTGAGGATTTGGGTTTATTGTTGAGGAAGCAGTGAACTATTGGAGAATTCTTAGTTGTGGTATGATGTGATCTGATTTATTAGGTTATTAATTACGAAATGTCCGATTTCCTTAAGTACTAAATTTGACAGTTGATATCTCTGACGTTTCACTTTGACACTTCTTTTTTTATTTTTATTGTGAAGGTACATCCTCAGTCTTTCAAATGCATGTTTTGGTTTGTGATTATCTTTCAAATTTTTTTTAGAGCAATTTTTGTGAAACCATGGATAAGTCAAAAATTCGTGTTATTTTCGAATATGAGTTCCATTGTGGAACCAATACAGCGCAGACGGCTAGAAATATCAATGAAGCATTTGGGGAGGATGTGGCTCATAAACACACAGTACATCAATGGTTTGAGAAGTTCTGTTCTGGTGATTTTAATCTTGAAAATGAGTCATGTGGGTAACCTGAGACCAAAGTGGATAATGATGAGCTGAAAGCTGTAGTGGAAGTGAATCCATCTCAACCTATGCATGAATTAGCAGCAATGTTTGACATTACTATTCCAACAATATTGGGCCATTCGAAACAAATTAGAGATACAAAGAAGCTAGATAGATGGGTTCCCCATGAATTAAATGAGCATCTGCAGAGAAGTCATCTCAAAGCTTGCCTTTCATTGCTGTCATGACATAAAGGCGAACCATGTCTACACTGTATTGTTACGTGTGGTGAAAAATGGATTCTTTTTGACAATTGCCTGCATTCATCACAATGGTTGGATAAAGATGAAGTGCCAAAACACAGTCAAAAAACAAATATTCATCAAAAAAAGCTAATGGTATTTGTTTGGTGGTCCAGTGCTGGTATTATTCACTACAGCTTCATGAAACCTGGTCAGTCAATTACAGCAAACATCTCTTGCAACCAAGTGGATGAAATGATAAGGATGCTTGTGATTGAGCAGCTGAGATTGGTCAATAGAGACAGGCCAATCCCCTTGCAAGACAATGCTTGACCACATGTTGCACAAACACGCTACTCAAACTTCAGAAGCTGGACTTGGAAACTCTTCGTCATGTACCGTATTCACCAGAGAGCTTGCACCAACTGACTACCACTTCTTCCAGGCTTTGGACCACTTCTTGCAAGGAAAGTATTCCATTCTCAACAAGCTGTGAAAAATACCTTTGGTGATTTCATTGCCATTTACTCTTTAGGTTTTTTCACTGCTGGCATAAACAAGCTACCGTTAAGATGGGAAAACTGTGTTGAGAGTTTAGGTGTGCACTTTTATTAACTGTACTGCTTCTTGTTTGAGATATAATAAACTACATTTTTGATTTGAAATAGGATATTTCAGATTTAATGTCCTAATATATTTTAAAAGGATGATTCTGGCTGCTTGGAATAGAACAGATGTAGGGAGAAAAGAATGAAATCAGGGAGACCCATGAGAGACTATTTCATACTAGAGGAGAGTCAGAGTGTCTGGGAGTTTGATGGAGGCCTGAGAAACCATAGTTCAAACTTTATCACTCTTACAAGGAAAGAAAGCAAGGTCCTTTGCAGTAAAAGTGGCTTGGACACTTTAAGAGCCCTTAATAGAAAAAGCTCAGTCTTCAAATATATGACATAGTATATATTTTTAAATACTTTCAAAAGAAAACACTGCCACTAATTTTCTGACAGAAATACTTTATGAAGTTGTCTTAATTCTCAGATTTCAAATCTTCTGATTTATGTATGATATATAAGTTCCTCACTGAGGAACTGTGATTAACCATAAATGCCAATAAATACCATTGTTTAGAGGGCATGACTATGTGGAATAGAGAAGTAGATGGGACACTCCTCTTTGTCTTCCTCTTGCCCTAACCAAATTCTTTTCAAACCATTTCCTAGTAAGAAACCACCTACTCAAGCCCAGAGGACTTATGCCCTTTGCAAATTTCTATAAAACTTATTACACATGCTGCCATGTAGATGTGACATGGAAGTTTTCTTCTCAGCTTTGCCTACTCCATTGAAATGTTAAGCTCATCATGAAAATCATAAGATATTGTTGTTTTCTCTTAATAGATAATAAAAATTGAAATGCAGGAAGGTGAAGACTTTGATAATAAATAGTGGTACAACATTCACAGAGAATCTTTTGCATAAAAATTAGGATGAACCAAATGAAATTGCCAATATTCAAAAGTTTTTGACCTACAAAATATCAGTTTCATATGGCTCCATCTGTTACAAATCTCATGCTCCTTCCACTCCACCTTGGTGACTTCTTGGAAGACAGGAGATATTAAATGCCTTTTTGTTCTTGTGCAGTATCCATCATGTTTTGGACATCGACTTAGTCATCACTGTCACTGTGTAGCCCTTTATGATCTAGTATAGCCTTTATTATAATGCAAATGTATGTTGAGATATAAATGTACCCATTAGACTATGAATGTCTTGAAGGCAGCGAGGGTCTCTTATTTCACTTGTATTACTAGTGACCAGTATAGTGACTGGCCAGAGTCGATGCTCCCTATGTCTTGGTTCAGAAGGATATGAATTCAGAAATTAATGAATCCCATTCTCTTGACAATCTCATGAGAAATAGTAATAAGAAACAAGGTTTTCTGAATAATTTTTATTTCAAAATATTAGGGGGTACAAGTGTTCTTGTTACTTGGATGAATTGTGTAATGCTGAAGTCAGGACTTTCAATGTGCCCATCACCAGAATAGTGTTCATTGTACCTACCAGATAAGTTCTTATCCCTCACTCCCCTCCTTCTCTCCTCCCTTCTTGGTTTACAGGGTCCTTTACACCACTATATGACCGTGTGTACCCATTGTTTAGTTCCTACTTATAAGTGAGAACATATGGCATTCATGTTTCCATTGCTGAGATACTTAGTTGATATGACTTCTTTTCCTTTGGGTAGATACCCAGTATCTGGATCTAACGATAAGTCTACTTTCAGTTCTTTGAGGAATTTCCATACTGTTTTCCATAGAGGTTGTACTAATCTACATTGTCACCAACAGTGTATAAGCATCCAGGCTGACAGCTACTGGTTTTTTTTTTTTTGATTTTTTAATAATGGCTATTCTGATAAAGATAAAGTGGTGTCTCATTGTGATTTTAATTTGGATTTCCCTGATGAATAGTGATGCTGAGCATTTTTTTCATATGTTTGTTGGCAATTTGTATATCCTTTTTTGAGAAAAACTCTGTTCATATCTTTTGCCAAATTTTTAATGGAGTTATTTATTTTTTCTTGCTGACTTGTTTGAGTTCTTTATAGATTCTGGATATTAGCCCTTTGTAAGATGTATAGTTTGTGAATATTTTCTCCCATTCTGTAGATTGTCCAGATTTGTTCTTTTTCCTTAAGATTGCTTTGGTGATTCAGGCCCTTTTTTGATTCCATATAAAATTTAGAATTATTTTTTCTAGGTCTGTGAAAAATGATGTTGGTATTTTGATGGAAATTACATTGAATCTGTAAATCAGTTTGTGCAGTATGGACATTTTAACAATGATAATCCTTCCAATCCATGAGCATGGGATGTCTTTCCATTTGTTTGTGTCATTTATGATTTCTTTCATCAGTGTTTTATACTTCTTGTAAAGTTCTTTCATCTCCTTGGTTAAGTGTATTCCTAGGTATTTTATTTTCTTTGCAGTTATTGTAAACAGTATTGTGTTCATCATTTGACTCTCAGCTTGACTGTTCTTAGCATATTGATATGCTACTGATTTGTGTACATTGTTTTTGTAACCTGAGACTTTGCTGAATTTGTTTATCAATTCTAGGAGTCTTTTCGTGGAGTCTTTAGGGCTTTCTAAATACAAGATTATATAATCAGCAAACAGGGATAGTTTGACCTCCTCTTTCCCAATTTGAATGCCCTTTATTTTTTTCTCTTGCCTGATTGCTCTGGCTAGGACTTTTAGTATTATGTTGAATATAAGTGGTGACAATGGGCATCCTTGTCTTGTTCCAGTTCTTAGGAGGAAAGCTTTCAACTTTTCCCCATTGGGTATGATGTTAGTGTGGGTTTGTCACAGATAACTTTTATTATTTTGAGGTATGTTATATCTATGCCAGGTTTTTTGAGGGCTTTTTATCATGAAGTGGTATTGGATTTTACGGAATGTTTTTTTCTGCATCTCTTTAGATGATCATATGGTCTTTGTTTTTGCTTCTGTTTATGAGGTGAATCACATTTATTGATTTTCATATGTTGAATCATCCTTGCATCCCTGGGTTGAAACCTATTTGATCATGGTGGATTACCTTTTTGATGTGCTACTGGATTCAGTTTGCTAGTATTTTGTTGAGGATTTTGCATCTATGTTCATAAGGGATATTGGTCTGTAGTTTTCCTTTTTTGTTGTGCCTTTTCCTGGCTTTGGTATGAAGATGATACTGTCTTTGTAAAATGAGTTAGGAACAGTTCCCTCCTTCCCAATGTTATGGAACAGTTTCATTAGAATGGGGTGCCAGTTCTTCTTTGTAGGTCTGCTAGAACTTGGCTGTGAATCTGAGCTGGAGTTGTATTTGTTTGGAGATTTTTTATTACTATTTCAATTTCACTACTCACTGTCAGGCTGTCCAGGATTTCTATTTGTTCCTGATTCAGGCTTGGGTGGCTTTGTGTTTCCAAGAATTTATCCATCTCCTCCAGGTTTTCTAGCTTGTGTGCATAGAGGTTTTCATACTAGTCATAGATGATATATTATATTTTTGTGGTATCAGTTGTAATATCTCTTTTTTCATTTCTGATTGAGCTTATATGAGTCCTTTCTCTTCTATTTCTGGTAATCTAGCTAATGGAATATCAATTTTATTTTTTCAAAGAACCAACTTTTTCTTTCGTTGATCCTTTGTATTATTTTTGGGGGGGGTGGGGAGGGTTCCATTTCACTTAGTTCTACCCTGAGCTTAATTATTTCTTTCCTTCTACTAGCTTTGGATTTTCTTTGTTCTTCTAGTTTCTTGATGTGTGAAATTAGGTTGTTAATTTGTGACCTTTCTGTCTGTTTTTTTTTCTTTTTTTTTTTTTAGAGACACAGTCTTGCTCTGTCACACAGGCTAGAGTGCTGTGACATCAGCCTAGCTCCCAGCATCCTCAAACTCCTGGGGTCAAAGGATCCTCCTGCCTCAGCCTCCCAAGTATATGGGACGACAGATGTGCACCCCCATACCTGGCTAATTATTTCTATTTTTAATAGAGATGGGGGTCTTTCTCTTGCTCAGGCTGGTCTCTAACCCCTGACCTCAAGCAATCCTTCTGCTTGGCCTCCCAGAGTGCTAGGATTACAGGCATAAGCCACCATGCCTGGCCTCTGTCTTTTTATTATAAGCATTTAAAGCTATAAATTTTCCTCTTAGCACTACTTTCATTATATCTAGTAGATTTTTAGAAGCTTGTGTCACAAATTTGTCATTCAATTCAAAATTTTTTGTATTTCTGTCTGGATTTTGGAGAAGCAGTTTTGACAACAGACTCTGAAGTCAGACTTCTTAGTATTTAGATATGGATTCAATGCATCTATGTGTATCTTATAGGAGTTCTGAGAAATTGCTTAAACTTGCAGTGCCTCAGCTTCCTCATATGTGAAATAGTACTTACCTCACAGGAATGTAGTGATAATTCAATATATTATTGCTTAGAATAGTGACTGGTGTATAATAATTGCCATATAGGTGTTATATATGTTAGACATTATTTTTAATAATTTTTTTGTTGAATTGTGATTCAGTGTGTGTGTGTGTGTGTGTGTGTGTGTGTGTCATGGTGGTGGTGGTCATAGTGATGATGGTAGGTGGGTGTTCTCACTAGGACTTTCAGAATTCTTCAACACTAATTTGCCAGCCTATTTTCTGGAAAGTGTGATATCTGGTTGAATAAGGGAATCATGATATTTTTCTAATTTTTAATTATTATTGGTACATAATAGTTGTATGTACTTATAGGGTACATGAGATGTTTGATACGGGCAGATAATGTGAATTAATCAAATCAGAGTAATTGGGGTATCCCTCACCTCAAGCATTTATCATTTCTTTGTGTTAGGAACATTCCATTTCTACTTTGATTAAAATATCCTAACTTATTGTTGATTATAGTCACTTTGTTGTGCTCTAAATTATTGTTCATTCTATTTAATTATATTTTTGTACCCATTAACCAATCCAAATTTACCCCTGCTCCGCTACTCTTCCCAGCCTCTGATAACCATCATTCTACTCTCTGTCTCTATGAGATCAATTGTTTTTAATATTTAGCTCCCATATATGAGTGAGAACATGTGAAATTTGTCTTTCTGTGCTTGGCTTATTTCACTTAACATAATGTTCTCCTGTTCCAGCCATGTTGTTGCAAATGGTAGGATTTTGTTCTCTTTTATGGCTATATGTATATGTATATGTACCATTGATGGATTCATAGGACACTTCTAAATCTTTGCTATTGTGAATAGTGCTGCAATGAACATGGGAGTATAGATATCTTTTCAAAATACTGAATTCACTTCTTTTGGATATCTACTGAGCAGTGGGATTGCCGGGTCATATGGCAGTTTTATTTTTAGTTTCTTGAGGAACCTCCATACTGTTCTCCATAGTGGTTACACTAATTTACATTCCCAATAACAGTGTTAGAGGGTTCTTTTTTCTCCACACCCTTGAAAGCATTCTATTATTGCCTGTCTTTTTGATGAAAGCCATTTTAACTGGGATTAGAGGATATCTCATTGTAGTTTTTTTTTTTTTTGAGATAGAGTCTCACTCTTTTGCCCGGGCTAGAGTGAGTGCCGTGGCATCAGCCTAGCTCACAGCAACCTCAAACTCCTGGGTTCAAGCGATCCTCCTGCTTCAGCCTCCGAAATAGCTGGGACTACAGGCATGTGCCACCATGCCCGGCTAATTTTTTCTATATATTTTTAGTTGTCCGATTAATTTCTTTCTATTTTTTTTTTTTTTAGTAGAGACGGGGTCTCGCTCTTGCTCAGGCTGGTTTCAAACTCCTGAGCTCAAACAATCTGCCCGCCTCGGCCTCCCAGAGTGCTAGGATTACAGGCGTGAGCCACCGCGCCCGGCCCCTCATTGCAGTTTTGATTTGCATTTCTCTGATGCCTGATGATATTGAGCATTTTTTCATATACTTGTTTATCATTTGCGTGTCTGCTTTTGAGAAATGTCTATTCAGATCTTTGCCCATTTTTAAATTATATTATTTTGATTTTTTCCTATTGAGTTGTTGGTGCTCCTTATATATTCTAGTTACTAATCCCTTATCATATGGGAGGTTTGCAAATATTTTCTCACATTCTGTGGGTTTTCTCTTCACTTTTTTGGTTGCTTCCTTCTGCTGTGCAGAATCATTTTAGCTTTATGTGATCTCATTTGTCCAATTTTGCTTTGGTTCCCTGTGCTTTGGGAATATTGCTCAAGAAATCTTTGCCCAGACCAATGTTCTGAAGTGTTTCCCCAAAGTTTTCTTTTAGTAGCTTCATACTTTCAGGTCTTATATTTAAGTTTTAAATAATTTCTATTTAATTTTTATATATAGTGAGACATAAGAGTCTACTTTCATTCTTCTGCATATGGATGTCTAGTTTTCCCAGCACTATTTATTGACAAGATTATCCTTTCTCTACTGTATGTCTTGGCACCTTGTTAAGACAAGACAACTTGTCTTGAAGACAAGTTCACTATAGATGCGTAGATTTTTTTCTGGGTTCTCTAGTCTTTTCCATTGATCTTTGTGTCTGTGTTTATTCCAGTATGATACTGTTTAGGTTACTACAGCTTGGTAGTATAATTTAAGGTCAGGTAATAAAATCAGAGATGAAAAAGGAGACATTACAACTGATATTGTTTTGAAATTCAAAGGATCATTAGAGACTATGATAAGCAACTATATACCAATAAATTGGAAAACCTAGAAGAAATGGATAAATTCCTAGATACATACAGCCTACCAATATTGAATCAGGAAGAAATAGAAAACCTTAATAAACTAATAGCAAGTTACAAGACAGAAGCAGTAATAAAAAGTCTTCCAACAAAGAAAGGCCAAAGACCCTATAGCTTCACCGATGAATTCTATCAAGCATTTAAAGAAGAATTAATACCAATCCTACTTAAACTATTCCAAAAAATTGAGGAGGAAGCAATACTCCCAAACTCATTCCACCAGGCCTGTATCACCCTGATACCAAAACCAGACAAAGACATAACAAAAGAAGAAAACTATAGCCCAATATCTCTGATGAAAAAAGATGCAAAAATCCTCAAGAAAATACTAGCAAACTGAATTTAACAACACATTAGAAATATTATTCTTCATAATTTAGTGGGATTCATCCCAGGGATGCCATGATGGTTCGACATACACAAATCAATAAATGTGATACATCATATCAAAAGAATGAAGGACAAAAACCATATGATCATTTCTATTGATGTGGAAAAGCATTCAATAAAATTCAACACCCCTTCATGATAAAAACTCTCAAAAAACTGGGTATAGAAGCAACTTATCTCAACATGATAAAAGCCACATATGACAGACCCACAGTGAGTATCATACTGAATGGGGAAAAACTGAAGGCCTTTCCTCTAAGAACTCAGTCAAGACAAGGATGCCCAATTTCACCACTATTATTCAACATAATACTGTGAGCTCTAGAGCAATCAGACAAGATAAGGAAATAAAGGGCATCCAAATTGGAAATGAGGAACTCAAATTATCCTTGTTCACAGACAATTTGATCTTATATCTAAAGAAACCTAAAGACTCCACAAAAAGACTATTAGAACTGATGAAAAGAATTCAGTAAAGTTGCAGGATAAAAAAATCAACAAACAAAAATCAGTGGCATTTCTATATACCAACAATAAACAATCAAAAAAGAAAACAAGAAAGCAATTCCATTTATAATAGCACAAATAAAATAAAATACTTAGGAATAAATTTAACCAAAGAAGTGAAAAATCTCTATCATAAAAACTATAAAACATTAATGAAAGAAAATGAAGAGGACATACAAAAAAATGGAAAGATATTTCATGCTCATGGATTGGAAGAGTTAATATTATCAAGACGTCCACATTACCCAAAGCAATCTATAGATTCAATGCAATCCCCATCAAAATACCAATGACATTCTTCACAGAAATAGAAAAAAATAATCCTAAAATTTATATGGAGTCACAGAAGACTCAGAATAGCCAAAGCCACCCTTAGTAAAAAGAATAAAATTGGGGGTCATATTTTTATGACTTTTATTTTTGCTACCTTTGAAATTTTTTTGGACAACCATAGTGAGTCTTAGCAAATAAAGCATTTGAAAATAAATATTAGCTACAAACTAATTGAAATAGTAATACTCAAGAAAAACAAAAAAAGTATCATCATTATCCCTGAGATCCCACACAATAATATCAATATCCTGTGCTCAGTCTTTTCTGAGGCCTGAAAACAAGGTATGGCCCATCTGCCGCCTCATCTCATTCTGTTTCATGGGAACTCTGAAGACTGAGCCCTGCAGCAGAGCAAGAATAGCCTGCTGGTGGACTCCAGTCCCCAACACCTGCATGAGCAAGACCCCAAGTCCTCGACTCTGCCACAGACCTCGTCTTTGATTCCAGTTTGAAGCCTGGACATTTTTCTGCTGCTAAGAAGGGCTTCTAGGCCTGAAAGACCTGAGCCAGGAGTTGGGGTGGGGTGATCTCTACCAATCTGTGATCCAGTGCAAATGATGCACAAGGTGGCAACCAAGTCAGTCCATGAAGAGCTACAGCAGACTGGAGATGCAGGGAGGAAGGCATACGTTGGTGGGCAACAAAGCAAGTGCTCGTAACCAGAAAAGAATTGGTACAGACAGAAGATATAGATCAAGAGGACAGGATACGGTAGATGTTATGAACACAGTGAGGGTTTGGACACCATGACTATCCCATTACCGCTGTGCGTTCAGTGCCTGGCATATACTTGGTCAACACTTATTAAATAGTAAATAATGACACGAATGAATTGTCAAAGGTAGATAAGACTATCCAACCAATTAAAAGTATAAATTTTGCCAGATAGGTACAATATTACAGATATATTATCAAATAGGATTGGGAAACTAGAGGATTGAGAAAATCATTCAATTGCTCTATTCTTGAAATAATCTCCAATAAGATAAAAAATCAATTCTCTTTTTCTATTTCATTATCATATTTACTAAAGGTTTAGGGATATTTTGTCTGACCCTTTGGTCCTAATATTCAAGGACACTGTAATTTGATGCATGGCACAAATACCTCACAAAGATAGAACGTAGCAAGGGTGAGTTTCTCAGGCAGAAAAGTACAATTGGTAGAGTTAAATTGGTGGAAGCTAAGCTCAGATTATGAAGAAAATGCACCTGAGTTTTATGAATGTACATCAGACTTAATGTGTGAATACTGGGGGCAAGGATATTGTCTCCACCTGAGCCCCAGGGTAAAAGATAAGACATGTAGCACTCTAATGTGTCCAATCAAGTCAGAATATCTTATTTCAAATAAAAACTTAGCTTTGATAATACATGGGCAAGCGGAAAGCTCACTGTGAGGTCATAGATTCACCTCATGATCCCTGCCTTCGGAAAAGCAACTTTTTAATATTCAGATGAAGCTCAGTACAATTTTCTTTGATCCAAGTCAATATAGCTTGTGAACCCCAGCTTTTCCATCAAGAAAACCAAGTGCTGCAATCCATTTTAATTCACAAAAAGAAAATGTGACTTTGATTCACTGACTGCTCCCAAGTTCGTGCAGTCTCTGAAAAGACCGCCGTCAGTGCTGACTGACGTGTAGAAGCGTTTGGCACATTTGCCTTGTGAGAGGTTACAAAGCACTCTGCTTTAGAACGTTTCTCCATACTTCCCTCTAGAAGTTTGCAGAGAAGATCTCTTCTTGGTTATTAACATGTTTCTGCTTTCAGAAATGTCAGGCTAAAGTTCTGTTTACCCAGATGGAAGCAAACTGCTTTTTGGCTTCTCTGCTTGAGTGGCAGCCAGTTCAACCCTGGGTTTCTGGTGGAAATTCCAGTGCAGAGATTCCTAAACCATCAGTGGGAAGGCAAAACACTCAGCATCTATCCTATTTGTGCCAATCATGAAGAAGGATGAGCAATTGTTAAAGTCTGTATACCTGTACCTCCAAATACTTTCATACTAGCTCAGAGAGTTTATTTCATAAGGTCTGCAATTATAAAAACAATGATTGTAAAAATTTTACAATATTAAATAAGCCTCCTTCTTTCACAGACTGTGTGTGTGTGAGTGTGAGAGTGTGTGTGTGTGTGTGTGTGTGTGTGTGTGTGTGCTTATCAGATTGATGGGAGCATCACTGAATAGTAAGATCAAGCACTATGAGTGGTAAAGAAAAAATTTCCTGTCTGCTTATGAAATTAGTTCAGTAATTGGTTATAGCAGAGAATAGCATGAAGATTTTCTTTCGCATAAAACTTTATATTTGTGTTCAATTCAATAGCAGGCAGAAGTTTGATTTAAAAGAAATTCGGGAATATATTTTTTCATGACTGGATAATACGATTCTGGTAAAGTAAATGCCTTTCAGAGAAACCCACACTGTAGAAGTCACCTCAGCATTGTATTCTTTACTTAGGGCAACCTTTGCAGAGAGGAAAAAGGATAGTAAGAGGGAGGAGATGGGGACTCTTGATACGGGAAATCAGTCTGTGGCTCATTACAAAGTACAAGTCATCCTGAAACACAAATTTATGAGTAGTTTGAATAGCAAGAAGCCAGACAGTATATCCACCAGAAGATCTTGAAAGGAGCACAGAGATGACCCAAGTATCAGAACTGACACTAAAGAGATGGATGGAATAAAACTTTTCCAGGTGAAAGACAGAGGAAGGGGAGTGGTTTTTATTACAGCATGCTAAACCAACATTATCTCACCTTAATCCACCCCATAGCTTTTTGCAATATTATCATCCATGTATTACACACGGAGAAACGGAGCGATACTAGGTGAATTGTCCACGGCCGCACAGGCAGTAAGAGCAGGGCCAGAGTTCAAACCTGGGCTGCCATCCAATGTCAGTAAGTTTTCAAGTTTGGAAAAGGGTCTATGGGTCTCCTAAGTATATGGAGCAATACTTTAAAGAGAAGGTTAAATAACGTGCTGAACAGAGAAAATTTTATCATGTCCGAACCACTCCTCTCAATCCATTTAAATTACTTGTAAATATAAAAATGTTTTTTTCTCTACATATTAAAGAACAAAAGCAAATGTGTTCACCAACATTTGCAATATTCTAAATCAGTCGTTCTTGAAGAAATTAATTACTACATGCTAGAACTTTTTAGAAGTTTATATAATTTGCTTTTATAAATTTTTGTAAAAACAACATTGGTTTTGTGTATCTGTGCACACATGATATAGAGAATATTTTCACTAAATGTAGTTGTGAAGGAGATGGCAGTTCACTGACTTTTCCCCCAATCTTTTTTTGTTCATTTTATCTTAAAACATTAGGGAATTGTTCCTTTGGAAACAACTTCGGATACTTTTTCAAACTAGCCTTTCTGGAAGTCCCTGCTGTTAAAAACAAAATAACAGCATCCGCAAACAATAAAAAAAGTCCAGAGAAAATGGTGCATTTTCAGGCCTTCATGAAAGCAAGCTATCACTAACATTGTCATTATTATTATTTGCTCAGACATTTCTAAGGAGATAGGTTTATATCTCCTGGGAACTGCCTAAGAGGTCCAACCCAAACAAGGAAGCCTTATGCATCATTTTAAATGAAAATGCATGGCTCAGAGTAAGAGATTAACAGAAGACAGAGTCAGCAGTTGGGATCTATGCACAAATCACATATGAAAACCGGAGGCATTAAAAGAAGCTGGAGCGAAACAGGTTGAGGTCAAGAACGGGGTCGGGGGGAGGTGCACTGGTAGAATACACTGCAATGCAAGCTATAGGTTAGACGGTTCAGAAGGAAGGCCCTCACTCTACAGTTGTAACTTCTTAGGAAGATTGAGGCTGATTGAATCATGTAGAGTTGATCTTGAGTGATGTTTTATCATGCTCATCTTCTCATATGAATCTTTTTAAAGACTCTTTACTAAAGACACATTCCTATTTCAAAATTTAGCAACATACTGTCTAACTCTGACTTCCCTCCCGATTCTTGTCCTTCTAAATCATTTTTGAGAGCTAATTAGGTTGAGTGCCATTTTCAACTGCTACTTTGGAAGATAAGGTACATGCCTGCAGATTGTGCACTGACTGCTGTGCACATCTGTGCTCAATATCAATCTGCAGGGATTTTGAAAATTAGTATCTCTTTAAAGGCAAAACAGGGTTATAAGCAAAGGCATGTATTCTTAATTGGTCTTTGGTTTTACCAATACAGCGTGGACTACAATTGAAAATGTACAGTAAGAAAATTGGGACATATTCTCTTTTGGTTTTGAAAATACTCCCTTCCTCCACAAACACACACAGAGAGAAAAATATAACTATAAAAATTCATATCTTAAAAAGCAATTGTGTGCTTTTTAAAAAAAAATGCAGTTATATTTTTGAAGGATGTAGCACGTCAATATAAAATATAAATCCATTTGTATTGTCAAGAAAGTGGGTTAATAGAATTTCCTACCAATTTTGAGGTGCTTGGTATGAGGATTAAAACAAAACAAAATGAAATCTTGATTGGAATTATGATATCTGGATGTTTGAAGGCAGAAAAAAAATCCAACTTTTTTCTCTCTAACAGTTTACCAGAAGCACAATTCTTTCCCCATCACTTTCTATTTTATATTCTAGGTCTTAGGTCCCTGGAATCTGAGAAGATCTGTGTCTAGAGGAAAGAGACTGCCTTGAGGAAACATGTTTGAGACTGAGTCTTATCAGAGTGTAAATGACACAACTGCTTCCCAGGAAGAAAAGACCAGAAAACAGATCATCAGTTGTAGCCTGAAGGGTTGAAGGAATTGACAGGTTTTATTATTTGTTCAAATGGATCTTTAATACTTTTAAGATAGTAAGAAAAGGAGCAAGATTGGTAGTTAGAAAAACCCAGGGAATTTAGCTAAAGTGAGTTCCAGGAGTGTGTTTTGAATTCTCCAGCACCGCAGCAGGACAACAGAGAGGAAAAGGGAATAATCAAAGAGCAGAAACTTACAAATCTTGAGTATCCTTGTTTGTCTTGTGCTTGACAAACTTAGTTTAATTTATCACAAACGTAATAATGTGGTATAGACAGAAACCAAGGCAATATGCTACAGGGTTGAATGGAAAGGAAGGTGATATAAAAGAAAGAGGAGGCTAAAAGGGAAGCAGCCTATAGTCCTCCTAGGAGATTTGTGACCTTAGACCAGGGGCTGATAAACATTTTCTACAAAGAGCCAGATAGTAAATATCTTAGGGTTAGCAACTATTCAATTCTGCCTTTGTAGCAGGAAAGTTGCCACAGATAATACGTTAACAAATGGGCCTGGTCTTGTTGTAACAGTACTTCATTTATGGAGATTTATATTTGAATTTTATATCATTTGCATGCATTACAAAATATTTTTCTTTTTGTTTCCAACCATTAAAATATATGAAAGCTATTCCAGACTCCGGGACCAAACAAAAACAGGCATTGGGCAGGATTTGGCCCATGGGCAATGTATGTTTACTGGTCCTTGTGTTAGGGCACTGTGCTTACACCATGATTTCACACGTGTATATGGGTACAGAAGAGGGACATCACCACACCTGCAAGTTCTCTCTGAACACTGTCATTTTTAAAACACACTTCTTTCGGATGGCCATTTCTTTTCTTGAAGTGATAACCTCCAAATTAGAAACACAGGCACTGGAAGATCTGACAAATGAAAGAGGGTTGTGGATTATTTTTCCATTAAATGTTTTAAGGATAAATAAAACAACTTTGATTGGCATCTTGTAGATTAAAAAGCCAAATACCTTTTCCTCCAAAATAAAGACATTGACACATATGTCAGACACGCTTGGCATTTCTGATGTGGAAAAACGCCAAAGATGTCAATAAGACCAATCAATTTACTTCTCGTTAGCTTTGTGGCAAGTCACCTAACCCACCTGTCGTCGTGCAGGCAAATCCGTATTCTGCTGTTCTGGGCTGGGACGATATTAAACATTGCCACTTTTTCATTTACTCTTTATAACACTGATAGGTAAACAAAACAGCATGAAGGCTAAATAAAAGTCACTTCTCCCAGGGGAGTTTACAATGGTGGTTCATGTATGGTTTAGTGGTCTTGAAAACAAAGGGGACTATTTTATATTTTTCATCTAGTTTGCTACAGATACTTTTGTTCAGTATTAGTTATAAATGTAACGGACATGTAGATATAAGAATGATTTTAGGTCTGAAGGTGTTCATTCAGCCAGGTTGAACTATGAGAACCATCCTTGACATCTATAATATCCTTCAAATCAAAACATGAGCACCCTGAGGGCGCAGTGTTTCCAGACACCAAATAGCAAGGTCTGTGCCTTATAAGAGAACCAGGTTAGGAGTTGTCTCTGCAGATCCATTAGAGGGATCCTAAATATCCTAAATAAACCACTCAGACCAATAAGACATACTGGAAAACCCAGAAATAAGCTTTGCATCTTGGTTATTTTTCTATTATAATAGCAACCTCATCATGGTCACCCAAATATCACCTGATAATTTTTATCATATTGTGGCATAGAGCTGGTTATGAATGTGTACACAAATGAACAGATGGAAAATGAAAATTAATTATTTTTGAAATTATTTAAGTACTGTATATGGTTTGCTACCATTTCCACCGATTTGCACCAAAGACATATGAAGACACCCTACACATGTTGCAGAATGAAACCAAAGCAAGGAATAGATTTTATATATTTGTGACCAAAGAATTTCTACATTATATTTAATTATAGTATACACAATATACTGCATCAAGACTCTTTTCCCCAAAGTATGTTAGGAATCTTTTCATATTAAAATACACAGCTCTGTTTTGTTCATTCCATAGATGAAACTTAATTAATTCAGTAAGTCTCCTATTCATTGACAAATTGTTTGCCTTTGGTCTTGTTTTAATTTTCTTTTCTCATTTTATTTTGTACTCATGAGTTTTGTCACCTGATATGATAAGCTTCCCCCATCAAAGATTTTAATTATATCTGCCTACACATTCTTTTAGATCTTTTGTAATTGTAGGCTTTTTTTGTTTTAAATCTTTGATTTATCTATAATTAATTTTTTATAAGAACTAAAGTCAGCATTATCTTTTTTTTTACCAAATAATTATCTTAATGTCTCAGCATCATTTATTGAATAGCCTCTCTAACCCTACAATATTTAAACTTATTTCAATATTTAAAAATTTAATAGCCATATGCATTTGTATCTATTTCTACCTCTATGTCTAGACATGAAGTAACTATTATAAAAAGACCATTACAATATTAATAAATTGTCTTAATTGCTTTGTTACTATTTCTTTTGTTACACTAAAATAAGGCTGGAGAACTTGGCATGGGAGATCATCTTTGTTATCGCAATATAGCGTGAGCCCAATAGAGTGACACGAGTCCTCGAGAGTGCAGGACCTTTCCTGGCTCCGTGAGGGCGTGAGAGGCAAAGACGGAAGAAGGCAGGGGGACGCTGTGTGAGAAGACTGACTCCTCTGCTGCTGGCTTTCGTAGTGGAGGAGCTGAGGAATTCTGCTGCCTCTAGAAGCTGGGAATGGCCCTGTTTATAGGCAGTAAGAAAAGGTGGACTTTAGTCCTCTAGTTGCAAGGAACCGAATTCAACCAATAACTTAAATTAACAAAGAAACTGATTCTCCACGGAGCATCTAGACAAGAATGCAGCTCTGAAAACACCTTGGTTTTAGCCCAGTAAGGCCTGGGTAGACATCTGACCCACAGAACTCTAAGATAACTTGTGCTGCCTAAGCCATCAAATTTGCCGTAATTTGTTATGGTAGCAATAGAAATCCAATGTACCTGCCTACTCTTACAACAAGGCTTTGCTTTCTGCAGTCTGTTTGAAGTCAGTGACTAAACACAGCTGAATTACTAAGCCAGGCCCATTTAGAAGGGTTGCAGGACTCTCCCGGGATAACTTTGGTCTGAGGACTCCCCACCACCCTAGCTGCTTTTCTGGGAAGAGTACCGCAGTTCGAAACTCATCCTACTCAGCCTCTCTCCTTCCCCAGGTGTCAAGACTGCAACGAATTCTGGAAACTCACCTCTTTCTGCTGCTTCCACTCCCAATATACTTCTTAACATATTGAGATCTTGGCATATACTTCTGAGACTATCTGGAGAAACACAGGCAGACATCAACCTGAGAAAAGAAGCATTTCGCGTCCAAGTGCACATTGCAGACTTCATAGTAATCATAGTCTCGAGAGTCGGGCTTCATCAAGAGAGCAAAGGGAATTCTAAAGTTTAAACCTCCTTTTTAAATATCGAGAGATTATATTGGCATATTTTGATTACAGGGCCTTATAACTGGCCCCTTCCCAGGGAGAAAATAGAAAGCCTAGAGAGAGACAGATTGCACTTTACCTAACATTCATTTTTGCATTCCTTGGTGAACAAGGAAGGGTGTGTAAAAGCCATTTTTCATTTTTATTTTTTTTTTGGTTTTGTTTTTTTGTCTTGACTGTGTGTGTGTGTGTGTGTGTGTGTGTGTGTGTGCCAATTCCTGTTTAATCTGCTAGAACACTCTTTAATTTATCCTTATTTATTTATTTATTTGGAGGCAGAGTCTTGCTCTGTTGCCCCAGCTAGAGTGCAGTGGTGTCATCATAGCTCACAGCAACCTCAAACTCCTGGGCTCAAGCGATCCTCCTGCCTCAGCCTCCCAAGTAGCTGGGACTATAGGCACACGCCACCATTCCTGGCTAATTTTTGTATTTTTTGTGGAGATGGATGTCCCACTCTTGCTCAGGCTGGTGTCGAACTCTTGAGCTCAAGCAATCCTTCCACCTCAGCCTCCCAGAGTGCTAGGATTACAGGCATGAGCCACCACGCCTGGCCTATCCTTATTTATTTTGAAAAGAAAGGGAAATAAAAGGTACATCATCTGGAAGTAAAAGTAGACCATTGTATAGCATTGAAATGTCATCTCCTGAATCCTTTTGCATCTCCCTGGTGCACATCTATAAACCAGGAGAAAAATGTGTCTTTCTCCAGTGTTTAGTATTCCCCTTGATCAATATTTTTCAGGTAAGCCTCATGATAAGACACATTTGGGACTTTAATTTGAGATACATCCTTCTATCTCTGAAAGTTTAATTGATAAGCTTGCAGGGGTTTCCAGAATCTACATATCTAAGAAAAAATGTAGATGGTTTTATGAGATTTACAGACTCTGTAATTGAGAACAAGGTGGACATGCTCTAGGTGAAGTTTGCCTCTTCTTTTTGTTCATCTACTTTAAAAATATTTATGAAAAACACTTGTGTGCTACCTAACTTTAGTCAAAAGATGAACTGTGGTGAATCAGGCAAAAAGGCAAGCAAGTCAACTTCTCCTGGTCTAAATGAAAGCCTTCCCTTGTTTCTTTCAAACAATGATGGTCAGGACAGAGTGTAAGGTATTTCTCCTTTTTACCCTGGCTATACAGAATAGACTAATTCATTCCTACAAGCCTGCCAGAGAAAAATGCATAAATTCATCCTATTTTCTCACATTTGCTAGCATGCTCCTGCACAACATGCATCATTCATTCTTTCATTTTTTAAAAATATTATTATTGGATACTTACTTTGTGACAGGTATAGGAATTACAAAGGTGAGATGGATCCTTTTCCTGCTTCCTTGTGTAAAAGAGACAGACACAAAAGCAATGAATGAAATAATATGGTTAATGCTTTTGAAAAGCAAGTATATTTCCAGCTCTGTGAACTATAGAGGTGCAAGCAACTAACTCTTCCTGGTGAAGTTAGGGATAGCTTCCAGAGCACAGGAAACTGAGCTGTATTTTCTGTTTTCTAGTTAGAGAAGAGAAATGTAGAGGTCTAGGAACATGCTCTGCAAAGAATACTCTACATTCTAGTCCTCTGGCCATCAGTAGCTTTCTTAATGTACATCTTCCTGGGCTTACTATAATTTGGCTGAATAACCACTCAGGGAACAGCTAGGATTGGCCTAAGTAACATTTGTAATCTTGAAGACAGTAGATACTGGAAGTGGACAGATTTCTCGAATTTCTAACTCTGGGCTGAAAATTGGGTTTAGAGTAAAGTTCATGATTGGAACAAAAGATGTTTTCAATGCCACATCTGGAATATTTCAGATGAATCAATATTATTAATAATATATCAATATAAAATGATTTATTGAAGACTCTTTGGGAAATATGTAAGTGTTCGTATACAAAAACATTTATTGCATTGATAAATGTATTACTTGCTGGATAAATGACTGAAATAAATGAAAGAGAAACATGTAATGAAGCAGCTTGTTAAAAAACAGTGACATTCACTCACAGCAGGCATGAACCTGTTCTCAAGAAAATAGTTTCACAGAGTCACGAAGAAGAGATTTCAAACAGATTCTCTGACATGGACCAGAAAAGGAGAACCTCTTTCTGCTTATGATGAGTGGGATATATTAATATTTGGTCACATCATACATTTTAAACAATGAAGGGTTGTTTGAAAATGTAAAAGAAGTAAAGAGTTTTCCCTATTTTTTCATATTTTAAAAGTCTTCTTGAAAAAGAAAGGAACACTAATAAAGATAGGATGATTAGCTAGTTAAATCCAGATGCTCAAAGGATAAGGTTAGTTTATTTTGGGGAAATTACATTTTCTTGCAATTCTCCCGCATTGATATTTAATTTGTATTTTTTTCTTTGTCCAAGATGTAATATAAAATCCTATTTGAGGATGGCCTTTATTTATAGAGCAGGATTTTTTTTTTAACTTTTTAAAATGTTGTTATTTTTGATGTTTTCCTGCCTCAAATATTTTCTTTTTCCCCCAAAAATACAGAACCAGCACATATTTCAAGTTAAACGTATATTTTAGAATGAAATAAATTGTACATAATATTACTAAATAATGAAAATAATGTACATCAACAATGCAAATGAATTGCAATTTAATCAGCTAGAGATTATACAAGCATTATAGCATTAGGCAGAATTTTCCATATGGGGGAAGAGAGAAAATTGGGCTAGAAATCACAGAACCAATGACATCTTTATCTCTGAGTACTAGGAACATCATATCCCCTCTCTCCTCTTTGTGAACCTCACCTTATCCTGCTGCTACTTTATTATTCAAACTGTATTTATTGGAACCTGGGCCTTCTGTTGAGAACAGAAGGTCTCCTCAAGGTCTCCCACAAGTAAAGAGAAGAACAGGCAGAAATCAACAAGGGTGTCTCACTTCCATTTCAAAATAAGGCAACTTTGTTTTCAATCATTTCATATATACTTAACTTCTGCATAGAATTTTATTTGAAAGAATAGCTCTATGGTCTAAGAAATATGAAAATCAAAGAGATAGACATTAAAGAGGTTTGGGTAGATTATTCCAAAATCATTTGTAAATTAATAATTTTATCGATTTCCCATTGGGTTCTCTCTTACATGTTAATATGTGAAATTACCTCAGGATTTAGAAAACTCAAATTTAAATTCTGGTTAATGAAAAAAATACTGATTTAAATCAGTGGAAATGGTGCAACAAGCACCTCTAAAAATCTATTCCTCCTTAAAAGCAATAAGAACATTGGCAAACATTGCCAAAATCCACTCTTTTCAGAACTCTGTAAATTAACAAAAGTCTTTAAAAAAAATCTAAGGAACATTTATTCAAAAGTAGCTGAATTTCAGAAAGAACAGGAAGCTTTGTGACATTTTACTTGCCCTTTTCTCATCACCCTCTCCCTAGCACGTGGTCGCCTTGAAAAACCAATATTACCACGATCACACTGACAGCCAGCAACCTAGCATGCACTAGGGGAGACAGAATGGGTTTGAAGCTCCCCAAAAGCAACGCTTCTAAAGAATTGCTATCATTTTACAATTTGTAATTGTGAATGACTACATTGGAAAAGAAGAAAGAACTCAATTTCCTAACTGAACCGCTGACATAAGAAACTAGAAAAGAAGAGCAAAGTAAACCCAAAGCAAGCAGAAGACAGGAAAGCATAAAGATTAGAGTAAAATAAATAAAATAAAGGGTAGAAAACCAATAGTTTTCAAGAACACCAAAAGTTGGTTTTTTGAAACCATCAACAAAATTGACACACCTTTAGCTAGACTGCTGAAGAGAAAAAGAAAGACTTGATTTACTAAATCAGAAATTAAAGGGAAGACATTGCTACTGACATTTCAGAAATAAGAAAGTACTATAAGGAAATACTGTGAACAAGTGTATGTCAACAAATTAGATAATCTAGATGAAATGGATAAATTCCTAGAAAGACACAAACAACTGAAACTGACTGGAGAAAAATAGCAGGAGACTTAAAACAAGTAAAGAGATTGAATTAGTAATCACGGAACTTTCTATTTAAAAAAGTACAGGATCAGATGCTTCGGTGGTCAATTATACTGCACATTGAAAGGAGAATTAGCATCCATCCTTCACAAACCCTTCCAAAGAGTAGAGGAAAGGAAAGCATTTCCCAACTGATTCTATGAGGCCACTAGTACCCTAACACTGAAAGCAAAAAACATTGCAAGAAAACTAAAAACCAATAACTCTTACAAGTATAGAAGCAAAATCCTCAGCAAAATACTAGCAAAGTGATTGCAGCAACATATACAAAGGATTATGCACCATGACCAAGTGAGATTTATTTTAAGGATGCAAAATTGGTTTGTTATCAATATAATGCTCCATATAATAAAATAAAGACAAAATCTTTCTGATTATCTCAACTGCTACATAAAAAGGCATCGACATCCTTTTGTGCAAATAAATAAAACAATACCACTCAATGTTATGAACCGAATTGTGTCCCTCCAGTAAACGTATGTTGAAGCCCTAAGCCCCAATGTGATTGTATTTGGAGATACAACTTTTAGGAGGTAATTGATGTCAAATAAGGTCATAAGTGTTGGTTCCTAATTTGACATGATAAATGGTCTTATAAAAAGAGAGATAACTCTCTCTTTCTGCCTCTAGCCCTCTCCGCACGTGTGCACTGAGAAAAGGCTATGTGATACACGGCAAAAAGGCAGCCATGTGCAAGCCAGGACGACAGCGCTCATCAGAACCTGACCACGCTGGCACCCTGAACTTGGATTTCCAGCCTCCAGAACTGTTTGAAAATACATTTCTGTTATTTAAGCCATGTGGTCTATGGTATTTTGTTATGAGAGTCCTAGCTGAGCAATGCACTTGGCAACTAAGAATAGAAGGAAATTTCTTCCACCTGATAAAACGATCTGCAAAAGGCCCACAGCTAACATCACAGTTAATAATGAAACACTGAACATTTTCTTTGTACTATCAGCAACAAGAAAAGTATTTCCATTCTTGACACCTCTAGTCGACATTCTACTGGATGTCCTAGCCTCAGTAAAAGGGCAAAAATAAATAAATAAATAAATAGATAGATACATGGTATCCATATTGGGAAGAAGTAAAACTATCTCTATTTTAAAATGACATGATCTTGTGTATAGAATATTCTAAAGAATACACATACAAACTACTACAGGAAATAAGTCAGTTTAACAAAGATGCTGGGTACAAGATCAATACACAATTGTATTTCTATTAACTATCAGTGTATAATCCAAACCTGAAATTATGTAAACAATTCCATTTACAATAGCACTAAAATAATACATTACTTAGAAATAAATTAAACAAAAAGTGCAAAACATTGTTGAAAGAAATTATAGAAAACCTAAATAAATAGAAAGATATCTCATGTTCATGGATTGAAAGACTTAGTATTGTTAAATGGCTATAGTCACAAATTGATCTACTGATTAAATGCAATGCCTATCAAAATTCAGCTGCATTTCTTTTTGGCAGAAATTGACAAGCTGACCCTCAAATTTATGTGAATACATGGAACCCCAAATAGCCTAAACATCTTGAAAAAGAAGAACACTGAGGACTCAAGCTTCCTGATTTCAAAACGTACTGCAACTCTATAGTAATCAAGTTAGTGTAGTATTGGAATAAGAACAGACACATGGAAATACGAGATAGAATTGAGAGTCCAGAAATAAATCCTTACATTTATGATCAATTGTGTATGAACTAATGTGTCAAAATAATTAAAGAAATAATCTTTTAAAACAAATGGTGCTGGGGAAATTGAATATCTTCTTGAAAAACATGAAATTGGACCC
>NW_012146856.1:5957962-5967289 GCF_000956105.1 Propithecus coquereli
AGTTATTGTTCAAAGTGCTTTCTACCTATTAACTCGTTTAATCATAATAACTCTGTGAAGTAGGTATTATTGTTAGCCTGTTTTACAAATGAAGAAAATAGAGATAGTGTAATTATATAGTGTAATTAGAGATAGTGTAATCGGATAGTGTAATTAACTCCTCTGAGGTTGCTTAAGTATGTATAACAAGTGGGGAATTAGGATTTAAATTCAGGCAATCTGGTTTAAAAGGCTGAGATTTTAACAACTATGCTACACTGCAAATTGTTTTCTTCCTTTCTGCACCCATACTGCGGAATTAATATATTGGGGTTGACTAGGTGACCTCTAAGGTCCTTCCCACCACTGTGCTGATAATAGGTGATGAAATAGCTCACCAAACACAAAAGTGGATCTGTGGGGAAACAGGGTAAAGAAAGAACTACTTTGAAATGAAGTGTGTGAAAGCCTTTGCTGAGAGAGCAGTGCGCTGTTATATGAGCACCCGGGCACCTGAATCACTGGGACCAAAGCTCAGATCAGTTTCACTCACCTTCCAGCCCAGGGAGCTGAGTGAATGGCTTAACTTTACAGCCTAAATTTCTTCATTTGTAAGACACAAAGAGTACTAGTTCATAATAATACTTTATAGTGTGTAAGGATTAAATAAAATAAAGAAAGAGCATTTAGTAAGTGCACTATAATTGTTAGTACTCTATTCTGACACACTTATGAATAAAATTTTAACCTCTATATGCTGTTTTCCACGTCTGGCTGTTGGTCTTGTCTTTCCTTGCTTCTTTCTTACTCATTTCCTTGACATGTTGAGTTAGGATGGCCCAGAGCTCAGCCCTTAGACCTGGTTGCTCCCCTACATTTTCTCCTTGACTTGCTCTAAATGCGTTTCTCTCTACTAGACCACTCATCTCACCTTGTGCCTGTGTGTCCAACAGCATCCTCCGCTCATAATCCCATTCACAGCTTTCACCATCTCAATTAATGAGTTGAGCTACTCTGGCCAAAACCCTGGGGCCGTTCTTGTCTCCAGTCTCTCTCAATTCCTACGTTAGCTCCATTAGCAGATCGGGTTGGCTTTTGCTTCAGAGTATGTCCAGAACATGAATATTTCTCCCCACTGTACTGCTGCCACCCAAGTGCCAGCCACCATCCTGTCTCATTTGTCTTATCATAAACACCTCTTCACTCATATCCCTGCTTTTGACCTTGCCCTCACTCATTCAGTGTTTTACCAGAGTAGCCAGAGTTTTCCTATTGAGGCATTAGTTACATCTGTTACTTCTCTGATCAAAAGTCTACAACCTTCCCAGTCTTACTCAAAATAACATCCCGTGAACTAGCTTTGGCATTCGAGAGGTAGGAAGTCAACAGTAGGTATAAGAATCTGCTTGGTTGACTACTGTGAGCTGTTATTAAAACTCTGGAAGAGGAACATCACAGACTCAGGTCAGCCAACTGTTAACTCAACTCCAGTATGACAGTCAGAGTGCGAAGACACTCATGTTCTGTAACTGGATGGTAGATTGTGCTGAAAACTGCATCTGGGATGGGATTGTGAAAGTGGCGGAACTATGAGGGTAGCTGAATGTACAGTCTCAAGAAACATTCTGTGTTAGAGTCAGAACCCAGATAGGCAAGGAGTAGAATCCAGGGATCAGGAACAGGGATATCTGGTGGATGTCCTGGAGACCAGAACCTCCAGATTCCCTGACTCCTCTGAGGAGGCTGAAGTGGCCTCTTCCTTGTGAGAGATTAACAGCCTCCCTTGTCAGGAGGTCATAAATGTCCTTACTGGTGGTGGATGCCTCACAGCACTGTATTCACTCTTCAAGGCTTTTCTCCTTGTACTGTTTTATGAGTAATAATCAAAGTCAGGTCTCAGAATGTCCTAGTTTGCATGTTCTGTCCCTGCTACAGGAGGAAAGGTATTATTTACTAAATTACTAAAGGAACTGGCTAATGTGGATGGGCAGAGCTAGGAGAATAGCTTAGGAATTTTTCTAGAGTCTGCTGAACACCAGTGAGTGGAGAGATACTAAGGATTGATAATGGAGATTTAATTGATACTGGGACATTCTTCTGTAACTTGGGGTTTAATGTCCTTGCAAGAATAGCTAGAGCAATCCTGCTACACTGCTAGAATGGATTATTAAAGCTTACAAGAATGGCAGTATATTGAAAATGAAGGGGAGATGAGAGAACTGCCTTGGCAGAATATTGACGAATGAATAAAAAGGCTCAAATAACTGGTCATGTTAAAATTGATTTATTATGTAACAATAGAGAATCTACCAAATGACCATATTCCCTGGGACGTCCCAATAGATTTTCCCTTCACTAGCAACAAAAATGTGCTAGTGAGGAGGGCAATGGCATTGTTGAGAAGGTCAGTGTGGGCCTCTGCATGTCTAGGTGGATAGTGATGGATGCTGCATGGAAGTGGGCCCCTTAGTGTCAATGGGAGTGAGCTAATTCTAAAATAGGACAGGCTAGTTGGTGGCACTAAACTGTTAGAGACAAGATAAAATAAAGCGATGTAATGTGCCAACAAGATGGAACAGCAGTCAAGGGACCCTGACTCACAGGGACCATGCCATTACTTGGGATTCAGTGAGCAGCCAATGGTGAAATTGCTTGACTTATATAACCGATAGATCAAGAATAAAAGAGTCAACTACTGATATTACTTGTCACAAAGGAAAAATATGGCCATTTCCAAGTTTCCGTATCTGAGCCAATCTCTAGATCCAGATCCCATGAATGGAGGTCATGGCAAGAACATCATGTAGAAATTCATCCAAATTGTATTCCAGGAAACTCACTGTGTGTCAGAATAATTGTATACTGGGAAAAGAGAAATACCCATACCCACAACCGAGGTGGTAAATCTGAGGCATGGATGGATAGCAGATTAATGCTGACCTCAAAGGCTAAAGGGAACAAGAGTTGTTGTCTCTGTCATGTCCACATTTAAGATTCTAGCTTAGCGCCTGCAACGCACAGAAGGTCACGGTGAATGACTGTGGCTAAATTGTAGCCCCCACTGAACCCACTGTGCTCTATGCAGCATCTTTACTAGAAAGGTCGACAGTCTCTGTAGCTTGATATGCAAATATTTACCTGGTTTTATTTGGTGAAAGTATTCTCTGAAATATCCATCAAGAAGGATTATAAACAGTTTACCTTCCCCCAGGATAGATAGATAGCAATACTCAATCACATTCTTGCCCCAAGGTTATGTATCTTTGTTACAATACAGTCTGAAGGGTCTCTGATCATCTGAACATTCCTCAGAATGTCACACTGGCCCACTATTTTTATGACACTATGTTAGTTGGGAATGGTGAGCTAGAAGTGGCAAGTATTCTAGTAAGATCTATGTGAGCCCAATACTGGGAGATAAATCCTAGAAAATTTTAAGGGTTGCCATATCAGGGGACATTTTAGATGTCTAGCTGACCGATGCTAAGACAATCTCTCCATGTTAAAGGATGAATTATTGCACATTCCTCTAACACTAGGAAAGAGGAGCAGTGCATGCTAGGCTCCTTTGACTTATGGACACGGCACATGTTAAACATGGGAATGCATGTTTGATCTACTATTGAAAGCTTAAGAAGAATAATAGTAAAGCCTCAAAAGTTGGAGACTGAACATTCAAGAATAAACTTGAGCAAATCCAGACGGTGTTTTTATATGGACCTCTGAAAATTCAGTTATGGAGGTAATTGAATGACAACAGGGAAGGCCAATGCCATTGAAAGATTTGTTAATTATATTTCTCAAGAAAAGAGGCATGCCACCCCATGCAGGGAAAACACCAGGTTTTAGTCAGGAAGCGGAAGCAGAAGTGAGGAGAAAGCCTCAGCCAGAGTTTTGATGGGGTTTCCATGGGAAAGGCCAGCAGGGCAGAATAAACCATTTAGGACTGGCCAGTTTGAATGATTCCTCTGGGCTTTGAGCTATTTGGGTGGTCTCTAGCTGTCCAGTACCTGGCCCTGGATGATGTAGGGCAGAAAAAATACAGGCTTGGTGTATAAGATTTACACAAAGGAGGTGGTTGGGGAATATGGGCTCAGGATTGGCTGGTTGGTATATGAAAAGCATGCTTGTAGATAAGTAATTATTATTTTTAGGAATCAGCTAGCCCTTGCAGGGGTAGTCTTTCTCCAAGTGTGTTAAGTCCCTAAAATGTCAAAACAACATAAGACACGAAAAAAATTTTGAAAAAACATGATTAATACAAAGGGCACAAATAAGTTGCTCAAGTGGGTGGCTCAGATCCTGTGTCACCTATGTTGGATGCACTGACACCATCCCCTCAGGTCACAAGGCTGTCTCATGGGAGGATGTCTAAAACCAGCTAGCAGAGTAAGAAAAAACTGATGCCTGGCTCATGAATTTGTTCGGCAAATATGTTGATATCAGCCAAAAAATGCACTAATGCAAGATTACAGTCCCAATCAGAGTTGGTTCTGAAAGACTGTAGTGAGGGGAAGTTCTCCAAACATAAAGAGATTCTAGCAATATGCTAGGTCTGAGGTCAGCAAACTTTTTCTCACAGAGCCAGATAATAAATATTTTAGGCTTATGGATCTTTTGATCCCTATCCTAACTACTCATTTATGCCCGAGTATTATGGAAGCAGCCATGAGCAATATGGAAACAAGTGGGTCCATCTCTGCTCCAATGAGACTTTACTTATAAGAACAGGTGGTTGGCCCATGGGCTATTGTTTGTTGCACTAGGTCATAAAGTTGGTATGGAAAAAAAAAATGGCCTGAAATAAAAATATACATAGTTTCTAGGGCAATGGCAAATGTCTTTGCTTCTTGGGCAGGAGCATGGAAGCAGTAAGACAAGAAGTTCTGTGGACCTATGGACATAAAGTGTGCATATCTTTGAAACTTGTATCAGTGCCCACAAAGGAGCATCTGTCAAAGGAAGGCACAAAACAACAAGATAACTTGTCCAGTGGAGGTGAATCGTCTTCTGTCCTTGCCCATCCTGAGGACAGAAACAAGATCAGTGCTTCACAGTGGGCCCATGAATAAAGTAGTTGTGTTGGCCAGAGTGGAAAATGTGCATGTGTGTACATGGATATATTTAATATTGACTTCCTTTCACCAATTAAAATATCAGAGCTATTAATGGAGCTGATGCTGAGCCCTCAATATGATTCTGCCTCCTAAGGAGACCAGCAAGGTATTTGGTGGTAAATGAGCTACATTTGCCTCCTTCCAATACCTAAAGCTTTGTGTATCCTGGAGGTTTGGGGCTCTTCATGCTAGAGGATTAGCAGACAAATGAAGGAGTTACTTTTCACCATGAAGAATGGAGATTGGGTTATATAACGGGTATGTGGGGGTGTATGTCTGGAACTTACAGAACTCACAGAGGTGTCTCTTGGCACTTCCATACCTGGGGATGACCATGAGTGAGCAATTGCTGCAGCCATAGCCTGATAAGGACATGGTCACCAGGGGATCAGATGCTCAGAAGCAACAGTCTGGTTTACTTTACTGTATAAGGAACTTTAACCAGCAGAAGTAGTAGTCAAGGGTTTGGGGAATACAGAATGAGTGGTAGAGGATGGAAAGCGTAAAAATTAATTATAGCTTTGGGAACAAATATGCTATCAGGGACTATATCCAGTCCCACTGAAGCTCCTGTCATAGACCTTTTTATTGTGGTTAAGTATTTGTGACTGACTATTCCTTGACACCTGGCAGAGAATGGAAGTGGTGAAATATAGCAGATGCTGCAGTGTCTTGCCCTTATCCCCTGAGCACATATCCCTGTGCGCTGAAGGCTACTTAAGTGGAAATATTTGAGACTCTCCCCTAGGACACATGTTTCCATCTTTGGGAGCATGCTCAGCCTTTGCACAGGGTAAACAGAAGTGTGGAAGCATTTTATACCAGTCACAGCCATCAACAAATGAGGATCAGGGAGTTGATGTATAAATACCAGAGTTTCCTCGAGTCATGGTGAGTGGGATTGAACTTCAACGGCCACAGTGATAACGAGTTTGATAACACACCACACTCTTATTGGCTTCCTTCTGTTTTGTGCTTTAAGACTTTACCTTCTTACTGGCATTTTCTGAAATTATTTCAAAAATAAACTATTTCAGCTTAAAGTCTTTCTCAGAGTCTCTTTCTAGAGAATCTTACACTAAGATAAAAATCTGTTCTGAAGAGAAGCAAGATCTGGGCTTGCATTTTGAAGAAACCATTGCACTCAGAGATATAAAATTCCAGTTGGATAAGATTCTAGAACTCTAAATGTAGCAATTTTGGAAAATCCATCTAATATAATCACTCTCTCTCTCTCTTCACATTTAATATATAAATAAACTATAGTCCACATTAGTGGGTAAACCTGAACCAGTGATATAATCTCCTAACTTCTAGTTAGTTACATTGGCCTGACCATCTAACTTATTTTTAATTCACTGAGGTGTCTAAGAGCAATTATTGATTTTGTAAAGAAGTCACAATTATTTGCAACAAGATAGAAAAGGAATAACTAAACTTTCCATAATTTTGATGAATTGTATAAGGTATTATTCAAAGATTGTTGAAACATGAAATTTTGTTCATTGGTGTGTGTAAATACATTCATTATAACAGTCGATTATATATTCACCAGTAAGGATAATTTCAGAAACAAAAATATTATCACTCTAATAAATCATATCTTTTAATCTCAGAGGTTTTACAGTCATCCCCTTTCAAATAACTACTTACTTCATTCATTCACCTTTAAAGGCTTCATTTTTTTAGTCCAAAATTACTACATGGTCTTTCTAAAGGATAGCAAGGACACACTTATAAAGCATAAAGTACATTATTTTTATCCTCTTCCCAGTCTTTCTATCTGTTTACTTGAAATAACCACTGTTCCCAGCTCCTTGAGTATCTTTCTAGATACTTTCTGTAGGTGTACACACACACACACTCTGACACACCTGTGCAAGCACACCTCCAGAGCAGGCACACGTGCATGCACATATTTACACAGATGAGGCCATACTACGCACAGCACTAAGTGTTGATTCTCTATCTTGGCTATTGTGAATTATGCTGTAATGAACATGGCGGAGCAGACATCCCTTTGACGTACTCATTTCATTTCCTTTTGATATATACCCACAAGTATAATTGTTGGCTCATATGGCAGTTCTATTTTTAATTTTTTGAGGACCTTTTATATAGTTTCTCATAATGCCTGTACCAATTTACATTCCCACCAGCAGCATGCAAGATTCCCTTTTCTCCATGTCTTTGTGGCTGGTGCTGATAGCTCCTGCCCTTTGTTTTTCTTCCCAGCTGTGTTCAGACAGCTCAGGTAAGTCAATCTCTGCAGTGATCTTTTCTGTGCAGTTGCTCTTTGTTTTTATGCTCTATTGTGTTGCTGCAATTTCTTAAATGGAGGCTTCCCAAGCCTATTATTGTTTGTGGATAATTCGCTATTTGTTGTTTTTCTGTGGGACAAAGAAGGCTACTCCACCATCTCACTTCTTATTATCACTCTTGTCCTATTTTTATGTTTAGTTTTGTAATATGCCTGGAATTTATTCTGGTATATTATGAAATGTAGAGAAACACTCTGCCCTTCACTCCTCACCCTCATTATGAAAGTATAGCCTCATACAACCTAAAGTATAGCCTCTGTTTTCTTGATCAATTTGAAATAATAAATCATAAATATTTACACACACAATTTATTTCGCCCTTCCTTCATAATAACAGATCCTTTCTGAGTTCTTGGATAATAAAGTTGATTCCTCAACCACTGCTGCTATGTTTCATTTATTATAGAATTGTAGAGTACTTTGATATTTGATAAGGCAAAACTCCACTCAATGCTATTTTAAAAAAAAAAATTATTGGTTTTGGGGGGTATTTACTCATTAACTGAATTTAAAAATTGCTTTTCAAGTTTCTTTTGATAAATCCCTTTGATGGCAACTATATGAATTTTGAAAGTCAAACAGCGTTTTAATCTATATTTGTGTTCCTGAGTTATTTCAAACTGTCATTCCATCAGTTCAAGCATACTTACTCTATGTCAGGTACAGTTTTAGGCATTTACAATAGAGTCATGAACAAATCATTGACAATTTATTGCCTCTGGGTAATATTTCAACATTTAAAAGTCAATACATAAAGAAGTTGTCTTACCGTCCATAATCATTTCTGTCTCTTGTATTGTGATTCCACTTAATGGAACTTCTAAGATTCTCAATTGCTCGGATCAAAATTCATGGAGTCACCTTTTCAAATCCTTATCCTTTCTCCATCATGGTGTATAGTATTTTGTCAATACTTGTCTGGTCTGCATCTACAAATCTTCTTTTGCTTTGCTCTTCTTTTCCATTTTCACACTGTCATGCCTATTCCTAAGCTGGGCTGCCTTCACTCACTCGCTGTCCTATTCTGTGTGTTCACTGCTATCAAACTGAAAATCCTAAACCACAGCTCTGGTCAGACCACTTCTAAGCTCAAATCCTTCATATCCTTTCTTTAAAGTTTCAAGAATACAAGCTTGGCCTAGCATTCAAAGAAGGCACCAAAAAATTACTGGCAAATTGTGATTTACTTCAGAAAATCAATATAATCCTTATCAAAAAATGGTTGAAGTATGATAGGAAGGAACAGTTCACTAGCAGATAATGGACAAAGGTTCAGCAGATGAAACCAAGGGAAGATGACTAGAATAAAAGCTTCATGAAAACGAAGTGGTTTTCTTTTTTTTTTTTGATCTATTTTATCACTTCCATATCCACAGTGCCTAGAATAATACCATGTGCATAGTATGCCACTAGTAAATATTTTTTTAATGAATATTGCAAACGGAGACATAGACACTAACATGAATTATTTATGTGGAAGTTTCCAACAAAGGGTACAGACTCAGGCCTTCCTATTTGCGCAGTGGTGGCTATTGATCAAGATGGCTTAGGAATAAACCCTTTATGTAACAATAACTGGTAACAGTTTCTCAATGCTTAGCAGATAGTAGGCATTGCTAAATGCTTTAAATTTATTATAGTAGATAATCCCTAAACAACCATATGATATAATTGCATCATTTCTTCTCATTTTAAAGATAAGAAAACTGAGGCTTAAAGGGACTAATTAAAATGTCCAGATGCCAAAGCTGAGTAATAGAACCAAGATTTAAACCTATAGAGGCTTATGTAGACCTTATTGGAGCCATAGATTTCCAGGATTTCCAGGATTTAAAATGTATTTGAGTCACAAAATAAATAGGGAAAATTATCATAAGTAGAATTTCTATGTACATAAATGACCATGTATA
>NW_012146856.1:5968004-5970747 GCF_000956105.1 Propithecus coquereli
CTTATAGAGGAAAAATGAGAAAAAGCTTGCTGGTGTGGTTAGAACGGCACAAGCTGTCTTCACACTACAAGATATACAAATGATGACAAGTCTCTATCTTGGGGTAGGACCTCTCAGGTTTTAGGAAAGGGTTCTATTGAATAGAACAACTGCATCAGAGAGAAAATGGAAATCACATAAGAGAGAGGATGAAAACATCTTAAAGGCATGAAATTGGGTTCTCAAGAAGAGAGGAGAGAGAGAGGGAGATTAGAACAAAATAAATATTGAAGAGATAATAGCCAAGAATTTTCAAAAGTTGACGAAAGATAGCAAGAAGGGCTAAAAAACCAAGTAGAATAAACACAGACAAAAAGAATAAATAAATAAAACTTTTATGTACATCATAATACAACTGAAGAAAGTCAATGAAAAAGAAAACTCTTTAAAAATAGCCAGAGAGAAAAAAGACATATCACCTTAAAAGTAATGATGAAATGACAGCTAATTTCTCTGCAGAAAAGATGGCAGCCCATAGACGATGGAATACCATTTAAAATGTTGGTTTTTCCACATTTTCAAGGTTTTCTTAAAGATATTCTCCAAAAGCTAGTTAGATAACAATTATGTAATGATTACATACAGAGTAAGATGGAGTGCCCTGCATTAATAGAGTTCAACAGATTAATTATCAGACATAATAGAGTTCTGAGAAAATAAGCCACAGAATAGGCACTGCCTATTGTTAGGCAATGATTAGTAAGACAAGAAACATCTGAGGACTGGATTCAGAGATAGCACTTAATGTGTAACAATTACACATAGAAAAAATACATATTAACATGCCTTTTTTAAGACATGTTACTTATATAATTTGGCCATTTTACATATCTGTTTCTGTTCCTTGGCTTCTATTAGCTATAACTAAAAGGCTTTGCTTTGCCTCATATTCAGTCTTGGAATAATAAGCCTTAACAGATGTTTTACTGTGTGCTTTTCATAACGTTAGTTTTGTGTTCTTCTGGTGAATGGGCATAGCTGTGTGGGACTGTGGCTCTGTGCCTCTTTCTCCCTCCACTGCAGTTATCTATGTCTGTGTTCTCTTGTGAGCTGTATCTCCTGGGGGATCAATAACCTGTGAGAGAGGTGGTGAGCAGGAGGCACTTTAAACCCTTCTCAGCTTGATGAATCCCTTGTGTATTCGATTATGAACCAAAAATAGATTCTCCCACTACTCTTGCTGGCTGTTTCCTGGGTAAAACTTCAAACCCTGGCCTAGCAGCAATACTTAAGATCACAATGGCCTACCACTATATGCTGTAGACCAGTGTTCCACAGTGGGAAAGAACCAGGAGAGGAAAGGGCCGGCAAGGCAATACAAAGGGGGAGGATCAAAATAGAAAATGAAGAGCAGGGGATGGGAGTCCTATTGTATGGAGACCAATCCAATGCAAATTACAATAAAGCAAAGTGTAGTAAGGTGAGATATGCCTGAATATGGCTTACATGCACATCAGCAATATTCTTATAGACACTATATCTTAAATAACTTGTTAAAGGTAAAGCTTAATGTTGCTGTCAGCATGTTTTCCCTCAAATTAGTAAAATCAGTCTTATGTCGAATTACAGTAGATACTCACCTTAAATTTTATTGTATTCATCCATGATCACAGCGTATGTATGGCATGCTTTAATTTCTGTCTTCCTCATTTCAGAACATTCCTTTCAACACAACTGTAAGTATCAGGACTGGGTTACAGTATGATTGTATTTGTCCAACCAGTCATGTATCTAATTATATTTTGTATAGATTATCAACACTTTACCCCTGTTCTTAACCTGGAACACACAAGTATCAATCCAGTATGGTACTTGCAACTTCCCACATAACCGAATGGAGCACTAAGAGGGTAAATGCTGTACTTCCAAGGCCAACACATTATCTGGGATACAGAAGACATCTGGAAAATAGTATTGACTAGTTTTATTATGCCTTCTTGATTTATCCATCATTATGTAGTTACTCAAAGTTTTAAGTGCTGACCGAAATCTTGGCCAAATTTAATTCTGATTTTTTTGAAATAAGAAATGAAGAGGAATTTTATGACAGATGGAATTTTAGCCAAAGGTTAGGCACATTTCCATTGCCCTTTGCCCTTTAACCAAATGGTATTAAACAATAATCTGATAATACCCCCACTAAATCAGCCCTCTACTGACATGTTTTAGCCTTTTGCTTTGTGAGGGTTTTGTTTTGTTTCCCAAGAGTCTGAGCAGTTCTTGACTACCAGTTTCAGAGAGAAATAAAGAAGATCTTTTTTCTTTCACATTGGAGAAATGCTTCAAAGGGAAGTATCCCAAGGTTATCTCAGTCTGCTTTGTAACCTCTCTTGGGGCAGAAACAATTTGCTTTGTTGAGTTCTACTCAGAACTATAATACATTAAATCATTTGAGGCAAGTTGGATGGGCAGGTTCTTATCCATCTTCATAACCCAGTAAACAGTGAGCACATACTACTTAAAGCAAGTTTTATTACAGGAACTCTGCAGGCAATGTATGTTTCACATGTGGCCATATGAGAAATCCATCTTCCAAAGAAGGAAATAGACAGATCTTAGTACAATTTTCTATTTATTCATTTATTTATTATTTCCAGAATATTATGGAGGTACAGACACTTTGATTACATAAATTGCCTTCACACTGCCTGACAAGTGTGCCCATCCCGCACGCAGTGTGCACTGCATCCTTTAAGTGTGCATT
>NW_012146856.1:5971628-5972832 GCF_000956105.1 Propithecus coquereli
GAGAGAGAGAGAGAGAGAGAGAGAGAGAGACAACACAAATGTATAAGAGCAACAAGAGCAGGCAAACCTACTTCCACAATAATGGAAGTGGTTGCTAAGGGCATTAATCCATTCATGAGGGCAGAACCGTCACGGCCCAATCACTTCTTAATGTTCCCACCTCTTAATACTGTCTCATTGACAATTAAATTTTGACATGAGTTTTGGAGGAGACAAGCATTCAAATCATAGCAACGTATAATGCCAAGCAAAAGAACCCACCTCAGAAACACCCTGAAAACATATTTATTGAATTGAACGGCACATCCAGAATGAAGAAAAGAGGTTTGTTAGCTTCTTATTATGTTTTAATTTCCAAGACTGATGTATATTAGTATGTGCAAGGAAACATTTAAAGAGTGTCAAAGGGAAAATCAAGGTGTTAGCTGAAGGCAGAGAGATAATATTAAACATCAGGAGATGTGGTCCCTTAACAGAAGTACAGATAGCTCTTTTGGATGAGAAACATGTTTATACAGAATGACTCTCATGCTCTTGTTTTCATTAGCAATGGTCTCAGAAATTTTCTTTAAACTCATTATTTTCCTCTCTTAAATCTCTTTTCCATGAGCTTTTAAAATAGTCGCTGGCTTTTCTGATGGGCATGAGCATTACCAGCTTCATCAAGCATAACATCTTCTAGTCTCTATTATTCCTCACAAATGGTGTTTCTCAACATGAACCACTTTGTCAAACATGACATTTACTTACAGGGTTGCTGAGGGATGGATTAGAGGCTTCCTCATAATTTCTACTGCTATAGGTCATTTTTTCATAGTTTCCATTGATAACTTATTAGTTACACCACCTTGCCTCTCTGGAAGTCCAATGTGAAGCAGTTTAAAATTTATGCCTCATAGATTAGTTTAAATAAAGTACTTCTACTTTGATTTTATTTTTCATTACAATCTAGAAGGGAGTCTTTCTGGCAGTTTCTACAAAGAAAGCAAAGGACTCAATTGTTTTTTTCAGTGTGTTTGTGTGTGTGTGTTTAAACATGTGTTATGTGTTTCCATATGTGTCTAATCATATGCTTCAAGTATTTAGTTATCAAAATGTTTAACACATTAACCGCCATGTGGGTTGTATTTAACTCACACTAATTTGAGCCCGGGGCCTAGTGAAGCATATGTAACTCATATGTCTCTTTACCTTAGGAGTCACA
>NW_012146856.1:5973639-5974016 GCF_000956105.1 Propithecus coquereli
TGGGGTTGCAGTGAAATATAAGTATGTAAGTGTCTTTATAAAGGTTATGCACAACCCATATTTCTAACTGGATCCTTGATACCTGATGAACTACCTTTCTTCCTGCACAGCACAGCTCCTCTGAGGTCTTGCCAGCATACCAACCACATAACTTCCTGAAAAGACATCGCTTACTATGGAAGTTTATAGCACCAGACGTAATGAGATTGCGTCTGTATTAGACAGAGAGCTCCCTGAAGGCAAGTATGTGCCTGTGTCTTAGTCTGTTTTCTGCAGCTATAACAGAATACCACAGAGTGGGTAATTTATAGTGAAAATAAATTTATCAGATCATACTTCTGGAGGCTGGGAAGTCCAATATCAAGGTTTTGGCACCT
>NW_012146856.1:5976516-5998472 GCF_000956105.1 Propithecus coquereli
TCCTTGCAAATCCACAGAGAAAGAAAAAGTGTGCCTAGCAAAATAGGACATGGGATACCAAGTGTTTGATATGTTATGAAATAAACTCATTAAACTGTCTAAAACACTAATTTCATTAGCCTTTATGAAAACAGAGCACATTTGTTTCCAAATAGAAACTATAAAAAACAAATTGCAAATATTATTAATAATTTAAACTGAAGCCACACAAAAAGAAAATGGAATAGCAGCTTTAGAAATTAATTCAGTCACTTAATTGCAGTTTCAAGGGCTCGCACACTAACTATGGTTTGAGAAATCAGGCACTAACTAGAATTCACTGCAAATGGATTTTATATAATTAGTTAGAATAGGCCAATTCTAGGGCTATGTGTTAACTGTTTTGATCATTTTAATTTATTATTTTTTTCCATGACCTTAATTTTCATTTTTCTTCTTCTCACTGTCAAATATCTAAAATGTGTGTGTTTATCAAAAATACTCTTCAAGATTATTTCCTTTACTGTCTCCGGTTCTTGCATCTTTTTTTTGGCAGCCTGTTGAAGCAGACATATCTGCCTTTCAACCTAAGTTTAATTCTCTGGATTCTATACTGTTATCATGTACAGAATAGAAAATCACTTATTCTTTTTCTGTGCTGTATTGTCATCATTTTTTTGTTAGGGCAAACATGGGAAAATCACTACTGAGGTGCCATTATTTCAGTCACCCCTTTAAGACAGCCATCCTCTACTTCTTGGTCTCCTTTGTGCTCCACGATCACTCAACTTTATCCTCCTTGGGAAATGAAACAAGGGAAAGGGGGTTAATGCCTGATTGGCTGAATTAATTATTTATTGTCAGGAAATACCTTTCACTTGTCTCAATATTTTTACATGTGTTTATTTTTTTGTTTCCACTGTGATTGATGTTATTAATATCTTATTTTAAATAATCATTCCCTCGCTTTTGGAATATTCTATTAACTTGCAAACAATTTACCTAAAGAATCTTTCTTATACAAAAAACAAAGCTATGCACATTATCAGATTAATCTTGATGTATTTCATTATGATTACATGTTAAAGAAAACTTCTAATGGGTCTCTGTTGCCTAATAAATTTGGCTTCACATTGGCTTGGCATTAAATGTTCTCCAAGACCTGGTCCCAACTTTCCTATCTGACCTTGTTTCCAAATATTCTACCATGGCAGGATATTACTCAAAGTAGACTTTCTAGCTATACAATGACATGGGAGGTTGCCTAGACAGTTAAAGATGACCTAAATGAAGGAAATAAATAGAAAACTGCAATCGTAAAGGGGAGTTCCAACAACTACAGACCAGATCTTTAAAACAGATTTAATTTATATCTATGCTGACTAGACAGAGAGAGTTGAAGGAAAAGGTACCTAAAGGTGGATATTAGGAATTTATCCTCCAAACTCCTGATGTGAATGGATACAAGAACACTGTTTGAGCTAGGTCACTCTAGAGAAAGCTAAAGGCCAAGAAGAATTCAAACCCTTAAGTTTTGGGAGCTCGTAAGTGATCACCTTTAAGCTAGACACACTATGTATTCATTTTCATATCACCCAGTTTCTGGTACATAATACATATTAACTGCAGATTAAATGAATAAATGAATGAATGAATGTATCACAATGTGCATGTTCTTGCCAATTGCCTGAGGTATCAAGTGAGATCTTTCCTGGACACCCAAGATGTCCCGAAGCCACAGATGGATAACGGGGTATCTGGGAGTAGGTGGGTCTGACAGCAGCTCTGAGGAGCATAGGAGAGGCTGTTGATTAAAGTTTGCACTGTGGTGCCTGAAGTTAGCTAATTCTATTATTTTAATGCAATCTAAAGGCAAATACAAGTCACCTGAAAGGGGGAAAGATTATCAATAAAATGTAAATGTAATAGAGGAATGTGAGAAGCAAACTTTGATCACGTGTCTGGCACCAGATGAAAAGAAGATGATTTAGTAAGTCAAGAATCACAGACCTTTTCATATGTCTTTCAAGACTATTTGTCTCTCCTTGCTAAAATTTTGGGGTCAAAAAGCAGTTTCTCATTATTGAAATGCTCTTGGGATACATTGCTATGTCATGTAAAATCTTGGTTGGAAAAGAAACACACAAAAATCTTGATTGGAAAAGAAACCCCTCTGCCATTATCTATAGACTATGTTTAGTTTATTAGCAACAGTCTTATTCTTCTCAGTCTGCTAATGAAATTCCATTTCTGGATCCGCAAGGTTCATTTAAAGTCTCAGGACAAATCATGGCAGATCACAAGGTTATGTGATCCACAAAAGCCTCCCGGCAGCCCACCCCCGGCCTTTCCCCTGGCTCACCCTCTACTTCCCCACTCATGGTGTTCTTTTAACCATCATACACAGCTCTCAAGGATAAATATCCCTATTTTCCACCATTCTGTCCTCGTTGCATACAATATTAAAGACAATGACTGCTCCTTAAGTCAAATTTGAAGAAGCTTGTTTGTAAGGTGAGTAATGAGCAGTAAGAAGAAATAAATCTTCAGTGCACTTCACCTCGGGAGGGTCTGAAAAGAAAAATACAGCTATTTCAGAAAGGAATATCAGGTGGGGCCCAAGGCCACGGCTGCAGCCGCACACTATTGGCCAATTTAACTGTCTTTGTGTAGGGCTTGTTAGCAGAGTGACTTACCGGGCCTGGGTTAAAAATAATGAAGACATCAGTCTTCTGTTGTAATTATCTTGGTTTGCATTGTATCGGTTTGTTTTATTAAAGGTAGTTTCTGAAATTGTTCCCCTCTAAGGGGCTTGTTACATTTTAATGCTGGACCAAGACATATTTCTGCTACTTTTTGATGTGTTACCTCATCAGGCATGGGGATCAAGTGATTGTGGACCCAAAGAGAAGAGCGGGGACTACTTCAAGGCATTGCAAATCTAAATATCAACGCTCCAGCCATCTGGAGTGATGTGCTGCTATCTCAGACAGCATAGGGTGCATCACAGGGTGCATTAAGCTGAGCCTTAGACAGAGCTACCTGCTGGATTTTGTTAACTTGAGGGAATTACTATTGAATATGTGTTTAGGTCAGTTAGGGTTTGTGCAGATTTAGGCTGGCATATTATAGAGTATCTCAGCTGGATCAGTAACGAGCTATCCATAGAGAATACTAAACTTCATGTCACGTCACTTCTGCACTCTTATGATCCCCCTGAGCTATGGGCCCATGCAAATCTTGCACTCACTGTATTCTAATTATAACTGATGCTGGAAGATACAAATAGAAGACAGGCAGGAAGGAGTTGAGGGAGTGGGCACGCTGCTGGTTGTTTGTGGAAACAGACAAAGCAGAGCCAGAGATGGTACAGCTCCATAAAAAATGTCATGGGTCAGTATAGCTGAAGAAATCTATGGATCAATGCAATCTGATCAAAATCCTGGCAGGCTTTGCTTTGTAGCTATCAACAATCTGATTTTGAAATTTATGTGGGAAGGAAAATTTTATATTGAAAATAATGAAGATGGAGGGCTCACATCACCACACTTTAAATCTTATTATAAGCTGTAGTAACCAAGGTAGTATGAAAATGGTGAAAGAGTAGACATAAAGAACAATGGAACAGAATAGAGTCCAAAAATACCTCCATATTAATATAACCATTTTTTGACAAAGGTACAAAAACAATTCAATGAAGAAATGATAGCTTTTTCAACAAATGATGCTGGAAAATTAGACATCTATTTAAAAAAAAATGAACTTCAAACTTTTACACCTTATATAAAAATTAACTCAAAATGGATCATAGACCTTCATAAACCTTAATGTAAATTATAAAACTTTGAAACTATGAAAGAGAAAAAGATAAAATATTTGTAACTTGGTTTAGATAAAAAGTTTTCTATATAACTCCAATGTGATCCAAAAAACTTTTTTAAATTGGTAAATCGGACTTTCCCCCAATTTAAAACTTCTGCTGTGCAAACGGCATTGTTCAGAGAATAAAAAGACAAGTTAAGGACTAGGAGAAACTATTTGTAAATCATAATTGACAAAGCATTTGTATCCAGAATATATAGAGAATTTTTTAAAAAGCAACAACAAAAAATCTTATTAGAAAATGGGCAAAAAATTTAAACAGATACTTTACCAAAGAAGATAAATGCATGGCAAATGAGCACATGAAAAGATGCACAATATTATTAGTCAATGCAAATTAATCACAATGGATTTCACTAGAAACCTACTAGAATGGCTAAAATGACATGCACACACACATACATATATCTGACACTACACAATATTGACGAGAATGCAGAGCAAATGAAAGCCTCATGTATTGTTGGTGAGATTGCAAAATGGTACGATCACTTAGATAAATAATTTGGCAGCTTTGTATCCAGTTAAGCATACATTGACCACACAACCTAACAACTCCACTCTAAGTATTAACCAAAGGTAAATGAAAACTTATGTTCATATAACACTTATATGATATTGTGGAAAAGGCAAAATTATAGGAACATAGAGATCAGTGGTTGTCAGGATTTGGGGTTGGGAAGCGTCTGGCCAGTGGGGGCCACATGAGGAAGTTATTTGGGGTGATAGGATTGTTCTGTATCTTGATTGTGGTGGCACATACAGAACTCTGTGCATTCATCAAAACCCATAGAGCTGTCCACATTGAAGAGTTAATTTTAATCTTTTTACATTAAAAAAAATAAAAATATATAAAAAACATACAATGACATAGTTTGGCAAAATGTAATGTCTGTTTTAGTTTAATTTAGTTATGAATACTATAATTATGATGTGTGAAGCACCTGATGATTGGCAGACAAAAGCATTTTTGAGGATTTATGGGATGCATGGAATCGATGGGAGCAAAAGAAAGGGCCAGCAAATGGAATTCGTATGTCTTGATCCCTGGTACGACCTGGGCTCTTTGCTAGGCTGCTAACATGCTTGACTGATTTGTCTTCGTAATGATAAGTATTATTGCTCTCATTTTATGGATGAAGAAATTGAGGCTTATCCAGAAAATAAATAAATGAACTTCTTTTGAATACACACTGCTTCCACATACAGAATACATAACACTGGCCCAGGCCTCCAGGCCAGGGGGCATGAAAATGAAGGAATACATAACAAAGTATTGAACAAAATTCTAGTTTAATAGCTTCCTTTGTTTTCCAGTGATGCCTCTCATCAGTCTTGGGGACATGATGGAGAAACATTGGCTGTTGATAATACAAATACACAGGGTTATAGATACCAAAATAGCCACAGCTGAGGGGGTTTCACTTCTAATGGGAAAGTGTGCCCTGGTGATGTGCCACAGGGCTCTGTGATGTTCTAGACTCTAAACCACAACTTGAGTGAAGGCATATCAGGTATGCTTATCAAATTTATATTGTAGTACAGAGCCAGATGAAATGTTTCATATATTTAATGATATATTCAAAATATCATGCCAGGCTTGATATATAGTAAGAAGTAAACACTTGAACTGCAGCATGGATCAATATAAAGATGTGCATTTTAGGTCACATTAATTAATTGTAAAAAGAGAAAATTTCTTGCTAACATTTTGTGGTGTGGGAAAAATCAGATGAGTACATAGACTGAACTTAATTCTAAGTGCTTGTGTGTATCTTTTAAGTTTCACAAAATTAAAAAACAAAGACAAATAGAGATGAAGAATCTTGGTTTCATAGCAAGTGTGGGGAACACAAATGTGAGTGCTTTTGTTGTTGACGTTGTGACACGGTCAGCCATGTGGCTGGAGGTGCTCCATCTCAAGTTGTGGTCACGGATGCGTAGAACAGAATCAGCATCGATGGCGATGTTGGCTCTGTTGTCCTACTCTTGTTTGACCATAACCATATCGTCAAGGGGGGCTTTCCACTTTGGTCTATGTGTACATGTGTGTGTATGTATGCGCATATGTGTGTGTGTGCATGTTGGTGGCTGTTGAGATGCAGTGGACAAATAGTAGCATTCCTGTTAGAAAAGAAGAATCAGCAGTGAAATGTGAACTTTAGTTTTTTAACTGTTAAATAATTAATTCAACCAATATTTTTTCAGTGTTCTATTTATGCCAGACACAGTTTCCAGGGCTAGAGCAACAGCAGTGAATGAAAAAAAGAAAAAAAAAAGTCTGCCCTTTTAATTTGGCTTTATTGTGAGGATTCAAGACATCTGGCTATTATAGGTGTTCAGTCATTACTAGGTGTGATAGTTGCTGACACAGTGAACAAGTTAGGATAAATATACGTTTTATATCCTGATAACTTCTAGAAACTTCATACAAAGGTGTTGATTTACAAAGACGGAATTAAACTACTTGGCTGGTCTAGGCTGTTACTCCAAAGATTACTTTGGGCATGCAGTGAAAACCCCATTAAAATATCTCCTTGTGATCAGCCACTCATTCTAACTGCACTGCATGCTTGGAAAATTTGACACGCTAAAGCTTTTTGAAATGGGCAGAGAAAAAACCAGCACCCAGAAAACAGGCCTATTTGAACCATTAGGCCTCTAGAGGTGGCTGTAATCTCTGGCTTGGGGAAGAAGTTTCCCTCAGCAGGAAAGCCCAGCACCCTGCAGAGCACGCAGAGCTCTGTCAGGCGAAGGTGGCCAGCACAGAGGCCTCACGGGGCTGGGGTGGGAGTGAGGGACGTAATCAGAACCTCTTCTGCCAGACTGAGCCTTCATATATGCGTATATAGAGGCCCCAGTGCGCCATGCTCGAGTACTGGGCAGAACAGAATAATGTACAAAGGTAAGAAAGATAACTTCAGTTCCCTCTGCAAAGAATAGCAAATGCTTCTATTAACCTACCTCCAGTTGCAAAGGGACAGAGAAAGAAGTCCTTTCTAAGGAGGAAAAGGCCAATTGAAATTCTGTTTGCGTGCGTTTCCCAACCAGGGAAACAATGTGACCACCCCACCGCTTCTGAGCCCGTTCAGATGCTTCTCTTGCCTGCTCTGCCAGTTAGGGGTCAGCCCAAGGACGCGCCTGAGTGTTTGCCTTTCATTAAGGTTTATTTTTAATGTGTCTAGGAATACGTTAGTATATTTATCCTAGAGTCAGAGAATCAGACCATGAATTCTAGCTGGGATAAAATAAGAATGAAGTGACTGAGGCAGATACTCTATTAAGAAATAACTGCCTCACTACTCTGGTCATTTGGCACCGAGGCGATATTTTCACAAATCTAGGCCACAGCTTAAGCACACTCAAACCATTTCTAGGAGTCTCTGGGTCCCCATCACTAGTTGTGAATGTTTGATGTGTTTTTCCATTTATGTGACATTAACCGAACATCAACCATTTCGGAAAATGCAAATCCGTAGTTGTTGGGATTGTATCATTGCTTCCCTCAAACCATTCACACATTCATAGAAGAGAAAAAAAATAAACAGATAATTACAACGCACTACGGTAAATTGTAAATTTTACGGTCAATTTTATCTCCAACTGGGTAACGGTAGTAGAGAGGCATCATAAAGACTTCTCAGAGATTAAGTTTAGAACTGAACCTCCCAGAGCAAGTGTCTCTTGCCCAGGTAAACGCAGATGTAGGTACGGGGGCGTAGGAATTCCAAAGGAAAGAAACAATATGAAGATTGACAAATGCATTTGGAGAACTTTACCGGAAAGATTTGGGAGATAGTTCTAGAGTTAGGTAGCAGGAAAAAAAAAAAAAAGATGCTGGAATGGTAGGTTGGAGTCATAGCATAAATGATCTAAAGAACCTTACCTTGAAGGCAAACACAGATTCTGAGGAACCCGGTTGTTTACTTTTCTCCAGGGCGAGGCTGGGTTAAAATGATTTGGGTGGGGGTTTGGCTAGATTACAGAAAGACCTAAGGACCTAAGCCCCCAGGCATGTGCTAAACAATTGAGTGTACTTGGCAGAATGTTTATTGGTGGGAGGCAGTAGGCAGGACTGCTTTGTCTGGGGACTACTGAAAAGAATAAAACTAGGCTTGGAGAATTGAATATGTTGAAAAGTTAGGAAATTCTTTAGAATTGAGCATAAAGAAAACATGGGATAATTGTGACATAAGTGATTGAATCATACAAGTTTCTGTGACACTAGTCATTCTGAAAAGTAGATTTAGCTCTTAACTTAGAGGCTTATAGGCACAAAGCAAGCAAGCCTGGTGGCAAGTATTTCCCGTGTAGATCTGTCTGGATTCTGGATCGGGTGAGGGCGGGTGAGGAAGCGAGTTTGGAATGGTTGCAGAGAGTTCCCTAGGAGCAAGGGGTTCACTTTCCTGACAAGCTTTTCAGGTTTGTGAGTGAAAGTCAGCAGCACATCCTGACAGGAAGGTTCTGTTTATTTTGAGCCAAGTCCAGCCTTTTCTCATGAGTGAGTCGCCCTGTCCTGCTGGCGCATGCGTGCATGGCCTGGCAGTCCCCACAGCTACCTGCCCAGCGATGTTTCTTCTTTGGTGGTCTGTTTTGTGCTCTCTCCTGGGATTCCACAAGGGAGATCATTGTCCATTATGTTTACACCTGCTCCCATGGAATTGCTCCAGTGCACCAGGCGATGGGCTCTGATCTTCCTTTTGATGGTCATAATAGACATAGGCATCCGTGCACGTAAGGCAAAGCGCATGCAGTTTGAAGCTTTGTTAGTCTCAGTTTTGACTTCGGTTTTCTCCCAAAGGCTTTTGTGTCACTGAGTGATTCCTGGACCTTAGATCTTCTTCATAAGAAAATGAAAACATAATATTAGTCAAATTTTGTTCTAAGATTTATCATTTCCTGTATATAATGATCTCATCTGACCTGAGAGAAAGGGAGCAGTCGCAAAGTGGTCTGCATGCCTCACCCGAAATCCCCTAGGCCTTCGTTCCATAGATGGTCTGGAGCTGGCCACAAGCTCACAGATGTGCTCACAGAACCAGGTGACCGTGCCCTGGGTCAGCACTATAACTTCTACTTCCAGAAGAAGGGACTGAATGCAAATCTAATTTAAAATTTTGTTGTAACCCTTCAGATATCTGCCCTACCCCTTTCTGGTAACCAAGCTGTTTCTGAGCATCATATTTGCTTGAAATATGATGTTGGAGACTTCTAAAAAAACCCCTGGCTCTTAAAATGTATCCCTCATCTATCCTACTGAGTTTTCAGAGTTAGAAAGCTGAATTAAGCCAGGGCCACCCACATTTTGGTTATTCTTATGCCATACTCTCAAATTTTGACTGTTTAAATAATGTTTATTTAACATTTAAAAATTTTTTAATTTAAATACATTCATTAAAAAGGAAATTTCTCATCATTGCTGATTAAAAATAAACAATATGATGAGTACATGGGTAAAATATTTTTTTTTCCAAATGAATATAAGAAAAAACATAATAATTAGAACAAATTATAACCATTTTGAGGTTTAGAACACACTATTCCCCAAAAATGGCACCTCGATATTGTAGCGGACCCCCCAAATGTAGTAGGTTATGATGTTAGATTAGAAATATGTTGAGATTTGTGGGTTAACACTTAACTAGACAAGAGAATCAAAGAAATCACGCACTGACTTTAAAGTAGATTGCCTCTATTCTGCCTTCAGGACTGTCCTAAGTTAAAATTTAGCGCCATCGCTTCATTTGGGAAGAATGTACTCATGTACTTTGTACTAGTGGGTAAGGATGGAAAACAAAGTGATCAAGCCAAAACTGATTGTTTCTTATAACTGATTGTTTAAACTTTCCAGCTGCCTTATCTAGGTTGAAGTTTTACTGTGCTTGCTTAACTGGAGAAAGAATGGTCCTAAACCTAACTAATGCTATCTGCTTCTGTAAACCTGCTTGCTTAAAGATTATAATCAGTTGCTCGTAACCAGAATAGGTGGTCCAAGGCAGGTCTCGGACCCCATGGTTATGGAATGTATGATGTAATTTGGCTCACTTCCCGTCTTTGTCCCACTTCCCCCTACCTTATGTCACGTAGCCCATCTTAGAATAGTATAAGACCCCCTTGCTTTTTCGGCTAACCACCATTCTCTGTACCTGTACTCTGACAGGGCAGGGGTGGTCGCTGGCCAGCTAATAAAGACTCATAATTCGGCTCAATTCGGTCTTTAAGTGGTCATTTCTCGCACTCTGTACCATAACAGATATTTGAGAAAATCGCAGAAGAAGCAGACCATAGAAATTAGGAAAAAAAAAAAAAAAAAAACCTTCCCCTGCCTTTTTCTTTTGATGTGAATCATAAAACCTAGCTGGCTTTGCCCTGAAAGTCTGAGGTCATAAGACCCTCTTTCCAGAGGGGTCCTGTCCTATACCCACAGGCCAAGAAGAATATGAACAAACAGACTCTGCTAAGTTCTCCCTAGTTTCTTACCATTAAATCATAACCTTTTGTCTTCTAATAGTACTTCTATTAATACATGACTTCTGCTCTTCATCAAAGCAAAGCATAAAAACACAGATTTTCCTGTTTCTTTGGGTCTTCATTATGAATATGTATGCTTTTCTCTTATTAATCTGTCTTTTGCTACAAGGATTTCAGCCCTGAATCTTGTGATGGATTAGAAAAAGATAGTAGTTTTTCTCCTCTACACCGTCTATGTAACACTCTAGATCATATCCCAAACCCTGGGCTAAAATAAGGCTAGTAGTATTTAGTCTTATACATTATGCTAGGGGTCAGGGGTACAAAGATAAATAAATATAATTCCCATCACCGAGTAATTCAGAATAATAAGGTAGGGAGACACATAAACAGATTATTGCAACTTGAAGGCAGCATTTATTTGATAAAGACAAATCCGGAGTGTTTTATAGGCACATGGAAGAGCCTGATCCCTACAAGCTTGTGTCACAGAACTTGCAGGGGTGGGTGATGTCAGATCCAAGTGTCCCATAAGGAGTGTGAGAGGTAATGGTGACCTGACAAAGGCAGGGTCTCCCAAGCAGAGGGACGACATGAGCAGTCTAGATTCCAGAAAAGGCAGGGGGTGAGTGGGCAGTCAGACAGCATGAGCATCGCCACAGTGAACTGTGGGGTCGGGGGTCGGGGGGTGGTGGGGGTGACGGAAAGAGAGGTTGGATGCTAGACGGGCAGCTGGCACCTCATTTGGGGAGCAATGGGGTCAGGAGGACAGATTGCACAATTTCAAGCAGAAAGTTTTTAAGGAATGTTAGAATTTCAGTCTAACAAATAAATCCCACTCACTGAACAAGGAATCCGAAGAAGACAGGGAGATGGAATGTTCGATACGTAGAGGCCTTTAGGGAATAGGACTGAGAGATCCAACCATCACACTGCCTAAGAACAATAGACATTAGTCTGATCTTTCTTTCCTGTTCAGGCAGGCTTGTTCCAAGGACAGAGTGTATGTCGGGGTAGTGGTGGTGGGGATTTGTAGGCCCTGGTTGTCCTGTGATTGTGGACAGTGGACTTTGATGACTGGTCTTGTTGAGATTGAGTTTATTCTTCCTAGTAGCTGATCATTTTCAAAGACTCCTATATATTTCTCAAAGTATCCAAGAAAGAATTTCTTTCTGGGTCAGGATTGCGTCTTTGTGCTCATATGTGTGATTGTGGACATGTCTCTTCCTTTTCGAAAGCTTAATATTCTCATCTCTAAAATGGGATCAATAAAAGTCAGTTTAAGAGGTTGTTATGAGGATCAGTTGGTATAAAGTGTATGAAAACACCTTGCACTATGATTCGTGCATACTGTAGGTACTCAATATTTATTAGTTTTCTATTTCGTTTGCTATATGTTAGTAAGCATGCAATCAATGTTGCTAATGATGGTGACTTCAGGAAGGATTAATTGGTGCATGCTTTTGTGAAATGTAATGAAGGAAACTAAGTATACTTGAGACTTTTGTTTTGATGATGGTGTCAACTAACTTTGTGTTTGGGCCTTTATTGTTTTTGAAGCTATTATAGACTCTTCCCTGCTTTAATGTGACAAAGTGACAAAAGAGAGCCCAGGCAAAGAGCATCGTTATTTCTCCATTAACCCTGGCCCTGGGCGTAATTCTGCCTATTAATAGACATGCTCTCTACCAGCTCTTAGTCAATGTGCCTATCAGGCCTGGGCCAGGAAACATTAATCAAAATCCATTTTTACTTTGGAGCCACTGCAGGAGAATCCTGCCAAACCAGACTAAGCCTACATTCCTGTTGGCCTTGGAAGACACATATTCAGACCAATTTGGAGAAAAAATGAAAAACAGTTCATGAAGAGCGTATGTCCAAGGTAGTTCACTTCCCTTTTCAGTGGCTGCTTTATATTAATACCAGTGTGACTAAAAGATACGATGATGGCAAGGATTCAAAAATGGAATGAAATGCAAAGTTAAACTTGTTCCTCAGAAGTATTTTACAGTGGTCAGGATGGTGATGTTGATATTCCATTTATTAAAAATTCCTATATGTCAGGAATTGTATGTGCTAAGTGCTTTACATATATTATTTCAGTTAGTGTTCCCGACAAGCTGATGATATATAGTTATTATCTTTTTCTAAAGATTAAATAAACTGAGTCTGAGAGAAGTTAAATAAATTTTGCCTAAGGTTACACTACCAGTTAGAAAGCAAACTGACTATCCAATACCCAGTTTGTCTGTAGCCAGCATTGTGGGAAATTGCTATGTCCTCCTTTGTCAGAGGATGAAAAAGAATTTCCTGTGACATAAAACTTATAGGGACACATGAAATCAAGTAAGCTAACATACGTGAAAGTGATTTAAAAACAATTTTAATTGCTTAGTGTGGAAACCATAGCTGATGTATCTCTACCACACCCAAAGCAGCTATCATACAAAAGAGATGTCAAATAAATACTTGTGCATGAAATTGCCTCTTGGTATGAATGAAATGGAAGTTTGATTAGAAACAAACAAATGAGGTAAAGTACTTTGGCTATTTTTTTTTTAACTTAATTTTTTATTTTATATATTTAAGCTGTACAACATGATGTTTTGATATACTTATTTTGATATACATAGTGATTACTTAATCAAACAAATCTAATCTCATATAGTTATCTTTTTTTCTTTCTTTTTTTGTTATGGTATGAGTACCCAAAAAGTATTCTCTTGGCAAATTACCAGTACACGATACAATATTATTAATTAATTATTAATCTCTCAATTTATTCATCATACATAGCTTTGCACCCTTTGAAATATATCTTCTCATTTCCCCCTGCACTCTCCCCCCTACTCCTGATAACCACTATTTCTCTCTCTGTTTCTATGTATTTGATTATTTTATTTTATTTTTTTTAGATTCCACATATAAGCAAGATCATGCAGTATTTTTCTTTCTGTGCCTGGCTTATTTCACTTGGCTTAATGTCCTCTAGGTTCATCCATTCTGTCCCAAATGGCAGGACCTCCTTCTTTTTTAAGGCCGAGTAACATGTATATTTATTTCACAATAGTATTATCCATTCATCCATTGACCAATACTTTAGTTGTTTCTGTATCTTACCTATTGTGAACTGGGTTTCTGATTAATGTGATATTCAGATTGATTAAGTTGCCGCATCCTACATATGGATCATCCATTTCCCCAAACTCAGTAGATAGAAAATGCTTCCCACCCCACTAACACCTCCAATAGAATGACTTCTTTCTTGATATTCATTCCTGTAGAGAGTCTGAACTTTCTTTTCACCTTTCAGAGGGCTCCAAAATAGCCCTGTTCAGAAATTCTTCCCAAATGTTTCCAGTCAGACCTCACTTTACTTATCTCTTCTTTGAGAACCAAAGCAGTATGGTAGTAGCTTTCAGAAGGCATCATATCTGAGCTCTTTGTTTTAAACCTAGTTTTTGGGTTTGAAGTCTGTTCAGAGTAGGTATGTATCTATTCTGAAGAGACTTGAGAAAAGGTATGTCTGTTTTACTGTGGTTTAACTGTAAATGGTTGTGATTATGATGCCTGAATTAGTGATGATCCTGCAGATAAAAGTATTATTGAGGGTTTATAGGGTCCACGAAATTGATGGGAGTAAAGAAAAGGCCAAGAAAACAAGATTGATAGGTATTGATCACTAGTATGAGGGGGCTCTTTTCTAGATCTTAACATGCATGACTGATTTATCTTCATATTGATAAGTATTACTACTTTCAGTTGCTGGATGATGACACTGAAGCTTGTCCAAAGAAAAAGGAGTGGAAACATATCTGAAGACACGCTGGTTCTAAACACAGAATAGGTTAGCACAGACCCAAGCCTACAGGTCAGGGGGCATGAAAATGAAGAAATACCTAAGAAAACATTGAATGAAATTCTATTTTAGGTTTAACAATTTCCACTGTTTTCCAGTGATGCATCTCAACAGTCTTGGGGACATGATGGTGAAACACTGGCCAGTTGATAATACAAAAACTTGGTGTTATAGATACCAAAAAAGCCACACCCACGGGGTTTCAAAGTGAACCCTGGTGGTGTGCCACAGGGCTCTGTAATGTTCTAGAACCTAAACCACAACTTGAGTGAAGGCATGTCAGATATGCTCATCAAATTTATATGTAATACAGGCCCAGATATAATGTTTCATGTACTAAATATTTCATTTATATATTGAATATATGTTATTAATAATATATATTTAAAATATCATGCCGGGTTAGAAATGTAGTAACAAATAATCACTTGAAATGCAGCAGGGATTGATATAAAGATATGAATTTTATATCAATGATTATAAAAGTATAATGAGTGACACAAAGTTACACTGAAGTTTGCGCCTTGAGTTGAACTCCTGGAATAAAATTTTCAGCCAGACATGTCCAACTAGGCATTAATTTTTGTGTGTATATACTAAAAAGAAGAGAAACTAGTCTTGCAGTGGGCTGGTCCTGCAGGCTTTCTGTGTTTGTCTAATGAGATTAATTCAGCAGAAGGGTCCCTTGCCACAGGAATGATTAAGTCACCAGACCGAAACTGCACACTTTCTTGGTGGGACAGGAGGCTACTGGAGAAGGCAGATATAAAGTTTGTGGCCCTGATGCTTATAAACTGTTGTATACCCTCTTTAAAAAAAAATACAAGGTGACAAAAATTAAACTGGATCTATGGAGCCCTAGAGATGACAAAATTGTGATGAGTTCTCTTAGGAACGAAGACTCTCCCCTTTCCCCGACTTCAGAGACATTTTGAAAGAGGAGCATGAAATAGGAACTATTTATACCTTAGACATTTTTTTGGTAAAGAGTTCATTAATTTTTATTTCCATTCCCTGGTGTTATCACTGTAGGCCTAAGTCTAAGTACAGATGTGGGATCAATAGCGTCAGAGCAGACACCAGTCTGAAAGTCAGAAAATAGGCTGTGATCAGATTCATCTATCCAGTGATTAGACTTAGTCCTTACATGGAGCTAATTGTGCCTTCTTTCTCACTCCTGTTCGAGGGCATGATAATCATAAATGATATTCACCAAATATGAACAGCCCATGGCACTACTAAATGTCTTGGCTTGAACATGTCTATATGATTAGACTCACCAAGAATTTGTGAGCAGAGTTGGTGTGTCACTTCCTAGCATAAGCACTTAATGAGTAGCCCAAGAGTACAGAGTACAAGACATTCCCCAGAGCCCTCGTCCCCTCCACCACGGCAACTGACAATAGCAGAATATGGCTGCTCTGTTACCCTGGTTGGAGTGAGCAGACATGGAACAGAACCCCTAGGCTGACCCACAATGAGCAAGAGCTTTGTTATAAATATATCTTCCTGGTTACAGTTATAGGTCACTAGTTTCTGAAGTTGTTTATTACCCCCAAACACCCTACCCTATCTTGTGCAATATGGAATCTTCTCTGGCCCTCATGAAACTAAACTTTCGGTAGGCTATCACGTCAGTTCCCTTATTGAACAAGTAATTTATTGAACGCTACTTTAGGGCAGACATTATCTAGGCATCAGGGCCATTTCATTGAACAAGACAAAGATACCATTTTCATGCTGCTTATACCTAATTGGGAGGAATGGGAGGGGGGACTGGTTTGTAAGACATTTCCAGATGTGACTGAATGTCATCAGTGGGAGCAGCTTGGGCTCAGGCTGGGACTCCACCAGTGGATATGAAAAGATTAATAGAAAGTAGGGAAATATATTCATTTTATAAAATTGTATTGTGCTACTATTTTGTACAGGTATCTTACAAATTCTTGTTCTGAGAAGCAGAAGAATTCATACCTTTATGAGACATTAAGTTCGCACTACTTGGGGAAAATTTTGTCAGTGAAGGGGAGAACTGGTTCATTTTTTTCCCTTGCTTCCTTTGGGTATCTTTAGAATGAGAATATCCTTTGATTCAGGACAGTTTGGGGTTGAGAGAAATGAGAAGGTCTGAGGCATGTCCAGGGATAGGGAACTAAGGAACAATATTTACACTGGCTCTAGGCTTTCAGAGAGGAAAGTTAGAGACTTTAAATTTGACTTATGATTCAGCCAAACTCGCCACCATAGTAAACCGGATAGAGACTTAGGAATACAGATTGCTCGTTTCAATAAGCATCACCAGCATTGCGTCTTGTGGAAACCCAGCCTAAATATGCTCTGGTTCAGAGAAGGAAACTGAAACCTGGGAATTTTGGGATGCCCCGGGAGAGACTCTGGCTCTGTAATATGACTAGAAGTTGTGCTTTACACAAACTCAAGGGGGCTTTTCAACCATAATATAGATTTTATTTTCTGGCAACTTACAAACCCCTAAATGGAAAGAACTTTATTTGTGCAGTATACTGTAAAATTTTGTCTGAACTTATACTGACCCCTTATTTGTTGGTACCAAGAAACTGACTCGCTCCCTTTAAGTTCCTTCTTTGACTCAACTATTCCTAGATGAGGATGTAAGTTTCGGTACAACTGCAACACCTGCTAACACTAAAGCTCACCAGACTCAGAGGTGGCCCTCAGCCTCTTGTTTCTTTCCTCTTTAGGGCCCTTTAACTCATCAAGTTCAGGAGACACTCTCTGGGACACTATCCTTGTCGCAACAGCCTGAATGAAGTGCCCATTCCCTTGCATTTTTAGTTTAGGAGAATTTTTAAAAGATTGGCAGACTCTCAGAGATGTAAGTTTCTAGCAATCTTAAAAAAGAAAAATGTTTAAAAAGAAATGAGGGTTTGTGACTGATAAAAATGTGGAGGAGGGAACCCTTCATACTAGCTGAACAGCTCATTACTCAAAACATTTCTGTTACAATATAATGAAGTCACCCCTTTTGTACAGTGTGAAAGTTCTCATTAGAGTTTATTCCATTAAAGGAGAAATGGAAGTTAAATTTCTTCACATCCTTAGAATATAACAATAATAAATTTAGCTTCTATTTATTGAGCAGCTACTATATGACAATCACTTAAATATTCACTAATTGATCTTGAATTGTGTATAAACATGAGGAAGAAATTGTACTGGTTTTCTATTGGTACATAACAAATTACAAAAAATTTAGCAGCTTAAAACAATACCCATTTATTCTAGGTCGGAAGTCCAGGTAAGCTTGGCTGGTCTCTGCTCAGGGTATCACAGGCTGAAATCTAGGTGTTAACCAGGCTGAACTCTTATCTGGAAGCTTGGAGGAAGAATCCATTTTCAAGCTCATTAAGTTGTTGACTGAATTCTTTTGTGTGTGTGTGTATGTGTGTGGTTATAGATTTGAGGTCACCATTTCCTTGCTGGCTGCTGGGCTCACTCTCTGCTCCTAGAGGCCACCTGAATTATTTTTCCTTTTGGTATGGGTCTCTCCACCTTTAAACCAGAAATAGCATTTTGAGTGCTTCTTGTGCTTCAAATCTTTCTGACGTCCTCTCCTGCCTTCTGTCTTTTAAAGGGCTTGTGTAAGGAGATCGGGCTTACTTGGAGAGCTTCCAAGTTTTGAGGTCAACTGACTGAAGCCTTTAAATGACAATTACAAGGTTCCTCTATACCAGGACCTAGATTAGTGTCCAACAGAGTAGCCAAGAAACAGGAAATCTGGGGGCAGGGCGAGGCAGTATTCCTTGAAATTAATTCTGTCTAGCACATAGCTGCATTCTCAACATCCTAGAATTTCTTAAAATCTAGCATGTTGTGGTCATGATAACTTACTTAAATTTATGCTCTCATGATTTTCCATCTCTCTGTCTCGACTTGACTCTGATCTATTAATCTAAGAATCCACTTGAGTAAGAGACCCCTTTTTTCTTTTTTTACAAATAACACCCCCATCCCTTCTCCACTCCCAACAACACACACACTCTTTCAGTCCTAAATCTTTCATGCTCGTCCCCTGCCTGAAAATTTAATTCTTTCCTTCCACTTATTTAGAAGGTTATTAATTCTTGATTCGATTTATTTAATAACTATAGATCTATTCAGATTATTTATTAATCCTCGTTTTAGTTTTGGTAGTTTGTGTCTTCCAGGGAATTGCTCTGTTTCATCTATTGTCATCTATAGTCCTACTGAGTTTTGCTTTTCTGGTGACAAAATTTGCCACAGAACCCATTAACCCAAAAGATCAAGAACAACAAAATAAAACAATTGGGAAATGACCTGTCACTAATTTGGGATTATAACTAATTTGTAACTCGAAGCAAAGAAGTTAATGTTTGCAAACATTCTCTAGACACGTCGCCCTGCCCCCAGTTTGAACTTTCAGTATCAGCTCTGAATTGTGTCAGCTTCACAAGGTGCCTTTGTTCTGAATCCTATATCAAAGTGCCAAAGCCATTCACTGGATTCTTCTTTGGAAGTACTGGTGGCTTTGTATTTTTACCAATTCATGTCATCCAGCTGAAGCTCAGGTGTCAGTGTGTGAACAAAGAACTCCTTCTCTCTCTTGTCAGACTGCCAAGAAACTGGCAATCAACTGACACTGGTTCTGCCGGTAACTCCCGCATGCCGGCATGTGTGAAGTGCCCCCTAGAGAGACCCTTTGCCTATAATTCCAGAGCTCAGTGGGAAGGAAAGAGCTGCCTGGCATCTGTTAGCAAATAGAGACCCTCTTTAAGTGTTACTATTTGTCTTTACTTCTCTGCTCTGCTGCAATCAGACAGGACTTGATGTCTTTTCTGCTCAACCTCTATTTATTTCCATCTCGGGATCTTTGTTCCTGCTGATCCCCTGCCTGAAAATTTCATTCTTCCCTTCCACTTATTTAGAAGATTATTAATTCTTGATTCAATTTATTTTAATAGATATAGGCCTATTCAGATTGTTTATTAATCCTCGTTTGATTTTTGGTACTTTGTGTCTTCCAGGGAATTGGTCTGTTTCATCTATTGTCAAATCTGTGGACATTTGTTATTCAGTTCATACTATTCTTTTTGTTAATTATCATTTTTTTATCATTTTAATGTCCAAGGGATCAGGAGTGATGGCCCCTCTTTCATTTCTGATATTCGTAATTGATGTCTTCTCTCTTTTTTTCATAGTATTAAATGAAAACAAATCCAGACTTAGGTAAGAAGAGATCTTACTGAAAAGACTATTTCAACCAGGAGAGCACTACAAACTCAGGATCTATAAACATTTCAAAATCAAACAGAAAAAAAAAAAAAAAAAAAACCACCTTTCCTTTTTTAAGGCGGGGGGGTTCTAGTAGTAGAACTAATCGGAACTTTAGAGGGGAAATTGAGTGGAGTGAGCAGGCAGCACAGTCAAGGTGGTCTGACAGCAAATGTTTCTGTTTTCACTGGGGTCAGCTGATTCTCAGGATGCTCTGTGAAGGGGGACACTGTGTATTTTAGAGCTTGCTCAGATTTGCAGGCAAGCCAAAGTTCAGGATCTTGGGAGGGGAGATTCCCTACCAACGTTTGGTGGAGCCAATGCACAGGGTAAATTAAGGGAAATTGTGAACACTTGGTCATTGCTTAGACTGGTAGAGGTTTATCAGTTGTATGGATCTTTTCAAAGAAATAGCTTTTAGCTCACTGATTTTTATCAATTGCTTTCCTGTTTCCAATACCATTGATTTCTGCTTTAATTTTTATTTGTTTTCTTCTGCTTGCTTTAGGCTTAGATTGTTCTTCTTTCTCTAATTTCTTAAGGTGGAAGCTTAGATCATTAATTTTAGATTTTTCCTCTTTTCTAATGTATACATTTAATACTATAAATTTCCATTTAAGTATTGCTTTTGCTGCATCCCATAGATTTTGATAGTTTGCGCTTTAATTTGCATTTAGTTTAACTTAATTTGCATTTAGTAAAAAATAGATTTAAAAACATTTTGAGGCTTCTTTTTTGAGCCATCTGTTACTTAGAAGTATATGATTAATTTGCAAATATCGATGATATACCAGTTATTTTCTGTTATTAGCTTCTAGTTTTCCGGTTTAACTTCATTGTGGTCTGAGAATACACTTTAAATTCTTTTCTTTTCTTTTTTATTTTTTTCAAAATTTGTTAAAGTGTGTTTCACAGCGTAAAACGAATCTTTCTCGGTGAGTGTTCCACGTGAGCTTGAGAAGGATATGAATGCTGCTGTTGTTTAATGGAATGTTCTGTATCAATTGGATCACGTGGACTGATGGTGTAGTTCAGATTAAATGTATCCTTACTGACTTCCTGCCTGCTTCAACTGTCAGATACTGACATGAGTGCTTGAAGGGCTTCAGTTGTAACAGTGGATTTGTTATTTCCCCTTGCAGTCTGTCAGCTTTTGCCACGTGTATGTTGAGGCTCAGTTAGATACACACATGTCTAGGTTTGCTGTATCTTCTTGGAAAGGTGATGATTCATTGTTCTGCATAATTGTCTTTGTTCTAAAGTCTGCTTTCTTTGAAGTCGATATAGATGTTCCAGTTTTCTTTTGAAAAGGGGATTTTTTTTTTTCCTTTACTTTTTACCTGAGCCTTTATTTTTGAAGTGGGTTTCTTATAGACCACATACAGATGGGTCTTGTTCTTGTTGTTGCTTTTTAAATTCATTTTCACACTCTCTGTATTTCTTATACTTATTGAGACCTTACTCATGGTGTTCAGCAAAATAATGTCCCCCTTGAGGACATTATACTCTAATCTCCGGAACCTGTGAGTGTGTTAAATTTCATGACAAAAGGGACTTTACAGATGCAATTAAAATCGAGATGGAGAGATTATTCTGGATTTTGTGGGTAGGCCCACTCTAAATCCGATGGGTTCTTAACAGAGAAAAAGGAAGGCAGAAGAGTAGGTCAGAGTGAGACAATGTGGGAGGGACTCAGTCTGACATTGCTGGCTTTCCTGGGGAAGGTGGGCCCAGGAACAAAGGACTGTGGCCACCTCTGGGAAGTGGAAAAGGCAAAGAAAGGGATTCTACCAAGAGTCTACAGAAAGGAACGCACTCCGGAGACACCTTGATTTTAGCCCAGTGAGACTGTCTATGACTTCGGATCTATAAACTGTAAGATGATAAATTTATCCTTCTAACTTTGTGATAATTTGTTTAACCCTCTAACTTCATGGTAATTTTTTATGGTAGCAATAGAAAATGCATACACTCCTATTTCAGGATGAAACTTAGCCTAAATCTTTCTGGTATATGTAGCACTTACACACCGACCTGGGTTTGGCTTCCATTTCTTTTGCACTAACACCTTCATCACTGTTTTTAACTGCTCTTTGTTTCAAGCATATTTGTTAGTGTGTAAGAGGAAAATTTAATGCGTCCCTGTGTTGTTATTTTTCACCAACCTTCACCCACCCCCAGATAAGTAAAATCGTTTTCCCATTTTTTTTTTTTTTTCGGATTTTATGTACTACCTAGATGAGTGCTGAATATAGAAAAGATTAAGTCCAGTTTGACTGGGGAGAAGGCTATGTTTTGATGTCAGACAGTCACATGTTCTAATGCTATCTCTTTTATCTTAACACCCCAAATCTCAGTTTTCTCATCTGTAAAACAGGAATAAAAATATCTAACTCGGAGGATATTTATTGGGATTAAAGGTATAAACATGTACATTGTGTGCCACTGAGTAGGTGTTTAGATAATGGATATCCTCGGTACTTTATTTTCTTAA
>NW_012146856.1:5999292-6006808 GCF_000956105.1 Propithecus coquereli
GTTTTCCGGTAGACCATGTTGGAATACAGGTATGCCATATTTCTGCACATCTTTTGAACAGAAGCAATGGTGATCTTTGTTAAAGACTATCTTTTTAAGGATGTTTATAATTTAAATTGTCTAGGAAGATAGACATTTTATCTTACTCCAGAGCAGAGAACAGGTTTATTTACTATCCAGTCTAATAAATTTAGTGTTTCCCTCAATGGCTAATTTTGTACAGGTTTTCTTGCAACTCATTGTAAAATATTTGGGTTCCCCCAAACCTGGGTTTTTTTTCCTGTAACAATCCATGGTATATGTAGGCATCTCCTGGCCTTCTTCACATTGCCTTATGGGAATTGGGACTGGGGGAACTTGAGCAAAAATGAGGATATTCTGGCTACTGCTATTGCTGTGAATAATAAACTGTCCTTTGACTCTGACTCAGGAGTCTCATGTTTTCTGTCAGCATCCATAAAACCACGGCAGGCTAACTCATTAGCTTGCAAGTAGAATAAAATCTCAGACCTACCACAGTTCTTGACAGAATGAAATATCTACAAAATAAGCTCTTTGTGTCAGCAAATAAATCAATTATACATACTCTCGTTTTCAAGAAGAAGTCCAGAAACATGATTTTCATACCTATGCAAAAGTGGCTTAGTGTACTGGGCTTGTGGGCAGGGCACTGGACCCTCCTGCAGATTTGTGAACTGAACAAAATTACTTTTGTTCAATGTGTTTCTCATATATTAACTCATTTAATGCTCACAAATGCAAAATGCAGTTGTTTTAAATTGTATGCTTCTTTATAAAAGAATATTTGTTTTCACATTTCCTTTATGATGTATTTATTCTTGACATGGGAGGTGTGGCAGATGTAGGGTGGTGGGGAGGACCACATATAATTCTTGGTCTATTAAGGATAGTTCAGCTCTTATTAGAAACCTTTTAGTGTTCGTGGGAATGTATCATGTATCATAGACTCCAACAATTTACTAGAAGAAAATATGACATCTTTTAGGTAAATGGGGAGCAAAGATCACATTAGCCTATAGGCATTTTATGGTATGATAACTATATGCCATCCTACATGTCATGAGATATAGAATATATAATACAGTTAGTTTTGAGGATTAGATTGCAAAGCAAAATAACTGTGAAACATCACAATTGGAGAAACAATTTTGTAATTGTTATTTTGATACAGGCCAAAGACTGGTATTTCACAGCTCTCTTGATAGTGATAGGCATAACACTGTTATCAGAGGTTTTCAAATGTTCTATGTTTTGTTTTTTTTTTTTTGAGACAGAGTCTCACTATGTTGCCCGGGCTAGAGTGCCGTGGCGTCATCCTAGCTCACAGCACAAGTGTTCTATGTTTTGATAGTGGTGGTGGTTACACTTCTGTATGTGTGTAGCCAGAGCCATTGAGCTGTGCACTTAAATTATGCAAATTTTATTGTATGTAAACTATTCCTCATACACTAAAGGACATTTAATAAGATAGTACATGGCAGAAGGTCCTTCCACTCCTTTGACACTCCAAGTACCCTCAAGTCACTCCAAGTCTCAGCTTTGAATGGGAATATCCAGTTTCCAGGGACACCATGCCATCCTCCATGAGAAGGGCTGGTGATATAAGATTTAATGTAAATATGTTTTCCAGAATTTTTTTCTGAAAACAAGTTTTATTTGGGAGAGAAAGGAAAGGACCATGAAGGGACTAAGATTTTGAATACAATTGAGAATAAAAGAAAAGCAGGTCCTCAAGAGAAAGTGAAGCCCTGGGTAACTTAGCATTTTCTCCCAATGCAACTTTGATTTAATGTTTCATTTTACATGTTTTTTTTTCTCGTTTGATTAAAATATACAAACAGGACACCCAACCTTCTTCCTCTGCTCAGTGCCTCATTAATGGAAAAATCATTTCCTCTGCTCTTGGTATCTCAGTCTTTTCAAACAAGATAAAGGAAGAAATGCAGTTTGTTGGTTTCATGTTGCTAACTACTTAAACAAGCTTAGAAAGTTGTGATGGTGTAGCTCATATTTATTCAGTTTTCAGGATGATTCAAGTTTGAGTTGCCATGAAAAATAATATCCAGTAAAATATGTTGTCTACGCTTACTGGGTCAATACTGAGATATGTGAAGACTAACTGATTATTACAAGGGATAGAATTATATATAATTTATCATCATCGACTTTATCATCTCTCTATATTTTTTTCTTAGAATAGTGTTTGGCATCATATAGGAACTTAAAAAAGTGGTTTTCTTTCTGTTAACCTTCCACAACCACAGTGAAGATCCCAGAAGGTAACCATTCAGTTCATTAAGTTGAGTGTCTGCACTGTTCTGGTCAGTTCGACATGACACAGGGCACATAAAATTCATATCCAGTTCCCACATAAGGTTGGCCATGCAGATACGTCAGCACCATCCATAGACTTTGTGATTGTGTTGTAATGAGGTTCCACAGAAAGGACAGAATCCAGTGAGGCATCTTCTCAAAATGACCAGAAAAACATGAAGGAAATAAAGGCTGCACCCAAAATGTTTTAGGATAACGTGAAGGGGTGAGGGTTACCTTTGAGCATCAGTGAAGTGCTCAGCAGCAGCTGGCTGTGCCACACGGGGTCAGGTGAGGTGAAATGGACAGATGAGAGATGCCGGGAAGTCGCTAAACTCCCCTAGGTACTGAGCACTGTGGAGTGTGGCATGGGGTGCACGTAAACACGCGGGCTCAGGCTTGAGAGAGGAAACCCAAATTTTGATTGGGAGGCTACATATCCATACAGCAAATAATTAGAGTAGTGTAGCTCTTGACTTGAGTGTAGACACTCTTCTCCCAGGTGCTTATTATAAGTACCAATTCCCAGACACCGTTTGAGAACATTTCTCATCCCATAGTTCCAGAATGGGGCAGAATCTTCATTGAAATAAGTACCTCAGGGCCAGGCATAGTGACTCATGTCTATAATCCCAGCACTTTGGGAGGCTGAGGTGGGAGGACCTGTGGAGGCTGGGAGTCTGAGACCAGCCTGGGCAATGTCGTGAGATCCCATCTCTACAAAAACATTTTTTAATAATGGCCTGGCTGTGGTGGCACATACTTATCTTCCTTGTAATTTATATCAATGGGCACTGAGAGATAATTTATTTTTTCTATGGATTAAATTCAATACTTGAGTCAAAAATCTTTTATTGGTTACTTTGATTGGGTTCTCTGCCCTAAATTAATAAAGTAGACTATGTGGTTGGAAGTTGAATGATTTTTCTACCCTAAACTGTATTTTCAAAATGGTGTCTAAATATTATAGAAACAAAATAATCATGAAATTTATACAGTTACTTAAAGCAATAACATGAAAAGACCAGAAACATCAAATTTATATAGTGCTGAATATGATTCCTAATTGTTCTACTCTATAAAAGAATGACAATGAAAAATTGTTCAATTTCTCAGGTCTTCATTTATTTTTTGAAGTGTATAGGTGCAGAATACAAGTATATTTACGTACGCAGATATAAATACATCTTTTTTACAAAATTATTATTACAATGATGCATGTAAGTTGTTTGCATTTTATCTGGTATATAATGGCTGCAAAATAAATGATATTTATTCTTATTCTGTGAGATAACGAATCATTTTTTTAAAATTTTTTGACAAAGGATCAAAGCATTTAACTTCTGCTCATATCATTTTTTCCTAACACTAAAATTGAAATAGTAATATTTGTCTTACCTAATCATCACAGGAGAATTTCCAGGAATTAAGTGGTCTAAAGCATATGGCAAAATTCTCTCCGAAGGGGGGAAAAAAGAGATAAATCTTGCCTTTAAAATGCCTGATGGTTCATTTTGGATTTTGGAGGCAGCATATATCATAGCTATGTGTTTTTCACTAAATCTTTCAAAGGATAACTAAAAAAGCTGCCATTTTTAAGTGTGGCCCAAAGCAAAAGCAGGTTCTCAGGTGATCCAGGCTAAATAATACTGGGCCCATGGACTCTGGCAGATCTGATAAGGATGATCTGTGATGACCATTGCAAACCCCATAGAAGATTCAAAGAGGATTCCCTACGGTTTCAAAGCAAGGCAGATTTCTCCGAAGTAAACTGTTCTGTGAGAAAGAGAGATTGATATTGTTCACTTGATACTGACTTATAGCAGAGTTGGAGGAGTTGCCATTGTGGACCCAAGATGATATTTTATGCAAAGTACCTATCACGAATGAGGTGCTGTCTGATAAGGGTAACCGTACATCTCAGCTTGTCCAGCACAGACATGGTTTACGTTCATGCATCGGCATAATTATTAATCATTCATGTTTTACTACAAATGTGTTTTGGTTAGAGTACTAAAGTATACAGCCACCCTGTATGTCATCCTCCTAACCATAGAGTTGGGCTTGACTCACACACACCGTCATCAAATGGGAGAAGCATATCAAGGGTTTGGCTCCCACACATTCTGCAGGTCTGAACAGTCTTCCAGAACTCCCTTGTATGGTATCCTATACAACATTGTTTTTAACAAAAGATTCTGCATATTATTTGGGGAGGACAGTGGACTAATGGCCTCGGAAGTCCTTGATATCATTAGAGACTACAGAGGGAGAAAAGGGTAGTGGTAAAGAGCCTGCTTCCTGGAAATAGATTACTTGGGTTCAAATCCTCAGCCATATGAAATATTACTTAACTTTAACACAGCCTTATAAACTAACCTCAGTCTCATAAGCTGTGTACCCTGAATGACTTGTCCCAACTCTGTGCCTTCTTTTCCTCACCTGCAAAATAATGTGACTAGAATATTATACGTAGGGCTGCCTTGGGGATTAACTGCATTAACGTGTGTAAAGTTCTTAGAACTGTGTGTGGCATATAATTAGCACTTGATTATTTTTAAATATTATCATCATAAGTTAATCTTCTGTAAAATTGAAATTGAATAAACAAGACCTGGCTGTAGTGCTGACTGTAAAACAAACTAACAATCCCCACTGTTTTGGAAGATGCGATCTTCTAAACTGCACAATAACTCCAGCTTGGCAGCCCATGCGCAGCACAGATACACAGGTCCAAGAAGAAAGAAATGCAATTGAGGGCCAGGGGAAAAATATCTCTCTACTACATCTATTGACCTACCCTCAGAATGTTTTTTCCTTAGTCCCCAGGCATCTGCGCTCTGTTTAGGTAGATGTTTTATTAACCCAAGGGAGGAATGCTTCCATCCCTGACTCAGTAAATTACACCACTCAACCCAGAGGCTGAACCTGTCACAGGGCTATTCCAGGTTTCTCATAGTATTCAGAGAAGCAAGTAAAAAGGGGCCCATGGGGAACCAAGGTTTACAACGAACATTGGAAAAGAATACTTCCTTTGGAATCTTTTATTCGGTGTTAGAAACAGGAAACACTACTGCAGTATTTATAGGCAGAGCATTGTTCTCTTGAAGATGAAGTTTTGTTGTACTCAGATAGCAAATATGGACCAGCTGAGGCAATGTCTAAGGGCAAAAAGACATAGCAGTGTTGTTGATGTGGCAACAAATTTATTAACAGTTTATGTATATTGGCCATTAGTCTATCTGCTTTTGAAAAGCTTCTGTTCATGTCTTTTGCCCCCTTTTTAACGGGGTTGTTTGTTTCTTCCTTGCTGATTTGCTTGAGTCCTTTGTAGGTTCTGATTATTAGTCCTTTATGGGATGTATAGCTTGCAAATATCTTCTCCATTCTGTAGGTTGTCTATTTGCTCTATTGATTATTCCCTAAGCCGTGTATGAGTGGATTAATAAAAGGTGGTATATGTATACCATGGAATACTGCTCAGCCATGAAGAAGGGTGAATGAAGGCCTTTTGCTGCAATTTGAATGGAACTGGAGACCATTATCCTAAGTGAAGTATCTAAAGAATGGAAAAACAAACATCACATGTACTCACTATTACATTGGAACTAACTGATGAGCACACATGTGCACAGAGGGATGTAAAACTCAGTGGAAATCAAGCAGAGAGGAGGAGAGGATAGGCAAAAACCTACCTAAAATGTACAATGAACATTATCTTGGTGATGGGCACACTTACAATCCTGACTCAAGCATAACAAAATTGATGTATGTAACCAAAAACATTTGTACTCCTGTAATATTTTGAAATAAAAAAAAGAGTTTATGTATTTGCCAAAACTGATTCAACTCTAAACATACGTGCACTTCATAATAAGGAAATTGTGCCTCTGTATGTTATAATATAAATATAAATATCAATATATTGCTTTATTTATTATGAGGCATACATATATATACATATATATTTGTTCTATAATGTTCATCACAATATACATATACAAGCAAACATTGAAAGAAAAGGAGAATAGACAAATCCACAGTCATCATAGTGGAATACCTTATACATTTTTCAATATAATGGCCAACTTTAATCTAAAATTAACAAATAAAATACATTCATGTATAAAATGGATAGAACACCATGACCAAGTGGGATTATTTCAGGTATGCAAGTATGGTTTACTATTAAAAAATCAATTAAAATTAGCATTGAATTATCAATCAAGTTAATATTAACAAGTATTCCTAGCTAAGGCCTAGCTTGTATATAAAGAATTCAAATAACACAAAGAGAAAATTGAATCAATTAGCATTTTGAGGTAGAGTTCATATAACATAAAAATTACCACTTTAATGTATATAATTTAATGGCATTTAGTACATTAATGATGTTGTACAGTTCCAAAATATTTTTATCACTCCAAAGGGAAACCCTGCACCCATTAAGCAGTGATTCTTTATTCTCCCTTTTCCCAGCTCCTAGAAGCCTCTAATCTGCTTTCTTTCTCTATGGATTTATGTAGTCTGGATATTTAAGAAGACCGAGATCATGAATGTGTGATCTTTTGTGTCTGTCTTTGTTTACTTAGCATCATATTTTTCAGATTCATCCAGATTATAGCAAGCATCAGTACTTCATTCCTTTTATGGTCAAATAATATTCTATTCTATGGATTTACTACATTTTATTTATCCATTCTATTGTCAACTCTTAAACTATTGTGAATGGTGCTGATATAAATATTCATGTACAAGTATTTGAATACCTGTTTTCAATTTTTTTGGTTTTGTATACCTTGGAGTGAAATTTAAGGTCCTACAGTGAATTTTTGTTTTAATTTTTAAAAAACTGCTAAACTGTTTCTAAAGTAGTTATAACACATTATATTTCCCCCAGCATAGTATGAAGGTTCTAGTTTTTCCACATCCTCAGCAACGCTTGTTATTGTCTACCTTTTTTATGATATTGATTCTAATAGTTGTAAACTAATATCCCATTGTGGTTTTTATTTGCATTTCCCTAATGACTAATGATGTTCTGCATCCTTTCATGTACTTATTGGACATTTATTTATCTCCTTTGAAGAAATGTCTATTCAAGAACTTTGCCCACTTTTAAATTGGATTGTTTGCCTGTTAGTTAGTAAGTTGTATGTGCAATGCTAGTCTCAGAGAATGA
>NW_012146856.1:6007824-6009469 GCF_000956105.1 Propithecus coquereli
AAGAAAGAAAGAAAGAAAGAAAGAAAGAAAGGAAAGAAAGGAAGAAAAGAAAATCTCTCGGTCTCTGCAGATTGGCTCTGTTGGGACACTCCCTTAATACTTAGAGGGAACATTTAAAACTCTGCTTTAGCTTCTCTTCCTTTGTGCACTGAGACTAAAGATTAACCCAAGGTGAAAGCTCAAGGTCTTCTCAAGCCCTTTCTGAGCACACATGCTGCCATGTACATGTGTGTGGCTTTCTAGATTCCCCATTGTATTTAGAAGCTTTTCAAAGCCCTCATTCCTCAATTCAAATTTCTTACTCCTCCCAGATTTTCTTTCCAGGACTTTAAAATGCCTGTGGTTTGCCCCACCTATAATCTTTTGACCCTCTTGGCAATGACTTATTTGCTTAACAATGTTTTCTAAGAATGTCCTCTTAGCCTCTTTTCTGTCCTGAAAAACTTCCAAGTTAAGTAAAACAAAGACAACTACCTTTGTTTAACTTTTAGGGTACCCCCAGACAGATCAAAATAGGCAAACACATTGCTTGAGAACAAGGTCTTCTCTGCTCCATCCAGAAATAGGCACCTACACTGGGGACATGGATTGCTGTATTCAAGACTGCCATCACACTTGGGTGGGGTGGAACAAGTCTGAATTAAAATGTCTCAAAGCTCTCCTACTGTGTTTCAGTTGCCTCTTTCTGATTCAACATTTACTTGGTTGCTGTAGGCCTTTGATGTTTTTCCAGAGTTCTGACAATGTTTATTCTGAAACTTTTGCTCATATTTTGGTGATTGTATAAAGAGACAGGCCCTTGGAATTCTTTATCCCACTTTTTCACTGACATCACTAAATCAAGCACCTTTTGTTGCATACCAAGCCATTCTAAATACTAGTAGCTTATACATAATTGTTTATTTAGCATATCATTCTGCAGATTAGCAATTTGGGCTGGGCTCAGCTGGGAAGTTCTTCTGGTCTGGAACAAGCTCAACTGATTCTCTTGAGTTCTAGGCTCAGGACTCATACACATATGCTGCATCTTTGACAAATGCAAATCACAATTCCACCCTAACAAACTGTGTGAAATAATAGACACCAAGTCTTAACGGAGAGAGTACTACTCCTGGATTGCCAATGGAGTCTTGGTGGGGAACTGGACTTCTACCTAATCTGGCAATAATTAGAGATAGCTTCCCCTATCTCAGATGAAAATGTGTGAAAAAAAAAAAAGAGCCAGTTAAAACAGAAATTTAAAATGAAATCAAAATGTCATCACATAATACCCAAGATATTCCCATTTCAATTGAAAATCATTCATCATATCAAGATTCATTAAGATATCAAATAAAATGAAAAAAAGACCATCAATAGATGTGAATGCTGAGATAATGGAGATGTTAATATTAACAGATAAAGATTTTAAAGGAGCCGTCACAAAAATGCTTCCATAAGCAACTATAAAAACACTAAAAATAAATAAAAAATAGGAAGCCTTAGAAAAGAAATATAAAGTCTCAGCAAAGAAATAGAAAATATAAAAAAGAAACAAATGGAAATTTTAGAAATGTCTATTCAAGAACTTTGCCCACTTTTAAATTGGATTGTTTGCCTGTTAGTTAGTAAGTTGTATGTGCAATGCTAGTCTCAGAGAATGAGT
>NW_012146856.1:6012929-6033701 GCF_000956105.1 Propithecus coquereli
ATTTCTTAAATAATAAGATTTGAAATTTGAAGTTACCTCTTGATCCAGGGGCTGTAGGATGGATGTTGTTTTAGTAGACATGAAAACAACATTGATCTCCTTATAAATCTCTGTCATAGCTCTTGGGTGACTAGGTACATTGTCAATGAGCAATAATATTTTGAAAGAAATCATTTTCTGAGCAGTAGGTCTCAACGGTGGGCTTAAAACATTCAGTAAACCATGCTATAAAAAGCAGTACTGTCATCCAGGCTTTGTTATTCCATTTCTAGAACACAGGAGGAATAGATTTAGTGTAATTCTTAAGGGCCTCAGGATTTTTTGAATGGTAAATGAGCACTGGCTTTAACTTAGCATTATTAGCTGCATTAGCTGCACCAAGAGTCCTTTGAAACTTTGAAGCCAGGCATTGACTTCTCCTCTCTAGGTAGGAAAGTCCTACGTGGCATCTTCTTCCAATATAAGGCTGTTTTTCTACATTGAAAATCTGTTGTTATCAATTATCCTAGCTAGATCTTCTGGACAACTTGCTGCAGCTTCTACATTAGCACTTGCTGTTTGACTTTATGCTTTTATGTTGTGGAGATGGGTTATTTCCTTAAACCCCATGAACCAACCTCTGCAACTTTTCTTTTGCAGCTTCCTCACCTCTCAGCCTTCACAGAATTGAACAGAGTTAGTAGGTTCTCCCTCTGGATTAAGCTTTGGTCTAAGGGAATATTGTGGCTGGTTTGATTTTCTATCCAGACCAATGAAACTTTTTCCATATCAGCAATAGGCTCCATTCCTCTCCGGTCATTCATGTGTTCACTGGAGAAATACATTTAATTTCCTTCAAGAACTTTTCCTTTGCATTTAAAACTGGGCTAACTTTTTGGTGCAAGAGGCCTAGTTTTCAATCCTATCTCAGCTTTAGACATGCCTTGATAATTAAGCTTAATCATTTCTAGATTTTTTTTTCCCTAAGCCCTTACACAGGTTACCTTTATTTTATGGGGAAAAACAGAGAAATTAAGTGATTTGCTAAAAATTGTGAGCTAATAGGTGACAAGGTTACATAAGAGTGTATTCAAAAGTAAGGCAACATTTGTATTTATAACAGTCTATGATGCTTTATTGTATAGCAATAGAAACTTTTCTTTCAAGGCAATTATACCAAAGTTTTAAATATTTCCTGGAAGAAAAGTCCACAAGGCAAAAATGTTGAATTTAAAGGTAACAAGAGAAATAGAGGGAAGATTTCATTGTCAGTCATTTTCTGTGTTCTCTTTCACTTTTTAGATAATGGACTGATAGTAGAATCAAGGCAATCCTAAAATGAGTTTACCTGCTCTGGCCATGCTGAAGAACCTGCCCTTCCCACCCACACTTCACAGGAGTTCATTTCCTGACAAAACAGGGGCCTTCGACCCAGGGAATCCTGACCCATAAGAGCTCTATGAGAAATCTAAAGACATTTATGAAAGCAGGTGTAAGTGAAAGCCACAAAAAATAAGGGTACATTAATAATAGCTGAGGCCCTGACAAAAGATATATTGAGGCTGCATGATCTGGAATGATTTTATATTCTTTTTTTTTTAATTTCAAAATGTTATGGTTTACAAAAGTTTCAGTTACATATATTGACTTTGCACTGCCTGAGTCAGAGCTACATGTGTGCCCATCCCCAAGGCAGTACTCACCTCAGCTATTAGGTGTGAATATACCCATTCCCGATCCCCCAACCCACCTGCCTGACACCCCATAAATGTTACTTTCATATGTGCACATCAGGGTTGACCAATTAGTACCAATATGATGGTGAGCACATGTGGTCCTTGTTTTTCCATTCTCGTGATATTTCACTTAGTTGAATGGGCTCCATCCAGCTCTATCCAGGATAGTATAAGAGGTGCTAGATCACCATTGCTTTTTGTGGCTGAGTAGTACTCCATGGTATACATATACCACTCAAGTATAGATGGTCACTTGGGATGTTTCCACATCTTTACAATTATGAATCATGCTGCTATAAACATTTGAGTACACATGTCTTTTTTATATACTGCCTTCTTCTCCTTAGGGTATATGCCAAGTAGTGGGATTGCTGGATCAAATGGTAGTTCTACTCTTAGCTCTTTGAGGTATCTCTGTGTCACTTTCCAGAGGTTGCACTAGTTTGCAGTCCCACCAGCAGTATATGAGTGTTCCTATCTCTCCACATCCACCCCAACATTTGTTGTTTTGAGACTTTTTGATAAAAGCCATTTTCACTGGAGTTAAGTGATATCTCATTGTGCCTTTTATTTGCATTTCCCTGATGATTAGAGATGTTGAGCATTTTTTCATTTGTTTCTTGGCCATTGTCTATGTTTATCTTCTTTTGAAAAGTTTCTGTTCATGTCCTTTGTCAACTTTTTAATGGAGTTGTTTAATTTTTTCTTGCTGATTTTCCTGAGTTTGATATAGATTCTAGTGGTCAGCTCTTTAACAGATGTATAGCATGCAAATATTTTCTCCCACTCTGTAGGTTATCTATCACTCTCCTGATAGTTTCCTTGGCTGTGCAGAAGCTTTTTAATTTGATCAGGTTGCATTTATTTATTTTTCTAATTGCTTCCGTGGTCTTCTTCACAAATTCTTTGCCTAAGTTGATGTCTATAAGAGTTTTCCCAACATTGTCTTCTAGAATTCTTATGGTTTCATGCCTTAAGTTTAAGTCTGTTATTCACTGTGAGTTGGATTTTGTGAGAGATGAAAGATGTGGATCCTGTTTCGGTCTGCTACATTTTCACAGCACCATTTATTGAATAGGGATTCTTTTCCCAAGTGTATGTTTTTGGCTGCATTGTCAAAGATCAGATGGCTATATGAGGATGGTTTTACATCTAGGTCTTCAGTTCTGTTTCATTGGTCCATGTCTCTGTTCTTGTGCCAGTACCATTCTGTTTTGGTTATTATAGCCTGTAGTATATCTTCAAGTCTGGGAAATTGATGCCTCTCAATTTGTTCTTTTTGCTTAAGATTGCTTTTTCGTATGGGTCTTCTCTGATTTCATATGAAGTGTAGAATTATATTTTCTATATTTTCATAGATCTGTGAAGAATGATGTTGGTATTTTAATAGGGATTCTGTTGAATCTGTAGATCACTTTGGGTAGTATAGACATTTTAACAATGTTGATTCTGCCAACCCGTAATCATGGTATGGTTTTCTACCTATTTATGTCCTCTGCTATGCCCTTTCTCAGTGTTTCATAGTTCTACCCATAGAGGTCTTTCAACTCCTTATTTAAATATCGTCCTAGGTATTTTATTTTCTTTGTTGCTATTGCGAAGGATAGTGAGTCTTTGATTTCATTCTCAATTTTACTGTTGTTGGCATATAGAAATGCTACTGATTTCTGCACATTGATTTTGTAACTTGAGACTTGCTGAATTTGTTTATACATTCCAGTAGTCTCATGGCAGAATCTTTGGGGTTTTCTAGATATGAGATCACATCATCAGCAAAGAGTGATAATTTGACCTCTTCTGCCCCAATTTCAATGCCCTTGATTTCCTTCTCTTGTCTGATTTCTCTGGCTAGGACTTCCAGCACTATGTTGAATAGAAGGGGTGATAGATGGGAACCTTGCTTGGTACCCATTCTAAGAGGGAATGCTTTCATTTTTCCCCATTCAGTATGATGTTGTCTGTGGGTTTGTCTTATATGGCTTTTATCATTTTGATGTAAGTCCCATCTATGCCTATTTTGTTAAACATTCTTATAAAATGATGCTGAATTTTGTTGAATGCTTTTTCTGCATCTATTGAGAGGATCATATGGTTTTTGTTTTTATTTATGTTTATGTGTTGAGTTACCTTTATAGATTTGTATTTGTTTAACCATCCCTGCATCTCTGTGTGAAGCCCATTTGGTCATGATAGATTATTTTTTTGATGAGCAGCTGAATTCCATTTGCCAGGATTTTATTGAGGATTTTCGTGCCTATATTCATAAAGGATATTAGCTTGTAGTATTCTTTTTTTGCCAAGTCCTTTCCTGGGTTTGGTATCACGGTGATGTTGGCTTCATAAAACATTATTGGGGAGGATTTTTTCTTTCTTGATGTTGTGGAATAATTTCCATAGGATAGGCACCAGTTCTTCTTTGTAAGTATGGTAGAATTCACTTGTGAAACCATCTGGTCTGGGACATTTTTTTTTTTCTGAAATCTTTTTATTGCTGCTTCAATTTCATTACATTTTATTGATCTGTTCAGAAGTTCCATTTCTTCCTGACTGAGCCTAGGGAGGCTGTGAGTTTCTAAGAATTTGTCTATATCCTGCACATTTTCAAGTTTATGTGCCTAGAGATTTTTATAGTATTCAGAGATGATATTTTGTATTTCTGTGTTTTGGGTTCTAATTTTTCATTTTTCATTCTGGATTGGGTTTATTAGTGTCCTTTCTTTTCTGATTCTGATTAATCTAGTAAGAGGTGTGAATTTTATTTGTCATTTCAAAGAACCAGCTTTTGTTTCATTAATCTTTGGTATGATTATTTTGTTATTGATTTTATTTAGTTCTGCTCTGATCTTGGTTATTTCTTTTTTTCTGTTGAGTTTGGGATTGGTTTAATCTTCTTTCTCCAGTTCTTTGAGTCAATTCATTAGATTGTTGATTTTTGATGTTTCTATCTTTTCAAGCTAGGCATTTAAGGCTATAAATTTTCCTCACAGGACTGCTTTAGCTCTGTCACACAGATTTTGATGACTTGTGTCCCCTTTATCATTTAGTTCAAGGAATCTTTTGCTTTCCATCTAGATTGCTCCTTGATCCAATAATCTTTCAGCAGTAAGTTGTTTAGTTTCCATGACTTTTTGTAGAGATGAGTGCTTCTGTTGGAATTGATATCTAATTTTATTCCAATTTTATTGGTCTGAGAAGATGCATGGTATAATTTGTATTATTTTAAATTTGTTGAGACATATTTTGTGACCTAGGATGTGGTGAGTCTTAGAGAATGTCTCATGATCTGATGAGGAGAATGTATATTCAGTGGTTTTTGGGTAGAAAGTTCTGTAAATGTCTGTTAGGCCCATTTGATCTAGAGTTCTGTTTAAGTCCATTGCTTCTTTCTTTATTTTCTGTTTGGAAAATCTGTTCTGTTCTGTCAGGGGGCTGTTGAAGTCCCCAGCTATTATGGTTTTGCTGTTTATTATTTTTTGTTTAGATCAAGTAGGATTTGCTTTATGAATCTGGTGCACTTGTATTGGGCACATAAATATTTAGAATTGTTATGTCTTCTTATTGAATTGTTGGCTTTACCAGTATATAATAACCAACGTTGTCTTTCATTACTTTTGTTGAAGACTAAATTTTCTACTATGAGAACTGGTACACCAGCTTCTTTTGGTTTCCATTTGCATGCAATATCGTTTCTTATCCCTTCACCTTGAGTCTGAATGCAGACTAGTGGATTAGATGTGTTTCCTGAAGACAGCAGATATTTGGCTGTGCATATTTATATATTTGGCCAGCCTATGTCTCTTCAGTTGGCAATTTAAGCCATTCACATTTATTGAAAGAATTGCTAAGTTCGGTGGATTTCTTTTTATCCTGTTGAGTAAAATTTCATTGCTTTATCTCCCGAGCTACTGTGGTATCTTGCCTTTGACCTTTAGCTCTTGGAGGATTTTACACTGGTGAATATCTATTGTGCTTATCCATGTATAACACAGTTCTGAGGACTTCTTGCAGGGTAGGTCTTGTTTTCACAAATTCCCTTATTGTTTGCTTATCTGAGAAATACTTTATTTCCCCCTCATATATGAAGCTTAGTTTTGCGGAATACAAAATTCTAGTGTTTGTATTATTCTGTTTGAGAAAACTGAGAATGGGGCCCCAGTCCATTCTAGCTTGTAATGTCTCAGTTGAGAAGTCTACAGTTAGTCTGATGGGTTTTCCTTTGTAAGTTATTTGCTGCTTTTGCCTTATGGCTCATAGGAGTTCCTCTTTGATGGTTATTTTGGTCAGTCTGATGACTGTGTGTCGTGATGTCTTCCTGTTTGCAAAAAATCTCCCAGGAGTCCTTTGAGCTTCTTGTACCTGGATATCTAGATTTCTAGCAAGGCCAGGGAAATTTTCCTCTATTATTCCCTCAAATCGATTATCCAACCCTTGTGTATTTTCTTCTTTGCCGTCAGGGGTACCTATGATTCTTATGTTAGGCCTCTTCACATAATACCATATTTCTTGTAGGCTTTGCTCTTTTCTCTTATTTCTCTGCTCTATCTCTGCAACTGACTTGTTGAATTGTAAGTTGTTGTCTTCAAGCTCTGAGATTTTTTCTTCTGTTTGATCTAACCTATTCTTAATGATTTCCACTGTGTTTTGTAATTCCTCAAATGAAGTTTTTATTTCTAGAAGTTCTGTTTGATTTTTCTTTAATATTTCAATTTCTTTAGTGAATTTTTTTTAATCTATTTCCTGGATTTGTGTGTGTGTGTGTGTGTGTGTGTATGTGTGTGTGTGTGTGTGTTGGGTTTCCATTTTATCTTGCATTTCACTGAATTTCCTTACAATTCATGGTCGATATTCTTCATCCATCATTTCAATGTTTTGACTTTTATTGGTAGACAGCTGGTGTTCCCCTTTGGGGGTGTCCTTTTGCTTTCATTTTTCATACTTCTGGTGTTCTTTCATGGATTCCTTCCCATCCTGAGCAGCTGTTGTGTCTCTCCTTTTGATTTTCTTTCATTTAGATAATGACATGCCCAGTTTAATCTCTAAGCCAGTAGGTGGTTCTTGTGGGTGAGAATCAACCACACCCTGTATGGTGAGCCAGTGAATGCAGTAAATGTATGTGAAAATTGAACTCCCTGTCAGTAGGTGGCACTTGCTGGGAGAAACAAGCTGCAATGTTGTTTTTGGGTCCTGTGACCAGCTGTAGTTCCTCTGGAGAAGAACTTTAATGCTACAAGTGTTGGGTAGGTCCTGGGAACTTCCATGTGTGTCCTTATTCTCCACCTCAGCTGTGGCAGGTGGGGGAGCATGGCTGGGTGGGGTTGGGTTGGGTGAGCCTGCCCTTAGGTTCCACAAATACTTTTAGCAAGGGTCAAAGATCTGTTCCCTGCCTTTGGACAAAGCTGCCAGGGAGAGCCTGAATTGGCCCCACTCAAACAGAAAGTCTGCATGTGGAGGCAGGACTGTCTTAGACCCATAGTCTGGCAGTCTGGAACAGGCCTCACTTGTTTCCACCCTCCCCTATTCCACAGTTTCTTTTGGTCCTCTGCTGCTAGGCAAGACCTCAAGCCAGCCAAGCTCCCCCATGACTGTGATGGGGGATGGAAAGTTCCCTGCCCTGGATTCTGGCCTGAACTTGGAGCACAGCCCTCCCATGGGACGAGGGGTGCCCCAAAGCTAGCTGCAGCTGGGACCCATTCTGCACTCTCACTGCTGATCTGCCCTTGGAGGCTCCCACTCCTTGAGAGACTAATTCACAAATATACCCTCCGTGTCCCTGAGTGATGCGATTGAGATATGGGTATACAGGATCTGGGCTGTGGGTCCACACTCTGGGCCCTGGAAATTAAACTCTGACCATGCCAGGGAAGAGAATACTGATCTCAAGTCTCTCTCACAGGGTGCCCAAGCTGATTCAGCATCACTCCAACTCAGGGTGTGTCCCCCTCTGTTGGAGTCAACATAGTTCTGATTGGAAGATAGTATAATAATTTAAGATTACATTCAGCAGCCACTTCTCCTCACACTTGAGCATGTACATTGGCCACACGGTATTAAAGTAGCAGCATTCTCTTTTAGACATAGACTTATAGCTATAGGTTGACCAGTCAGCCAAGTTTTTCCCCAAGGGGCTTTCCAATGGAATAGAAATGGAGCCCCCCATGTTGAAACAAAAACTCACAAGCAGCATCAACAAACACAAGATGATGAGCAAATAATACAGGGAATTCCTAATGCAAATCTTCTTAATGCCAAGGCCTACCAAATGGGAACTGTACAAATGAGAACTGAATTCTCCAAATCCAAAAGGGAATGATTTTCCCCAGTTCCCTAGTTCCACTCAGCAATGACTTTCATCCCCAAACGATGCCTACAAACAAATGTCCTGCCACAGGGCTCATAGGGCTGGAAGGTTCAAAAACCTTCCCCAAATGGGTGGAATCAAGGATCTCGGTGTGCACACTGGGAAACATACTAAAATGGCCAAGGTGTCTCAATACTTCCCAAATCTGTTTCCTTTTCCTCAACAAGGTTCAGGTTGCATGAAGCTGCATCTAATTTGGGGAGGGAGAGACAGGAGTTCCCTGGAGCTAAATACGTTCCAGCAGCTGCTGGGGAGGTCCCTTAGTCTCAACCCAAAAAGATGTTGCTACTACCGGCAAAGACCCACGGCTTGACCCAGGGCTGCTCCCTGCCTCTTCGAGCCATGGCAGCAGTCACAGGGTGTCATTCCACTGGGGCACCAATGGGCCCACCCAGGGATGGCATGTTCTATTACAGAAAGTTTGGTACTTGTCTCCATGGCCGAACAAAGAATAAGGACAAGTGGTTTGAGGAAAAGGAAAGAGTTTATTAATTTGACAGCAAATGAAGAGGATGTCAGATTTTCATCTTAAAGAGCCATTGTCCTCCCTTTCAGCAGAAATACAGAGTTTTTAAAAGGGTGTTTTCAGCTTCAGGCTGTTGCTATTTAACTATAGCTTTTCTGGTGAAGATGGTCTTGTGACTTCTGTTCCATTGAGACGTCTCCTGTGGTTTAAGATACTAGAAACGAAAAACAAAAACATTCCTCTGCCCTTCTGATTACTGGCCTCAGGAAGGGATGCAGGTTTTAGTTCCCAAAAAGAGTGGGGGAGATGTAAAGAGACAGCTCATAAAACATCTTGCTCTTTTTCAGGCCTTTACCTCTGTTACAATTACAGTGATGCTAAGTCATCTTACACATTTTACCAATAGCTCACTTTTCAATGGGGGAAAGAAATGTGAAGAATTGACTTCTTTCACTGGATTGAAAAACTAGAATTTCATGTTATTTGTAGTTGTACATTTTATTTAAAAAAAAACACTTTATCTTGTAATATCAGAGCTTTACTGTCACTAAGAAGGCTATACGTGTCAAGAATGAAAATCTTTACCTCTTTAGTAAATGATCTTTCATCTATAGAATGCTCCTCAGGCATTTATTTTAACATTCTCCCTAATCATATTTTTTTAGAATAATCTTCTTTCTTCCTCTAATTTACTGCTTGGAGAAAATGGTATAGTTCTAGGACAAAAAGAAAGAGAAAAAAGACTTGTTAATTTTCTAACTTAATAACTTACATCTTGATCTTAGAAGTGATTAAATTAAGGACTCTGATACTCTACTCATGCGTGCTCCATTTGACTTCTCAACACGGATGATGCAAAAGCAGCATCAGGACACAGTTTTTACCCCTTTATTTGCTGTTGTGGCTCCAAGTCAATGACTGAAGCAAAAATCTCATCAATGGAGGTTTATCAAGCCAAGGTTTTGAGGATGCACCCAGGAAAAACACAACCTGCAGACAAGCTGTGGCTGTTTTTCCAAAGGGGAAGTTGCAAATCTCGACATTTTAAAAGCAGATAGAGAGAAGGAAAAAGGCAGGGAGGAGAGCAGAACTGCTGAGGTAAAGTGGTTTCATTGTTGTGAGGCCCAGGAAATCCACATTTTGCATAAAATAAGGGGTGAAGGAAGCACCAATTATGTAGATATCCCTGGATAGGTGGAAGAATGTCCGATTCTGTCTTGTCTCCAGTTCCTTTATGTGTAAGATAAACTTGTTATTAATTATTAGTGTGGAATCAGATAAGCTTTAGTTTTAGGGGCTAGACATGGGTATAATTCACATTTCCTTGCTTAGGGAAGGTTACCAGGGAATTTCCTTAAAGAACGATCTGTGGCACCAGTTCTTTGTGGTACCTGAGTCTTTACCTTCTCTTTTGTATAAGGAATTGGGCAGGGGTGGCCCTGAGACTTGGATTTTCTTTTTACACTATGCAACAGAAACTTAACATTTTTTGAGGAATGTGAGTGGCACCTTAATAACTTGGCAAATTCAAGAAAATCAGCAGTCGATGACTAGATAGATAAAATGTTCACTGCAGCGTTATTATACACAGTAGCCAAGACATGGAATCAACCTAAGTGTCCATCAACAGACAAATGGATAAAGAAAACATGGTGTGTGCACAAAAGAAATACTATTTAACCTTAAAAATGAAGGAAACTCTGTCATTTGCAATATAGGACATACCTGGAGGTCATTCTGTGAGGTGTAAACCAGACACAGAAGGACAAATATCGCATAATCTCACATACATGTGGGATATGGAAAAGTGGAACTCATATAAACGGAGCAGAATGGCATTTACCAGACACAGGGCAGCAGGGCCAGTGGGGAGGTGTTGGTTAAAGGATACACAATTTCAGACAGAAAGGAGAAATAGTTCAAGGGATCTACTGAACACTACAGTGACTATAGTTAATAGCAGTATATTGTATACTTGAAAATTGTTAAGATAGTAGATTTCAAGTGTTCTCACTACAAGAAATAAGTATGTGAGGTGTCATTTGTTAAGCAGCTTGATTTAACCATTCTAAAATGTATATATATATCAAAACAGCATTTGTACATTATAAATATATACAATTTTTGTCAACTAACATAAATTAAAAGTAAGTAAATGCAAATAAAAATTTAAAAAGCAGTAGGAAAAAAGCACAAACATTATGTTAAGTGAAAGAAGCCCATTGCAAACCACACACATCACATGGTTCCATTCATATGAATGTCCAGAGTAGACAAATCCACAGGGACAGAAAGCAGGTGGTTGTCAGGTGCTGAGGGTAAGAGGGAATGGAGGTGACTATTAACAATCAGCTTTCTTTTTGGGGTGATGAACATATTCTGGAATTAGATAGCAGTGGTAGTTACTAAGCCTTGTGAATGTACCAAAAAACTACTGAATTATATATGTTAAAATGGTACATTTTATGGTATATTGACTATATATAATTTTATTTTATGAAAGTTATGGAAAAAAAGAAATCATCAGTTGAGATGCAGGCACTTAGTAGTTGCAAGACTAACTTACTAGCTAAGAGACTTCCATTTGCTTATCAGACTAGCAATGTGCATGATGAGATGCGTGCTGCATGCCTGACTTACAGATCAAAGGTCAGCTCTGAACAGCTTGCCTTGTAATATCTAGAGGAGATAGGCTCAAACTTCTAGTCTATGGCATAGACTCACTGAGTAATTATTTTCTGTACAATATTTATGTATCTGTTTCTGGGATATTTGCTTTCTAATGGTTGCTTAAGTCTTAAATATATCATTTTACTTTCAGTGAATTTTGAAAGGTTCCACCATTCTGTATGGGCTGTTTCTCTTCAGCACTGTGTAGACTCAGCTGTGTATTACTTGTTACCTAACAAAATAGACAGTTACAACAAGCTTTTGAACTTAGTGGACATCGGGGGAAGCTTTAAAAACTGGAGGGATTTATATCATCATAATGCAAATACTGTCACATTGAATATTAGGTGATAATCTTCTTAGAGTTCATAGGAATTTTGCCACTTCTTTTAAATAGTCATTTTTTCTCTCCTCCCTCCCTTGTTATCTGCTCTCCACTTCCAACCTACCCTCTTCAGATTCTTGTCATGCCTGAGGCAGCACGGCATGTTCCTCTCTGTGTTTCATTGTCCATATGCCCATAATCCAACTTACAAATTTAGCTAATGCTCTAAGAAAAGACAGTTTTCTTCCCTAACAGAAAATTTGAAGGCAGCTATAAAAATAGTTATATAATATTTGGTATTATTACTATTTTCCTGATACACATAAATTTTCTTGATTTTTATGTCCTTTAGAAGTAGTCATTCTTCAGAATTAAAAGCCCCAAATTTGAATGCTACGAATTTAATAAAAGTTGCTCTATCCTACTTGGACTTTTAGTTAACAGTTTGAAGATGTTTTTCCATACCACCTGTATTAGTCAGGGTTCTCCAGAGAGACGGAACCAATGAGATAGAAGATAGATGAATAGATAGATGATAGATGGATAGATATTAATAGATGACAGAGAATTTATTAGGAGAATTGTCTCACATGATGATGGAGGCTGAGAAGCCCCACAACAGTCTATTTGCAAGCTGGAGACCCTGGGATTGTGGGTAGCATGGCTCAGTGCAAGTCAAAAAATACTTTAGAACCCGAGAAGTCAACGGCGCACTAAGGTGTACTTCTCAGTCAAGGCTGAAGACCTAAGGAACCAGCGGGCCACAGTTGTAAATCCTGGATTCCCAAGGCCAGAGAGCCAGGAGCTCTGATGCCTAAGGGCAGGAGGAGTAGAGTGTTCCAACTTCAGGAAAGAGAGAGAAACCTTTTCTCTCCTTTTCTGTTCTTTCTGGGCCCCCAGCATTTGATGTGCCTGCCCACCTTGGGGATGCATCTTCCCCATCCAGTCCACTGACTCACACCCATCTCCGGAAACACCCTCACAGACACACCCCAAAGTCATGCTTTACCCGTTCTCTAGGCATTCCTTAATCCGGTCAAGGTGGTACCTGAAATTTACCGTCACAATACTTTCAAAAATCAAACACCTGGAAATAGAGCAGCATGAATCATCTCACAGAAAAAATTAATGAATTAAAAGGAAAAAAAAGGATGCTGAATATCTACTGAATGTTTATTGTTAATCATATGCCAGATACTGGCTAAATTTCATGCATGTATTATTTTTAAACATCCTTACCTTACTTTAAATAAAATATCATCTGTACTTTAGAATTTCTAGAACTTCCTGTCCGAAACAACATTACAAGTTTTGGTGGCTTTATTTTTCCCTATACTATATTCATCTGGAACACATCAAGGTTTAGATGTTTTTTTTGACTTGGTTGCATTGATCCATCCCTCATATCAGAGAACCTCATTTATGAAAGATAATGAGATAATGAGATTTTGTTTTTAATCTCACTTCTGTCATTTAATGCCGATATGCCATAGTCTTTTATCTTCTTGAACTCCTTTCTCTTCTGAAATCCTAATTTATCTTTTCTCTTTTGTTAACTAGCAAAATTTACATCCCACATTATACTAACAGGGAATTCTTTTTTTAGTATTAGATGTATAACTTTATGTGCAATTCTTCCATAGCAAGTTTTTTCCTCTTTGAATCAATTATAGCTTCAAGTCTCACATGAATGTATAATTTCATATTTTGTTGTTAGCATCATATTTTTTTTCTTTTTAAAACTTGTTTGACAATTTCTTTTATCTTTTTATCCTGGAATTTTTTTTTTTTTTTTGTAGTTTCACTAGACTACCTTTGCTAGTAATTAATTCAGAAAATGTATCTGGACAACAATGTTTCTAAGTCCTTACCCTATCAAAGATGCTGTTAGTTTGTTCTCCATAAGGAGTTCTATTTTGCCTTGGTATAAAATTATAGGTTAAAATTATTTTCTGCAGAAATACATAGGCAATGTTTCATTATTTTTCACATTAAGTATCTTAAAATATTATGAAATTTTATCTAAATATGCATCTTTTAATTTTTATTTAATATTCTCTACGCAACGGACATTATCAGTATATCAGTATTTTTAACTTTTTAAATCTTTAATTTAATTACATTAAATTTAATTAGATTTTTAAATTAATTTTTAAAATAATCGGCAGTATTATTCTACTGTTTCTTAGCTTTTTTTCCTCCTCTTCTGTGGTGGAGAACTCTAGCTAAAAGATTCATTCACCAGCCTCTCTTCCAGTAAGATATGGCTTAGAGTCTAAGCTCTCCCTAGAGGAATGTGAGCATCAAAGACGTACATCTGTTCCATAATTGAAAGTTGATCAGCCGTATAATGCACCCTTATGTAATCCCTGGTGATGTCCTTTCCTCCTCTGGGCTGATGGGCATGTCCAGGGAGATTTGTTTATGGCAGAGCCACTGCCAGCTGGGCCTCAGAATGACTACCCAGGGAACCCTCCACACCCTGCTGACCAGAGTATCACATGCCCTGGAATGTTCAAGCAAGAAATAATCTTCTACTTTATTAAATCACTGGAATGCTGAGATAGATTTATTTCCACTTCCTCACCTACTCTAAAAATGTAACTTCTTATGTTGTATGTGCCAAATAAACGGTAGATTTCCTGTTACTCTCCTTTCTATGCCTGTATATTTTTCATATTTTACTTCTATAATTTTTGTACTACTCTTGCAAGAGCTTTTAGAGTCAATCTTTTTGCTTACTACTTTTCAGTCTGGCCATTCTTCTCTTTTTCTTTGGAGGCAATAATTTTCATTGCTAATTGTTTTAACTGATTTTTTATTTCTCAAAACAATCTGTTTTTGTTTCTGAGATATATCTTCTAACTCTGGAGAAATTAATGATATATTATGAAGTCTTCTGTTTCTTAATAACAACAATTTGCTCAATGGTTTATTCTTTTTTTTGTATGACTTGGTTCACCTTTTAATTGGCTTTTCCTTAATCGTTCTTTCTTAAATATTTAGTGATTTTTATATGTGGGTATTTCTTTTCTTCCTTCTTTTTTTCCTTTTCTTTTCTTTTCTTTTTTCTTTTTTCTTTTCTTTCCTTCCCTCCCTCCCCCCTTCTTTCCTTTCTTCCTCCCTTCTTTCCTCCCTTCCTTTCTTCCCTCCTTCCTTCTTTCTTTCTGTCTTTCTTTCTTTCTTCTCAATTTTTAGCATATTACGAGGGTACAAATGTTTAGGCTACATATCTTGCCTTTGCCCCACCTGAGGCAGAGCTGCAAGTAGGTCCATCCTCCAGATGGTGCACACCGTGCCCATTATGTTGAATATACCCAACCCCACCTCCCCCCTGCCACCTGCCCGACACCCGATGAATGTTACTACTATATGTGCACATAAGTATTGATCAGTTAGTACCAATCTGATGGTGAGTACATGTGGTGCTTGTTTTTCCATTCTTGTGATACTTCACTTAAAAGAATGGGCTCCAGGTCTATCCAGGATAATACAAGAGGTGCTAGTTCACCCTTGTTTTTTATATTTGAGTAGTATTCCATGATATACTTATACCACATTTTATTAATACGCTCACATATTCAAGGGCACTTGGGATGTTACCACATCTTTGTAATTGTGAATTGTGCTGCCATAAACATTCGGGTGCAGATATCTTTATTATAGAATGCCTTTTTTTCCTTTGGGTAGATGCCTAGTAGTGGGATTGCTGGATCAAATGGTATATCTATTTTTAGTTCTTTGAGATATCTCCAAATTACTTTCCACAGGGGTGTTACTAATTTGCAGTCCCACCAGCAGTGTAAGAGTGTTCTTATCTCTCCGCATTGATGCCAGCATTTGTTGATTTGGGACTTTTTGATAAAGGCCGTTCTCATTGGAGTTAGGTGATATCTCATTGTGGTTTTGATTTGCATTTCCCTAATTATTAGAGATTTTGAACACTTTTTTATATTTTTGCTGGCCATAACACGCCTGATCTAGTCTGGAATTCTATTTTTTACATTAAATTTTCTGTAATTTCTGGAAATTCTGGTGAGAGTTTCAAATGGATGCCTGTTTTTACTCATTTTGCCTTTTTTACCCAGTTTCCTTTTGGGAAATTTTCAATGTCAAAGTTAAGCAGTAATAATTCCATACAATTTCTGCTTTGTCTTGTTCAGTCAGTAGCAGAATTGGCCACTTCTCAGAAACTGGATAAACAAACGTAAATTCACCAATGTCTGTGTAGACAGGACCAATCTTAAATGGTAATCTGTTTTCTACAAACTAGGACATTAAAAAGTCTTCTAGAAAAGTTGCCAGGTTTAGAAAAACAGTCAACCTATCATGTAGTCAACTACAGACAGAGCACTGATTCTTCTGTGTACCTGTATTCCAGCGGGTAGATGGTGTGGACCCATTTAACTATGGCAGATAAAGAATCTTTGCAGATTTCAAAAGATTCTCCTAGAAATATACTGAGCACTGTGTGCATACAATATATGCTTTCAATTATAGTAATAATAATATTTTAGCCCTTATCTATATAATTATATGTTAAGTACTTTATGTATATCACTTCATTTAACTATCACTATATTTTTAGAATTAAATCATTATATTGGTTTCACAAAGGGTGGTATTGAGACCCCAAGAGAATAAGTAACTCATACAGGGTCATAGATATTAGTGACAGCATTTGAACTCAAGTCCACTCAACTTCAAAGTGCGTGCTTTTGATCACCAGCGTGTACTGCTACATTGTTCTATGCCATAAAACTTATTGCGTTGTTATATTATTCCCCAACAGTTCATCTACTGTTCTGATAAATCCAGTAAACATTCTTTCATTTCAATGATAAGGAATTAAATTATTCATTGTGTTTTCAACCTTAAATGTGAGAATCAACTAGCTCAGTCTAAGAGAAAGAATGAAATGATATATTTAAAACACTTAGCATAGGAGCTGACAAATAATACACATTTTAGTTGTTGTTGCACAATTGATATACTTTAATGTGCTTCATTCCGAAAGCACGGTTCTTAACTATTAACAAAACATAAATCATGCTCAGCCCTTAGCTGAGATGCACTCACAATGAAAGAACAGCCTCCAATTCCCCAAAGTATAATTTTTAGTGCTGAAATTTCTTCCCAACAGAGATAAAAAATTTCAGTTCAAATTTTTGGACTAAACATTTGTTTTTTTCCTAATAATCTTGGCCAGTTCATAATACCAAGATGCGAATATAGTATGTATACGTTACTATGTTTTAAGTGGATAAGCTGTGTGTGTTTAGTTTTAAAAGAAGCTAAATATAACGTATATTACTTTAATTGTTTTAAATATCTTCAGGTACATTTTATTGCATTCATCTCCTGTGAGGGAAAGTTAGACAGAAATAATAATAAAATGAATGTTTAATGCTGTTTAATTATGTAGTGTTTGAATATCTACTACTTTCCTGTTTTCACAGCTCAGTAGTTCTACTACTCTTCCTTTTGCCTGAATTCTATGATACTTGGAGAACGAGAGAACACAAGGAAACAGATTGTAGGTTCTGATCATAAACTGATAATCACTTGCAACATCCCGTAATTTCCCTAAATTCGGGAAAAAGATATTTGTTAAGTCATGTAATTACGGTTTTATGTGGTATCTTTCCCATTTCTATTTGTGTGGATTTCAATCCCTAACTGCCTGCCATTTGCTCCTAAAATTGAAATGTAAATATAATTGGAGGCTAATGCGGGATTATCACTGTTGCCATGTTAGCTACTTATTATATGTATGCATGTATAAATAGCTATTTTGAATTTAAACATTGCTGGCAGGACTTAATAGCAACAGAGAGATAGTCTTTAGAATGAGAAATATGTCAAATACACAGTTTACTTTAGGGCCTCAAAATTTTCCTTGTGATAAAAGAAGGAAATATAATATGCCCTACCTTATCTGATGTCAGTTTTAAAAAGGAATATTAGTGGAATACAGGTTGTAAAACATCGCCCTAATGTAATGCTATCAGGTTGCTACACATGGCACCTGAGGATGCTGAGAATGCTGACTTTCCTCGAAGAAAAACCAAGGCACAAGTTGAACAATGTGATTCTTGTTCTTAATAATAAACCTATTCGTTAATGATACAGTCCAAGTTTTTTCTCAATAACTTGTTGTCGTTCTATAATTAACAAATACAATTTAGCTTTTTTGAAGATTCTTCTTTTACATTTGCCTCTCTGTAGGGTCATGATTGCTGAAACCCAAATCAAAAGGAAAATAATATACATGACTTAATCAGACAGTAATGGGTTGCTTTCTTTTTAGAACATAGCTAATTGTCTTATTTATTGTTTGTTTGTTTGTTTATTTGGAGTTCTGGTCTGTTCCCTAATTTATTTGGGGTTCTAGGCCTGCTTGGAATTTTATTTTTGAAAAAAGAGTAAGAAAGCTACGAACTTCTCAAAATAAAGTGCAAAGGAAAGAGAACAGGACAGAGAATACCGCCCCTCGTTTGTATTATACCCCAGGTTGGGTCCCCTGGCAAATACAGAATTTCTTCAAGTCCCAGGTGTTCACGCGGTGCATTCATTCCATTCCTAATTGCTGAGTGCAAATATCAGTTCTTCCACGTGACAGTGATTCCTTTTATTTATTAATTTATACTATCTTTAAGGCTTTTTTTTTTTTTAACATTTATCTCTATTTACCCAATATCAACTTTGTGGAATGAGTAAAGAAAATATTTTCTTCACTACACATGTGGAGAAACTAGGACCCACAAGGCAAAGTTAGAGCTCATAACTATCTAGTCAAACAAGCTCTGTGAAGGCCTTGCCTGGGTCCATGTGTTGATTATTGTGTGCCCAGCAGGTAATATAGCGACCAGTACAAAGATGCTGTTTTTTAAAAAACTGTAAAATGAACAACTGGTTGAAGAGAGGCTGAGCTTGAGACCCCACGTCCACACCTCCCCACCTCAATCCACAGCTTGTCGTCTGTGCCACTTAGCTGGGAAGATTCATTGTCTTAACTTTGCCGAGTCCTTCATTTTTCACATTTATTATGCTATAATCTTATCGTGGAACTCTCCACAGGGGCTGAGAATGGAAAATATAAAATAACTTAACTAGATGATAGTAGTTTATAATCATGATCTTTTCTTTCTAGATTTAAATGCTGACTCCAATTACAACCAATATCATTATAATGAATATTTCTTAACATTTATGCTGTGTTTAATATTTTCTAGGTACTTCAGAGTTATTTAATGAATTGCCTAACATTTCAATGAGTGATGGCATTATTATTATTATTATTATTATCTGCAGGTTCGGTAGATGAGGCTCCTGCTTAAGTGAAGAAACTTAGAAACTTGCCTAAGGCAGCTGACACATCTGTCAGGGAGGGCAACTTGTTCCATCCTGTGGCTGGAGCAGAGCACCCTTACGCAATGAGCAGAGCGCTTTTTTTCTGGAAGTCACAGGCTGTGTTTAGAAAGCCTTTTTTCTTCTGCATGGCGACTAGGGCACAACACTCATTCCTTCTGTCTCCTCTGACCTTTAACCATGCCTTCACTTAAAATCCTTTTCCTTTGTTTCCGTACTTAACGCAGGAAAATCTCCACCTTACCTCTCATGAGTTTCTGTGAAGCTGAGGCCATGCACTGATGGAAGCCCAAGGTGAGTTGCTGCAGGGCTGCCTCCCACCAGGTGCTCCACTAGGAACGGCCCCTACATTCTCTCATCTCCTGCTGCCCGGTGAGTTAGGAAGGCATTTGTCTCATTTGACAGATGGAGGATCCAAGGCTGAGAAGGACACGAAGGCCTGCCAAGGTCTGGCTGGCTTCAGAGCCCCTCCCCACCGCACTGAGCCGGAGCCAGGATCTTGCACCCTAGATGCCAGAGTCAGCTCTTCTGCTAATGAACATTCTGTGTGACTGTGGATATTTCACTTCAATGTCAGGAGAGTTTTACTTGGAGAAAAGATTTCCCTTGCTCTGTAATTAATAAATGAGCTTCATAAATGTGTATTAAAACTCTATTTGAAGGTGGATGTATGCTGGTCTACGTGGTGCTGGAGATGGTGTGATAAGCCCGGTAGACCCGCCCACCTTGATCCTGGCCTGCCAACTGATCTGACTCTTAAAAATTTAGAAAATCAAAAATAGATAATTTGGAAAAATTAAAAAAAAGGCACTCCCAAGACTTTCGGGATACTTGTTCATGAGGATACTTGTTCATACTTATGTGAAAATCAGAAAGAATGTCTTTAGAATGTCAATGGCATCAACATGCTTTCTTGTCAAAAAATCCCTGCTAATCAGGACTGAGAGATCCAATATTACTTTTTATTCAAAAGATGATAAAACAGCTTAAGGAAAACGTTGAATAAAGAAAACAAGGGCCCATATTGCCACATTACTAAGAGAGCAGTTTTCCTTTTTGCACATAATCTAGTTTTAATTCTCACTCATATAATATTATTACACAGAGATGGTGTGTATAGTCTTTAGGACTATTTTGTTTTTCACTGACTATTGTATTTGAGATGTTTCCACGCACTTATGTAATGAAGGCAAATATTTATTTATTTAAAATTTTGATCCGATCTTATTTAAAACACCATTTCGGGCAGCATCTAAAAACTAGGGCAATGAACTTAGAAGTATTTAAAATTTTGATCCGATCTTATTTAAAACACCATTTCGGGCAGCATCTAAAAACTAGGGCAATGAACTTAGAAGTAGTGAAAATGGAGAACAATTGATCCAAATGGTCCGAGTTCAATTCCCAGGCCCACTGCCTAATAAATGTATGGCATTGGAAAAATTACTTAGTGCATAATACCTCAGTTCTCTCTTCTGTAAAATGGGGGATAATACACCTGTCTCATAGAGTTGTTGTGAGAATCCAATAAGTTAGCATATAAAACTCCTATATCACTACCTGGTACAAAGTAAGCACTCAGCAAATGGTGTTACTAATAGAGAAACAATTCACAACAATAGACATCCAATGGTAGAGAGATGAAACCAAAAAACTCTTTGGTACAAAATATTGCACTCCAGAATGTTTTATAGTTATTAAAATAGCAGCACAGTATGGTGGTCTTCAAAGTGTTGAAATATTTTATATATTGACACATCATCATTTATTAAATCATTGTAGCTTTTTTTTTTTATTTCAGCATATTATGGGGGTACAAATGTTTAGGTTACGTGTGTTGCCCTTGGTTCCCCCCCAAGTCCGTGTT
>NW_012146856.1:6034961-6054103 GCF_000956105.1 Propithecus coquereli
ATTAATATTTTAACAATAAGCTTATTTCATTAATTTAATTCAATATTATCAAACACTAGATTTAACAAAACTCAGCCTTCAAATTCATCTTATGAAATGGAAAATATAAATACATAATGGAAAATAACATGGATATGATAATATTAAAAATGTATGGTGCTTACCATATGAGAAGGCAATTGTGTTCCGTGGTGTTTACCCAAAGGAGTTGAAGCCTTATGTCTACATGAAAACTTGCATAGAGATGTTTACAGCAGCTTTATTCTCAACGGCCCAAGCTGGGAAGCAACCAAGATGTCCTTCAGTAGGTGGAGAGATAAATAAACTGTGGCACATTCAGGCAACAGAATATCATTCAGTGCTAAAAAAATGAGCTTGCAAGCCATGAGCAGACATGGAGGAAACTTAAATGCATTTTACTAAGTGAAAGAAGTCAATCTGAAAGGCTGTATATGGTATAATTCCAACTATAAGAAATGGCAAATTATGGAGGTGCTAACAGGAGCAGGCTTGCCAGAGGCCAGAGGGAGAGGGAGAGGAACAGGAGGAGCACAGAGGATCTTTAGGACTGTGAAACGACTCGGTAGGATGCTGTAATGTAGATAGATGTCATCATACACTTGTCAAAACCCACAGAATGTACAACACAAAGCATCAACTCTAACATAAACCACAGACTTTAGGTGATAATGATGTGTCAATGTAGGGTCATTGCACTAATTGCGCCACTCTGGTGTTGAATGTTTATAGTAGGAGAGGAAAGAGGAACAGGGTACATAAGAAATCTCTGTACTTTCCTTCCAATTTTTCTGTGAATCTACAACTGCCTTAAAAAGTAAAAATTTAAAAAGAATGCATGATGAAGGAATGCCAATATTTCAAACTTTTTCTCCTTTATCACCTTAAATGAATGGTGAGAGTCGATCGATTCTTCAGACCTAATAATTTAAAGTAGCTTAGGAATTTTCTTTCAAATTCACTAGTGTTAAGCAAAAGAGAGTATGCACATCAAATCTCAGACTCCTCAAACCACTCTATGACACACTCGTATTTCAAAGTTCTCCATAAATGCATACATGTATGTATATATACATATATGTACAATTTAAAAATTCACATATATGTATATTTTAACAAAACCTTTTTCATTGGTTTAAAGAAAGAAAGGACAGTATGAATATGACCAGAGATGTATCAATTCTATGATGTGTATAATACACTATGCCAAGCATTGACATAGAAAGAGTTACGGGCTCACTTTCAGGGAACTCAAAATTGGATGGAGAAAAAATATAATGTGGACTATTAGTAGTCAACAGTGGGAATGGACTTTAGCAGTAATAGGGAAAAGGAAAGTATCTCATGCTATCCAGAGCCACCATTTCAGAAAACTTGGTGAAGATGGTGTTGACATCATTAAAAGTCATGCATTTAACAATTCTTTCCTCTATCTAGGAATTCACTTCCCCTACAGGGTGAATCAATATCATTTCAATTTTGTTTTCCATATCACTTGCCTTTCCATTATCATATTACTTAGAGTGTATCAGTTGCTTTGTTCGTACTGCCTGTGCTTCATTTGTAAATGACATTGTCAAGGCTATTATTGCAGCTGTTTGCAGAATGTCAGAAAGCTGTCAAACTCAGTAGAGTCAAACTGTTTGCAGCAAACAGCAAATGAAACGTACTCATAAATGATTAAAGGCACTTCATAAGTGATCCTTACCAAGGAAATGGAGATGTTGTCAGATCGAGTCATCATCTCTCTTCTGCACCTGGGATCAAGCCAAAGACAGTTGCTGCTAATAACCAGCTAGGGGAATGCTTTCCTTTCAAAAGGAAAGGAGAGCTCTGTAGGAAGAGCCTTTCAATTTAAACACAGAGTTGTCACATGAAGTGGGGTACTCCCTTGTTTTAAGACTCACTATGGAAACTATTTTAGCCATTTTGGTGACATCATAAAGAAAACATTAATAATCTTAAAATCAACATAAAACAAGGACATAAACGAGTAAAACCTAACACTCAAACACCCACATGCACACAATCAGCATCCATTCAGAAGGAACTGATCCACTTGGATATATCTTTTCTTTATTAGCCAACTTTATTGAGGAGGATATTAAATATGCTTAGTGAGTTTTTCCCTCAACATGTTCATTGAAAGTAGAAGGTCAGAATCCCAAGCAATAATAAAATCCACTTTTTTAGTTTTACCATTTGGAGAAATCAAGGGCCTTAGAAAAAGTTAGTTACCCCAAATCATGTCTAGTTTAATAAAATCCATAGAGCAGTTGATGGTAAACTAATAACACTCAAATGAGATTTTGATGTAAACTTCAGTATGCACAGAGGAAATGAGTAGAGAAACTTTTTTTTCCTTACCCCTCCGCCCTCCGGAAAGAAACTCTTAGAAGATGTATTTACACGTGGCTCAAGGAGACAGATCCAAATCACATGCGCTTTTCCTTATAGTCGTCTTTGTACAGGCCTAATTTGCATACAATAAAATTTATCAATATTCAGTGCACAGTTTGGTGGGTTTTGACAAATGACATGGGCTTGGACATGTCACCATAAACACGGTATAGAATATTTTCATAAACTTGAAAATTCTCCACTCCCATTTGCATAAAGTCTTTTTCCCCCATACCTTGACCCCTGAAAACCTCTTATCTGAAAAATTCTTATCTGTTTCTCACTATGGATGTACCTTTTCCTGGAAACTCATAGAAACAGACAAGCTTTTGGTCTGGCTTCTTTCACTCAGCATCATACTTATGCGACACATTCATGTTGTTGCAGGTATTAGTATTTCTTTGTGTTTGTTTAATATATTCTCAACATTAATGTTCATTCTTCTTTACCTTATCAGAGTTTGTCAAAGCTGGATAAATTAGATAATATGAGGGGCTCAAAGTGGAATCATAAATAGTTTTTGAAGGGGAAGTACCAGGCCATGAGCTATGTGTGCTCTACACATTGTCTCATGAGATTCTCTTAATGACCCTCCAAGGAGGACTTGAACACCGAAGCTCATCAGATATTAAGGAACATGTTAAGCATTTCCTAATTCTATGAGCTTATTTTCTTATTGAAAGTATTTAAACATAACTGGGGTAATCATCTGCAAAAGATTCTACAGAGAGAATTGAAACATCAGATGGAGAATAGGCCATATGACATCAAGGTCTAATAAGGACACAGAGACAGTGAAAATTTTGTGCTTCAGTGGAAAACTATGCAGTGTCTAAAGCATGACTTCCATGCTATCTGATTGTAGGTATTCTCTTTTTTCACAATCCTGTAAATTGTACATAATGGATAGAAATGCAAGTAACTGTTGTCTGTAAACATGTAAATTCCGTACAGTGGAAGTTCAAATGAGTCCCCTCCTCCTGTCTGAGACTCTGGGTTTGCCTCCAATTTGCACATTAATTTTGTCGACCTAAAGGAAGAAACTGAGGCACAAAATGTAATTTTAAAGAATTTAATTGAGCCAAGATGAAGACAGCTGCCCAGGAGACTCAGACTCAAGGAACCGTGGAATGAACTCTGGCCTTTGTTACAAGCAGGCTTTTAAAGACAAATAGGGGGGACAAGGTATGGGCTGATACAAAGTTGTTTGTAGTGAATTTTCATTGGTTTACAGAAATACTATTGATTAGTGATTGGCTATACATTGTATGGTTTATGGTATTTGGTGTGCAGCATTGTTAGGTTGATTTATAGCTACTTGTAGTGATAGCAAGTTTCAAGAGATGATTACTTAGCCCAAGACAGAGAGTGGGACGTGTCTGCTGCATCATTCCATGTCTCTCTGGGCCTGATAATTTAGAGGACGCTCTCATTCCTCAGATAAAAAGTTTCTTTTATTTCTCAATTTCAGTATTTCTTATTTATAAACATGTCTGTTCTTTGGAATCTCCTTTGAACTGGTCGTACCATCTTATTATTTTTCTCATTTGTGAATAAAATAAAGTATCTAATGCATATTCATTTTGATACCTGTACAAGAATCATGATTTTACTTTTATATAAAAAATTATCTTTTAACAGAGCAAATTAATTCAGGTTTTCTGACCATAAAGCCGCACATTTTCCATTGTACCATGATTAGATCATATATTTCCAAGAAACTTTATTTCTTCCATTATGAATTCCCTTACCACATCAAAAAATATGTTTATGTTTTGTATTCTCTATTTCAAGGATCTAACAATCTCCCAGGATATATTTATCTTTTCTACAACGGATCAGTCTCGTGGATGTCATACATTGGTTTTAAGGAAACGATATAGTACAGTTTTATGGAGATCGGGCTTCATCGAATTGTGGCATTACCAGGAATTCTGTAGCCTTGAGGAAGATGGGGTCATGTCAGAATATCTCCCATAAGAAATGAATCTGAGGCCTCTCTAAGCTCTGACTTTTCAAGCTGCTAACATTCAGGGAACATATTAGCGGTAATATTTTCTGTTGAAGGAATCCAGAGAAGAAAGCATATGACATTTTTTTTCTGCTTTATTATTCACGTAGGTGAAATTTGCACTTGATTCTCATAGGAAACACCTGATTAGAATAGACTAAATATTTAATGTTTAACTGTGTCTGGAATTATACATAAAGCCCAAGTGTTATGAGGAACCTTGATGTCATCTGGGCCAGTCTCTGTCCGATGTCACAATCCCCTCTATGAAACCTTTTGTAGGTGACTGTCCCAGCTATCTTTAAATACTTCCAATGGTAGGAATTCACCAATATCCGAAAAGCCCAATTTATGCTCAAGAGCTCGGACTGTCAGAAGTGTCCCTTAGACTAAGATATGTCTTCGCCTATGAATCTATAATGTGTACCATTTACTAAAGATTTATTTGAGCTAGGCACTGCACCAAATCAAAAGTTTGCCTCTCTTGAACGTCAAAGTTGGGATTCAAACTCAGTGTTCCAGTGTTGCCTGGCTCCAAACTACTCTCTCCTTTTTTTTTTTTCTTTTTTAAGTTTTTCATTTACCTCTTGAAACCATTCAATGGGTCAAATTCTTCCTGGCGATGACATGTGTAAATGAAAATAAAAATCTCAGGACCCCTCTTGCCCCATCCTCCCAACTCCTTATGCAAAAGGGAAGGTAAAAGCCTCAGGCACCTGAGAGAGCTGGTCTCACATATCAATCATAAGGAAATTTCTTGCTGCCTTCCAATAAGCAAGGACAGGCATAGGCTGTCTACAGGCTACAGGCTACAATCTACAGGCTAAGTCTGGCTCCTAAAATTAAAGTCTGTTTGATTCCACACTAATTAATGAATTACAAGTTTATTTTCCCAGGTGCAGAAGTGCAGAACAGAGACAAGACAACGTAAAACATTCTTCTACCTATCTGGGGACATCTACGGATTGATGCTTCCATCACTGCCTTTTTCTCCTCTAACCTCCACTTGCCTTATCTCACACAAAATGTAGATTTTCCTGGGCCTCACAAGAATGTAACCAGTTTGCCTCACTCCGCACCCCCACTCTCTTTTTATTCTTTTTGTGTGCCCTATTCCCCTTACATACTGAAACTCCCAAGTTCTCTTTCAGAAAAGCAGCCACAGATTTGTCTGCGGTTGTGTTTTTTCCGGGTAATTCCACAACTTTGGCTTAATAAGCCTCCGTTGATAGAGATCTTTGCCTCAGTCACTGACTTTGGATTGTCACATGCTAAATTTGTGGTGTTTATTAAGTGATCAGTATTCCTGTCTCATTGAGTTGTGATATTAGGATACTTTCATTTTCAAAATCTTTTAGATAAAGTAATTGCTGTCATGGAAGCCTGGAGTTTGCCCCAGTTTTTACAAAGGAAATTGATCATGAGCCAGTTATAGTTCCCTTTTGGAATGTATGTCAGGTATTGCAGTTGAAGGAAAGCGGATCTACTCTAATGAGTTTAACGAACACTAAATAAAGAAGTAAATAAATAATTTATTTAGGGATGTTAGGTAGATTTCAGAATCTTCATGAGGGCCATAGTGTCAAGCTCTTAATCTCTACAGCCAGGAATCTCTACCTCGGATACTACAGTGCCACTCCTGTGCCCAAGGCCCCACCTATGCTGCCACTTGGCAGAGTAGGTTGCACTTGGCCCTGGAAGTCTTATAGCTACCGTCCCCCCAAATTCCCACACCTTCACCATCACCCTTACCAAATACCATGTGATGCATATTTCATCATACTGCTCTCTTTTAGATAAAATCAAGTACAGGTGCAGGCAAGTGTGGCAGCTTAGTTCACATGTCTGAGACCTAAGGTAAAAAGACTTGGTAAAAAGAAAAGTATAACTTTCACTACTGGGTGCAGGGAGGATACAATCATGATGCAGGGAATTCTCCAAACGTAGAAAGAGTGCTTCCGCTAGGATGATATATGATACATGTCTGCTAGAGGAAGTACAGTGTGTAGAGAAGCAGATTCTGTGATTATGAGAAAAAGAATTATTCATACATTTGCAAAGTCACCTGAAATATTGGTGTTTCTATGTGTACTCTATAAAAATATTCCTGATTTCAAAGCACTTTGTTCTTGGCAGTGACTTAGGTTTCTTATCATTTGAAAGCTTAGGGATGACAGCTGGATTTACAAATCTTTTCTTTGCTTTTTTGTTATGAGAGAGGCATGCCTTTAATGTACTAAATCTAGGCCCTTTCGATTTTTCTGTGGACTACTCCATAGTCATTTTTCCCCCATTTTTCTCTCCTTCCTATGAAATTCCTTAACTTTATCATAATATCTCACATACAGTATATCTTCTGAGAAAATATTGATTATACCAAAGAATAGGTTACTTATAGTAGCTTAGTCTATGCTATTCAATTCTGTAGGTAGCTTAGTCTATGACATTCAATATTGTATTTACGTTTGGTTAATTCAGAGCCCACAATGAAGTATTTTCTCCTTTATTTCTTATGTGAGAGAAATGCTTGTTTTCTTCTCATTTTTAAAAATCATGGACCATGGACGATTCAACTTAATTTCCTGTTTTCCAAATAACCATTTCTGACCAATTTAACTGGAAGTGACGTTTCTTATTCCTCTGAATTTCTGCAGCAAGGGATATCTATGCCATTTATTTAGCTATTAGCAATGTGCTTTCTGTGACATTTTATATTTATATATATATATTTATCTATATCTATATCTATATCTATGTATCTTCACAAGCTGGCAAAAGGAGCTTGTGGCTAAGGAGAAAGGGATAGTTTCAGGAACTATAAAAGGAGTCAAGCTGTGGCTTTATAATAAGTTTTATGTGATATAGTAATTATAGTAATTACAGCTAACTAATCTGTAGTTAGCTTTGTTTAAGAATTTCCTTTGCTATTCATATTTTCCTTTATCTATTTATATTTTCTATCTCTATATTTTACCAAGTTTCAGAAGAATGTCATTGTTATTTAAAATGAAATTACATTAACCAAGTTCAATTATTGTGAAAAGCCTTCATCTCCTTATTAAATGAAAATCTTGTATTTCTCTATTGGAACTTTTCTATTAATATATAAATATGGTCAATTCATTCATATCTTAAAATATCTTCAACCCTCTGCTGGAACATCTTTTGTCTTTGTACTTTTTCAACACTAAGCTTTTGGAAGGAGTTCACTGCACTTGCTGACTTCATCTCCTCACATTTTGTTCTAGGGTGAAGATTACTTCTGGTTTGCTGGAAATCACACCCATTCAAGCCTGTTGTCTAGTCATCTGTCCATACAGTTTATCATTCATTTGGGATTTTTATTTTTAAACTAATGATTATTAATTGTTGCATTAACCTATGCCAGGATAGATTTGGTACAATTCCACTTATATTTCTAACTTCTGCCACAGTCATGCCTAGTAGTGTGTTAGGGCATGTGTAGTGTACAGACTTCACACTTTAACACAAGGTTCAATTTAGAAAGGTAGAGTCCAAGACTCTCAGAAAAAGCCCCAAGGCCAAGTGCAGTGACCACTACTTAGCTGGGGAAAGGTAGGAGAGAAAAAAGAAGTTCCACCCCAAGCCTACAGCCTACACCTCCTACTTCCAGTTTACTACACATTCTCCCTCCTCCTGGTTCCTGCTAGGGCTATAGACCTGTGACCGGAAGGAAGAATGCATAAGGCTTGCTCATTTGGGGAAATCACCTCATGGATATTCAAGGCCTTTAGTCTGCTCTCTTCTGTTGCTCCTGGAAACAACAAAAGGCAAACATTTAACCAACTGCTGCAAGTAGGCTATTTTATCTGCCTCCCAATCCCAGACCTTGACCCTCCATTTCCCCTGTGATATTTTAATCCACCCTCCCTGCTGACTCCTGTTCCAGTCCACCTCCATACAAGGGCATGTTTTCAGGCTTATAAAATCAGGGCAAAACTGCTTGCAACCAGGGAAGATTGCAGGGGATTTACTCATCTTAATTTTTCTAAAGGCCTTTGGGTTTTCAATGCCTATGAATGAGTGGGACCTAAGGCTCTTCAACAGTTTCTCTGCTTGAAGACTGCAAGTTCTGGTTCCCATAGTAATGGGTTCTCATCCTTATTCCCAGGGCTACAGCAGCCCAGTGACAAGTTTCATAGATCCACCAGTATAATAACCAATGTGTTGTACACTAAATAAATATTTTCAAAATATTCAGTTGTCAATTGTTTTAGTACCCCCTTCATTCTCAAAAGTATTCATGATTAGATGATAAATTATATGGTACAGTCCTCAGTCTTGCCTTCACTTGAACTCATCTTTGTTCCACTGAAACTATTCTTGTTAAGTGTTTAATGACATCTGTGTTGCTAAATCTCACATGTACTTTCCTGTCCTTTTTCCCTTGACATCTCTGAAGCATTCAATACTATTGGGAGTTACTTTCTTTTAGACACACTCTCTCCCTGTGTGGTTTCTGTTATGTCACATTGCTTTTCTTTTATTTCTTCCCCTCTAGCTGATCTCACAATGTGCTTAACCATGTTATAGGATTTTTTTATTGTTATAAAAAACACATAACATAAAATCTGCTATCATAACCATTTTAAGTATACAGTACAGGAGTGTTAGGTATATGTTTTCCTCCTCTTATTGAATTTGAGTTTCATTTCATTGTGGTCAGAAAAGATATTTGGTATAATTTTAATCTTTTTAAAATTTGTTAACAGGTATTTTGTGGCCTAACGTGTGATTTATCCTAGAAAATGTGTTTCATGCTCTTGAGAAGAATGTATATTCTGCTGTTGTTGGGTGGAATACTCTTTATTATGTCCGTTAGATATAATTGTCCTATAGTGTTGTTTAAGTCCTCTGTTACCTTATTGATCCCTGTTCGAGTTGTTATATCCATTATTAAATGTACGGTATTGACATCTTTTACCATTGTATTACTGTCTATTTCTCTCTTCAGATCTATTATTTGCTTTATATATTTAGATGCTCCAATGTTGGGTAAATATATATGTGTGTATATATATATATGTATTAATTATTATATCTTCCTGGTAAATTGCCCCATTTTATTATTATATAATGTCCTTCCTTATCTCTTGTTACAGTGTTTTAACTTAAAGTCATTTTTAGTGTTTATGAATATGGCCACCTCTGCTTTCTCCCTGTTACCATTTGCATGAAATATCTTTTTTTCATTTTTTCCACTTTCAGCTTACGTGTGTTCTTACATTTAAGGTGACTCTCTTGTGGAAAACATAGAGTTGTATCTTATTTTTTGTTTGTTTGTTTGTTTTTTGATCCGTTCAGCCACTCTGTGTGTTTTGATTGGAGAATTCAACTCATTTAAAGTAATTAATGATATGAAAAGGCTTACTATTACCACTTTGTTAATTATTTTCTGTGTGTCTTATAGCTATTTCTCCCTCTTTTTCTCTCTTGCTGTCTTCCTCATTTCTCTCTTTTGTGTGTCTTCTACAGGTATTTTCTTTGTGGTTACCATGAGGATTACTTAAAACATCTTATATTTTTAACATCTATTTTTAACTGATAACTTCAGTCACATACAAAAACTCTACTCCTTTACTAATCCATTACTTCAAATGATATGATTTCACAAAATATATTATTTTATATTTTTATTCATTAATATAGTTTTATTATTATAGTTCTTATACTATCTTTTAAATTCTATACCAGAATTAAAAATGATAAAATGATTTCTACACTACCATTACAGTATTACAGATGTGTGTGTGTGTTTGTGTGTGTGTATCTATTTACTATTACCAGAGTATTTTATATGTTTGTATGATTTCATGTTGTTGTTGATTAGTGTTCTGTCATTTCAACTTGAAGGACTCTTTTTAGTATTTCCATGTAAGGCAGTTATAGTGGTGATGAACTCTCTCAGCTTTAGAGAGGTCTTTATTTCTCTAGGAGGTCTCTAGGAGGTTTTTATTTCTTTTTCATTTTAGAAGGATAATTTACTGGACATAGTATTCTTGGTTGACAGGTGTGTTTTATGTGTTTTTTTTTCTTTTAGAAATTTGAATATATTACCCTACTCCCTCTGTCCTATGAATTTTCTAATTCCCTGATAATCTCATGGGAGCTCTTTTGTACATGATAAGTCACTTCTCTCTTGCTGCCTTTAAAATTCTCTTTTTGTCTCTGACTTTTGACAGTTTATTATAATGTGTCACAGTGTGAGTCTCTTTAGATTTGTCCCAGTTGGAGACCTCTGAACTTCTTGAATTTGGGTGTCTATTTCCTCCCTCAGATTTAGAAAGTTTAGGGCTATCATTTCTTCAAATAAACTGACTTTTTCCTTCTCTCTCTCTTTTCCCCCCCTCTGGGACTTTTATAATGTGTATATTTCTCTGTTTTACTGTGTTCTATAAGTCCCTTAGGCTTTCCTCTCCTCTCTTCATTCTTATTTTGCTCCTCTGACTCAATAATTTAGAATTACTTGTGTTCATGTTTGCTGATTCTTTCTTTTGCTTGAACAAGTCTGGTATTGAACTCCTCTGGTTAAGTTTTCAATTCAATTATTGTATTCTTCAGCTCCAGAATTTCTGTTTAGATATTTTTTATAGTTTTACATCATTGTTGATTTTCTCATTTTGTTGAAGATCACATTCCTGGTTTTGTTTAATTGTCCATCTGTGGCCTCCTATAGTTCACTGAGCTTCTTTAAAATGATTATTTTGAATTCTTTGTAAGATAATTCACAGAATTAGGGGTAGTTTCTCGAAACATACTTTGGTCCTTTGGGAAGTTATTGCCCATTGTTTTCATTTGTCTTTTTATTTTTTGTTCAGATTTGGAAAGTTAAAAAACCCAAAAAGCCACATCTTCCAGTCATTACCTTCACTGATCTATGTAGCTAGACATTCAGGACTTTTCAAATCTTTTCTGGTGATGCATGTTTTTTGGGCTTATGCACGAATTTCCTCCATTAGAGAGGTTTACCATTTTTTTTTTCAGGACCTCATGATCTCTTGCTGCCTCTGGTGTCTGTCAGTGGTACTGATGGTTCTCTGGTGCTGCCGCAATCTACTGCAATCTCTCCCTTCTTTTCTGTGGCCCCCACACATCGAAGTATACCAGTTCCTTATCAGTGCTCAAGTCAGGTGAAACAGAAGCTAGTGCTCAGACATCCTCTTGAAAAATCAGAAAATTGGACATATTTTCCACTCTTTTCTTTCCTTCTCAATGAATAAATTGCAATTTGGGTGTTTTTCTCCCAATTGTGCCAGACTCTGCTGGCTTAGACCGACAGCTATTGAGGGTAAAATGCAACGGATTTTCTTATGCATTGTAATGCAGCTTTTCTTTGCTTTGCACTTATCAGGAGTACTGTAACTTCTTAACTCGTCTCTGGAGTTTTCATGAGGTCTTTTTGGATTGTATACTGTTATTAATTGAGTGCTCTGTGGGAGCCCAAAGAGCATGGTTTCCTTTACCAGTGCCACCAAACCCCTGGTTTATACTGTGTTTCCCATAACCATTATTATTACCGTTACCAAACCATGGCATTGTTGTCTTAATTCATTTGGGCTGCTGTAACAAAATACCATAAACTGGGTGGTGTATAGACCACCCAAGAAACCTATTTCTTACAGTTCTGGAGGCTGGGAAATCAAACATCAATGTGCCGGCAGATTCAGTGTCTGGTGAGGTTCTGTTACCCGATTTATTGTTGGAGTCTTCTAACTATGTTCTCACCTATTGGGAAGAGCAAACAAGCTCCCTGGGGACTCTTTTATAGAGTCACTAATCCCATTCATGAGGGCTTCACTCTCATGATCTAATCACCTCACAAATGTCTTGTTTCTTAATATTACCTTGGGGGTTAAGATTTCTACATATAAATTGAGAGGGCACAAAAATTTAGGGTACCATAGAAATTATCATTCTCTTAATCAATTATTTCCATGTTTTGACTATATCTTATGTCCCAGACATTCTATTGGGATCATTACACACATTCCACCAAATCCTCACAGTCAAAATTTGGATAATTTTAATGATTATTATCTCCACAAACACATAAGAAATTGAAGACCAATATTTTTCTTCTAACTTGAGAAAGAGAAGACATTGCCTCTGTAATATATTCTGTTTTATCAAGTGAGACAAAGCAGTCACCCCTCATTTTTCTGAGGCATTCCTGATCTCTTTAATGGATTATCACCAGATTGCTTCATTTGCATATTGTGGGTAGATAGATAAGGCACCTCTTCAAGAAGTAAATCTAAAACAATTAAAGGAACTTACCTTTTTAGGCCGTGTCCATATGTCTAAAGTTTTTAATATCCTCCCCAATAGAGAAACTCACCATCTCTCGGGGGATCTCTCCTGGCAACTTTTTGGTTACCCTTTGGACCTCCTTTCCTCCCACTATGGAGTTTTATTGAAGAACGTTTTGTTCATTCTGATTTTGGACAAGTTTACTATCTCTATATACATGTTCTTGATTTCGGTAAGACATCTTTTGAATTTTATTCTATGCAGGGAGCTTTGTGGCAATGACTTCCTAAATAAAATGGGAGTTCATCACATCTAGAAAGTTATCCCATTACAGGATAATAAAATTCATGTCTTGTCTTGTTTTAGGCTGGTTAAAGGGTGTGGGAGGAACAACAGGTGTGAGAGACTGGAATTTTTTTTTAATAGCAAGGTGATTTCATTGGGATGCAACCTTGGCTGCTCAGGGAAGCTGGAAGCTGTTGCTATAGTCATGTATTGTTTTTGCTCAAGTATTTTTATTGCTTTCAGATGCTGAAAGCCCACAAAATCCATGAAAATTATTTAGATGAACTGGCCATATTGTCATGTCTGTCCCTATTAAAAGCCAAAAATACAAGCCTATTTAGACAAATACCACATGTTCTCACTAATAAGTAGGAGCTAAACAATGGGTACACATGAGCACAAAGAGGTATAAAGGACGTTGGAAACCAAGAAGTGGGGAAGGCGGGAGGAGGGTGAGGGAATAAAACTTACCTATCAGGAAGAATGAACACTATCTGGTAATAGGCACACTTATGGCCCTGACTTCAGCATTATATAATTCATCTATGTAACAAAAATACTTGTAGCCTCTTAATATTTTGAAATAAAAAAAAAAGTTAACTGTTAAAAAACAAAAACTAATTCTGTTTGGGAAGTAATATATGTTGGGTATTCAAAATTGGCCAAATAATCAAGATGACCTATTTGAAAAACATGTGTAAGGAATGACTTTGCAAATTGTGAAAGTAAGATCTGAATGTGATCTTTAGTGACATTTGTTTTTAAGTCCACCATGTGAAATGCACTGTAGATACAGTATCTTTTGTTTCCATAATGAATAAACTCCAACCTTCGCTTCTTCTTCCAGAAGTTTCCCTTCAATTATTTAAAAGGCTAATTCCTGTGACATGCCATCAGACCGCCACTGCTGGATGTATATTGCTCCATGTTACAGTATGCTACAGATATTTCAGTTACTTTTTTTAATTCACAAAGGATTTTATCATCTCACTTTCTGTATGCTTTTCTGTACCTAACAGAAGCATCATTTTTTATGACACAAACACCACGCTAGTCCACCTAGTACTTTGACTTCTCAGGTCTTCAACCTCTTCAAATCTACTTTTCTGGCTCTGACAGTTTGATTTCCATTATCTTGTTCTCTGAATACCATACCTCATCTTTAAATCTCACCTATCATTTTATCTCAATTCAAACATATTCTCAGCCACATAGGGGCATGTGGCTGAGTAATTCAACCACTTTTCCACTGCTACCATCTCCTTTTGTTACCAGCCAGATCTGGGTCTTTTCTGCCCACACAGAGTAAGTTAATCACTGTGACACAGGTTTTGCAAAAGGGAAAACTTTTAATCGCAAGGCCACCAAGCAAGGAGGCAGGAGAACAGCTCTTAAATCTGTCTCCCTGAAGATAAGGCATCGGGATATTTATGGGTTATGGAAGTGGGGTGGTTCAAGGCATGGGGAAAGGTGATTGGCAGTAGGGAAAAATAAAGTAACATGTTTGTTCATGCAAGTGTGGTCAAGATTCATAGTATTTCGTAGGACATATGTATAGAAAATGTCAGTGTTATCATGATCTGAGGTTGGAGTTTTTGGCCCTCCAATGTCAAAAAGCCATCTCTGTGGCATTTGCACAGGCCCAGTTGAAGACTCAGTGGTCTTCAATGGTTTGAACTGGACAGGAAATGGCCCAGGTTCCTGAGGAACAACTGAAGGGCCCATCACCATGGTGACTTATAAATGTTATCTATAAACTAGCCAGTGAAGGTTAATCTTCAGTGTTCACAGGTATAGCCTTCAGCTACTGAGGCCTTCAGCTTTATGAAAATGGAAAACCAAACAAGACAAAAAGCAAGTGACCAAGGACAAGCAGTGCAGGCAGACCTGATCAAATTAACACTTCAGTGTCACTTCGTGTTATCATTTCTCTTCTAACCTAACTTGGACTCAATGCTTTGACACAAATAGTGTTTCTTTTCATAGATCCTCAACTCCTAGATTTTTTTTGTTGCAAAGATTATGTTTATGCTACTCTGCAACATACCAAAGTTTGTGGAATTACTCGTGTTGCATGTATTAATAAATGAAACAAGTGAAGCTTTTAGCCCAATTCTGCTATAACCTGAAGCCATGTGATGATCTTATATAGGAAAAGGGTAAAGGATGAGGTCCTTAGAGCAGCTTTTTTCCCCAGAAGCTCCAAAGATAGAGTTTTATTTGTCTGTTTATAGTCTAATAGCCATTAATGTATTCAGTTATGCATAATTTTTATAATTAATGAGTATATATAGGCAGTCCCCAGGGTATGGATGACCCAGATTACAGAATTCTGTACTTACAAATGGTCTCCCAAGGCTCCTCGTAAAGATAATTTATAATTAAATAATTAAATAAATAATTCGGGAACTCGTTTCTTTCACTCACGTAAACAAACCCGCATGGCGTAAGTGGTTCACTGGTGCAGCGCCTTTATGCACGTAGTTAGTCTCTCTGTTTACATGGTCACTTATGCGCAGCATCAATTTTGTCTTAAATTTTTTATATAATTGTGTGAGTCTGTGTTTACCCTTATGACCATGCCCCCAACGTGAAAGTTCACTGCAAGTCCAGGTGAACCTGCAGCGAAGAGAAAGGTGATTACAATGGAAACGAAAGTAGAAATAATTAAATGTTCGGAGAAAGGTGAGACACCGTTATTCATCAGGAAAACATTAGGCTTCAGTCGCTCAACTATCAAAACATTTATACAGGAAAAAGTGAGAATAATGGAACATGTGAAAGGCAGTGCTCCAATGAAAGCATTAATTGTTAATATTACTAAGCAGCATAGTGGATTACTTATTATTATTATTGATTTGGTTAGAAGATCAAAGTAAGTGTAACATTTCTATTAGCCTAGCCTTGATGCGACATTAGGTGTTAATCTTTAATATTCTCTTTGGAATTTCTCCTATCTCCCATCTAAACATTTTGTATGAATTTGTTTTTACATTCTGTTTGTTTAAATTAAAAGAGCACAATAGTTTCTGTACCTTATTATTACAGTATAAGGGTATTATTATTACTACTACAGTATTACGCTGTTACTATTAACACATATGAGCCATTATAGTATTGTTATTATTATTGTTACTGTATATGCACTGCTCATCAGGGATCCAAGTTATGTTCACATCTGACCTGACAACCTTCTCAGGAACATATCTTGTCTGTAACCTAGGGACCACCAGTATAGAAAAATATAACTAGCAAATAAAGTGATGTGTTTTTTATGCTAGTAATGTAAAATTGTGTAAAAGCAGATATTTAAGTTAAAATTTGAATGAGATTTTTAGATAAAAATAATGAAATTGATAAGTTAATATGAAAAATTGTGTTGTCATACAATACAGAAATGACTATAAGATGGAAAAAGCTGCATACTAAAGCATGATAATAGTAAGTATTCTTTTTATTCTTCGTCTATTATATGTCAGGAATTTTGATAGATATGCATATACATGTCTAATTTTTAAATCAGTTTTTCCAAGGAGATGCATATAGTCTCATTTACAGATAAGTAAAATTAGATTAAAAAGTTAAGTAAATTTCCCAAAATAACATAATTGATAAAGGGCAGAGCAGACCAGGAAAATACTGAACCTGCCCAATTCTAATGCAATCTTCTTTATCCTCTGCATTGCCTAGATGTATATGGAGTGAGGAAAGGCCTCATAATTTTACAGAGAACTTGAGAAAACAAATTTTTGCTTATTTGCTATGCATAAGACACTCGGTATGCAGGTGCTGTGCAGGGCAGAAGAAAATACATGTTTCTAACCATCTATGTAGCATCAAACTTAGGTTGAACATTCACCAAGATAGATCATGTTCTGGACCATATAACACACTTTAACAAATTTACATTTTTAATTACTTCTTTAAAATGATGGAATTGTATAAAGTGCCACACCCCATTAGTTATAAAGAACCTTTTCTAATTCTGAATACAAAATTATTTGCCACCAAATACCATCTGCATTAATTTAAAAACACTATGTAGTACACAATAACATTGTTCTTCGTTTTATCTTATTTCGTATTTTTCTTTAAAAAATCATGGAGAATCAACATCATCGGGCTTTTTAAGTTTTCAGAACACACTTCTTTCTTATCCTTATTGCCTAAATGATCCCTCCTTTCCTGCCTGCCACTGGTGCCTTGTTGAGGTACATCAAAATCCAAATGGCAAGCCATCTGTTTCTACTGCTTAGGCAGGTACGATGGGAAAAACGCCTAATGTTTCTAAGAGTGTTACCTTGTTTTTGTTCCTTGGGATGTGGTTCTACAACTGGCAAGTTTGCTGTGGGTCTTATACAGAAGAAAGTCCCCTGAGGCCACAGGGGTAGTGCCTGGCTGTAGAAAGGGGTGTGTGCCCCCTGCTTACTGAATGCAGCAGCTAGGCGTGGCCGCCTGCCAGGCACTGGTGCACCTGTGTGCAGCGTGAGAGGATGGTGTGAGCTCTGGTGTCTCACAGCACCCCGGAGCCATCTGGAGGAGCAAGTGAGTGCCAGGGAATTAGCAAATTTGGACACAAACCAAGTCAAGCAACTTACTTAAAAGAAACACCAAACTTTCTCAATGTTTCTTCTTCAGAAAGTGATGGGAAAATGACAGATTTAGAATCAAACAAAACTAGTTTAAAATTACCTCTTTATTTCTTAAATGCTTTGTTACTTTATCCTTAATTGTCTAATCTTACTGGCCTTACCCATAAAATGTAAGAGAATAATACGTGTATAAAGCTCCTAATTTTGTGTACACTGTGCCTAAAGCTTCATTTCTTTCAACTTCACAAACTCTGGAGATACAGGTCTGAGAAAACTAGGTACTTATCTTTGTACAAATAATTTGTGTAAATCCTCGCCACTCCAGGAATGGACCATAAAGTCCTCTTTCGTGAGGGCTGTGCTTAGCGACTTGCTTCTGTGAGAACAAGCAGGGCGGGGAGGGTGCCTTCCCAGTGGAGAAACCTGGCACACACTCCCTTGACCCAGTGAGACATCATCTTGGTAGCATGTGCTTTTGATACGATGTGTGGAAAATGGCATTCACCTTTGCCATCTTGCTCCCCAAAATCTACCTGCGAGAGAAACGTTAAGCAGACCCAAACAAAGGAAGAGTCTACAAAATACTCCTCAAAGTTGTCAAGGTCATCAAAAACAAGGCAAGTGAAAGTAACAGCTATTGTGTAGAGGAACCTAAGCCTGGTATCCGGGATGGAATCCTAGAACAGGAAAAGGATATTATGTAAAAACTAAGGACATCCAAATAAAGTATGAACTTTACTCAATCATGATGTACCAGTGTCAGTCATGAATAGTGACACATGGGCCACAGCAATATGGGATGTTAATAACGAGGGAATCTGCGTGTGATACACAGGAGCACTCTGTACTACCCTTTCCAACTGCTTTATAAATCTAAAGCTATTATAGAATTAAAAGCTTTAAAAAGTCAAATGCACAGGAATTTATAACAAGGAAAATTGGTACATGGGATGTCCCCATTTTCTTCTCTTACCATGACTGTCCCTTCTTGAACATTAGACCAGAAAAATTCATTCTTAGAAATTCATTATATAAAATCGATGCTGTCTAAAGATGCTTTAGTAAAAATTTTTTTAATTGAAACACTTTTAAAAAATGTTAATTACCAAAACTTGTTTTTAGTTAAAACTGATTTTTTACAGGCACAGTTCACAATTCTGTTTGGGAAGGTAAAATATCTAGAAATACTTAGTGCACATTCTCAGTTGAGTTTGAATTTTGCATCACACAAACTTCAGTGAGCTTCTTAGATGAGAGGATAATGGGAGTCATAAAATCATGACAGGTAATTTATACTTGATGAATTTGTCCTCATGAAATTTTGTAATAAAAAAATTAAACTCGGGTGAAGCATGCTAAAGCAAATGTATACAGTATGTAAATAATGTAAGTTAAAACAAGGTCTTTGAGCCAACCAAATTCTGGCCACAGGAATTTTGAGGAAGATGTGAGGAATATGTTTTGTCTAGTTTGCCCAATGTGCTAGTATTTACTCTATGGATTTGTAAGAAAAAACTGATTGTAATATGAAATAAAGTTTGCTTTCTTCTTCATTAAGTGTACAT
>NW_012146856.1:6055193-6062638 GCF_000956105.1 Propithecus coquereli
CAATATTTTATTCATATTATGTTATAATTTTTGCACCACACCGAATGAGTTTATAGAATACGCTTGGTACTGGAGGAGTTTTGGTGAATGTCTGAATGGATGTTAGGGCGTTTATCTTCTAGTGTCAATTCTACCATTTTCAAACCTCATGACCTCAGGTGAATACTGAAATCTCTTTCATCCTCCATGAAAAATGACAGGCAGGACACTAACATTTAAATACCCTCTCTCATGACCCTGGAAAATTATATAATCTTTCTAAGCCTAAGTTTCCTTGTCTGTACAAAAGAGTTAATCATAGTATCTCCACTGCAGGGCAGCTGTCATGATTAAAGTATTCATTACATGCAAAGCACTTAGAATTGAGCCTTATATAGTAGGTGCTATATAACCTTTTTCTTTTACTATTATAACCATAGAGTTTAATTCTATAATATAGAAGCTGTTTCTTACACTTAGGAGAATATAAAAATGAATATGAGAGTCTCTGGCTTGTAGGTGCTTGAAATTCTGTTAAAGGTTTAACCATATGTCATGCACATATGCCCAGTATCACACCAGGAATAGATCCTAGGTAAGGAGACCTTAAGAGTTTACTTCTTTCATTCTTCAAATACTTCAGGAGTACCTTCTATTTTCCATGTACTTTCCTAGGCCTTGAAACTAAACAAATAAATATATCATACGGATGATGATTAGTGATCCTATTGGATGATGAACTGCCTCGATGCAGTGGCGACCTCCAAGCACAGTACTAGGAAAGCAAGCCCAGTGAGCATTAAGCATCAAAGCTCACAGACAAAATCAGAATGCTTGAATCACACAGCTATTGAATCGACTTAAAACACAGAGGAAGAAGCAAGAGAAAAGAGATGACAGACATCAAGACACAGCATAGGAGCATGTGAGTTGGGAGGTCCTCACTACCTAAATCCTGGGGCATACAGCAACACTCACGTGTCCCAACACTCTGTCTGCCTTATTGGCCTTCCTGCTTATGGTGCTGATATAAGGACAGAGTTTAGGTTTACACAATGGGGCCCGCATGTGGACGGTGCCATGGGCCAATAACACACTTGGTGCATTGAAGCCTGGTGCACTGACAGCTCAATAAACAGCTATGAGATTTATTTGTGTTTTCTGAGCACAGGACATATAGAGCTAGAATGGGTGTCATCAGCATGTGGCTGAACTAAAATCTCATGAAATTTAAGTATTCATGTCTGTTGAGTGCATCCTGAACATTTAGTGACTCCTGTATATTTATATATCATGGAGATTTAAGTCATAAATATCTCCCAGTCCCTCAGCCCTTTTCATGTTTAACACACATGCTCTACCTCCTCACTGAGTAATCTCATACTTAACACATCATAAGAATTCTTCCAAAATCTGACAAAAGTTTTGCTACTAACTACTTATATACCTGGAATATTTAAAGGTCTTTGACTGTGTTTGCCAAACTGCAAATTTATTCATCAGAACAAAAGCGCATTATAGTTATGAAGAAAAACAAAGCAGGCTGAGGATACTTGGCCCCAAGTTAGCTAGAGCAACACCCCCACTCCCTGGCACAGTGAGGGCTCAGCCCTTCCAAGGGGAAGAGTTTCCCCGCATCTCTGCCTTGACATTGACACTAATGTCTGGATCCTTCTGTCGCCCTCAGTGCTGCCCTCTCAGTGTGTCTGGGGCTCGGTCCCCAGCCCCTGTAACCAGTGTTTAGAGCTTGCTGGCCAGTCAGCTTCTGTCACCCTCTCTGTTCCTTCTGCATTGAGAACCTCCACATGGCTTCTCTCTGTGGAAGTGCTTGAAGGAGTTCTCTGCCTTCCTTTCTGTTTATCCATCTCAGGCGCACATCTCAATTTCTCTCTGGATAGGAAAAAAATATCGTTTCTTCACATGTCCTATCTTTATTTTAAAAATCTCATATCGAGTTACGTGGATCCTTATCTATTTACATGTTATCTATCTATCATCTATCTATCTATCTATCTATCTATCTACCTATCTATCATCTACCATATCCCTGTCATCTACCAGCCATCTACACATCCATCTATTTCTCCATCTATCTCTTCATCATATGTCAACCTACCTAGTCATGACCCAGCCCTCTCCCTCAGGATGTATGTCACAAGAAGTTAGATATTGCCTTGCATTGTTTTCTTCCAGTATTCAGATCATGACTGTTCTTTCTTTGGTTTCCATGTTCATTTTTATATTCTGGCTTTCGATGAGCAACTCCAAGGGCATCAAGCAGGTTTGTATATATCTGAATTCCAGCAGTGATAAGATTTAAAATCATTCCTACAGGGTCCTTTGACCTCATGTAAATAAAAATTTGCGTTCAGCTGCCATTGGGAATTGAATGCCTTTTAATGCTAAAGGAGTGCCTGCCTATGCAACAGAAACTCTAACCATGCAAAAGACACACAAAAGTGCTGTAGTGGACCCTTGATATATATGAAAGATATGGGACTGAAAAATTAAACATGACTTTGGAAAATTAGAGAAGAAATATTTGAAGAAGTAATATTTAAAATGAGATAGGAGAATTCTGACAGGTGAACACTGGACAAAGGGGATACCTTGTGGAGAGAGGAGAACAAACAAAAGCATGATATATTTCTGCATATTTCCAAAGAAAATTCATATTTTCTTATTACTATAAAATCCATTTTATATTAACTTTATATATTCCTTTATTGTGTAAAGTATGTTTTTCTTACATACACATGTTAAGAATGTATTTATAAGTAATACTTTTGTGTTTTGATATCATATTTCTTTAAATCTAGTACTAAATATTTGTTATTAAAATTAATGGTTTCTTAAAATTAGGAAAATATGTCGATTATAATACATTCTCAAAAATTCTCATCTAAATAAAAAGGTAAGATTATAACTTGAAAACCCTAGAAAACTCAAAATGTCAATTTGGTTTGCCTTTAGAATATGAAAACAGACTAAGATACGGATTCACATGTATATAAACCATAGATTTTTTTTTCTGGTACGCTCATCTTTTAGTTATTTCTATGGTCCTGACTGACTTTGGAGTTACTCCAAACTCTGCATGCAAAAAATAGCTACTCAAGTAATGAAGGAAAACTAGACATAATCTTCATAAAGAGTATCTACTCTTCCTGAACGATCAACATTTATCAATTACATATTTGTATTTCAGCCTATCTCACTGAGTAAAGCAATCGCTCAATAAATACAATTTTTTAAAAAAATAAAAATCCTTATTAGAATAAAGAAAAATGTAAAACTCTGTCAATGCCCTTCAAAATGAAGACACCAATTTTATTTTTGGAATTCTTTGGAATGTCAGCACACAATATTTATTTTCTGCAATGACAAGAAATCCAGCAGGAGGGCATGCTCCAGGTTTGATGGATTTACTGGTTGACTCATGTCATCAAGGACAGGGCTTTTTCCATTCTTCGATTGGTCAGTCTTCCTCTATATGCAAGCTTTGCATTCACATTTGGCTGAAAGATGGCAACATGGTTGCAGAAGTTGCAGACATCACTCTAGATATAAAAACCATCAAGAAGATGAAAAGGAAAATTCCTTCTTCCATTTACTTCTTATGTGTAAAAATTCTATTGAAGTTTCTCTGCTGTCCCGTTGGGCACCTAAACCAATCACTCTCATGAGAAATAGGACTGCCATGATGAGATTAGCCAGATTGGGAGTAGTATGGATATTGAGCAAGGCAGCACAAAGCCTCTTCATCAAGCGAATTTTAAAGGGCATTGTAAAACCAGGTGCTGGCAAACATTTTTTCGTAAAGGGACAGATGATAAATATTTTAGGTTTTTCAGGTCATACAGTTTCTGTCAGAATGACTCAAATCTTTCTGTAGCACAAAAGTGGCCATAGACTATACAGAAATGAAAGGGTGTAGCTGTATTCCAATTATTTATAAAAACAGGTGGCAGGCAGTAGTTGCCAAGTCCTAGCTGAAGTCATACTCTTCTGTTGGGAATAGAGTTAGCACTTCAGGTGCTGCATGTGTGGGAGATCTCAGGATAAGTTTCTGTTTCAGTGAGTGATCTGCTTTCTGCCATCCCCTGGCTTTTAACCACATTCTTCCAGGCACTGGAGAAACATTGTGGACAAAAAAATCAGATATCCAGGAATATATAGCTGTCAGACTGTCCAGATCATTCTGATATAGCAGCATATAATCTGATAAATTTACCAAGAATAGTCAATGTCTTTAAGCCCCACTGCTGTGTTCTAGGCACAGCTCTAGATGCTTGGGTTACATCTGTTAGGAATATTCTGTCTTGGAGCCTATATTTTACTGGAAAATGAACATACAAAAGGGAACCTGAAGACATGTCCTCAGGCTGTGTTGAAAGGCTCTTCATGAGGATGCTCATAGGTTGAAATCTCCCCCACATAAGACCAGTCCGGTGAGGGCTCTGATTGTGGCATTTCTGTGCATCTCATTGGTTCTTACCATATATAGATGTGCAAATTTTACTTGTGTTTCCTGAATTCCCTCCTCCTGACAAACCTTGCTATTACTGCTACAACCACACCTCCACCACTGCAGAAAGCCACTAATTTGACTTTATCCACGTCTAATTCAGCTGCACTTTTGCTGCTGTTAATAACACTGGCCACCATATGCTGGTTTCTTTTTGTGCGAATTGCTTTCCTATTGTTTATTAAATTCAATTCTCTCAGTTACTTTTTTAAGTTGGTATTACAGTTTTTATTTAACAGGTGAGGAAACAACACCCAGAGAGTGAGGAGCAGACTTTGCACTTTCCTTTTGGTCTGTCAGACTCAGAAACCTGCTTTTATTTTATACTAGACCATATGATGAAATATTAGCATTTCTGGACAAAGTGCCTTAACTCAGTTAAACAGTTCATGGCTTTTTAAGGAGGTATCTTTTAAAAATATATTTTTATTCATGTATTCTACATACAGAAAAAGAAGTGCAAAGTTTGTTGGACTTCTACAAAATGAATACCACCACCATCACCACCACCATAACCAAATCCAGATCAAGAAAAATAATACTATCAGTACCCTGGATATCCTATCCTGCTTCTCCCTTATCCTCCACTCCATGGGTAACCACCATCCTGAGAAGGAAGAGTGTTAAGGTAAAATTAATTTTGGTGACTGAAGCTATCTAGTGCTGAGAGGGGCTTTGATCAGAAAGGCTTTCCATAGATTGCATAGTACATGCAGAATCTGGTGCTAATCTCTCCAGAGGGCAGTGATCACCTAAACAGGTGGCCTGGGAACCACTGCACACTCCACAGAGCATAGAGACGCAGGTAATTTTTAATGATTATATTTGGAGATTTTACAAGCTGCATAATGACCAAGTCTAGTGGGACTTGGCTCTGGGGCAAGAGATAAAGGGAAGTTGAATTTTTGAACGCCGTGGTATGTTCCCTGTGCTCTATCAGCACTGTGATAGATTCCAAGCTGCCCCCCAAGGCCAGTTTCCCACGGAAATGTAGATAATTATCTTTACATCACAGCGTTTCACTTGTACGGAATCAGAATCAGTGTAGGTGATAGATAAATGTTTCTGAATAAAGAGCAAAATCATGACTAGTAAAGATGCTGGAAACACTGGCGAGAAATCTGAGGCAACCACAAGGTATTCTCAACAGGGAATATCTTAAAATGAAAGTATTGGTTGCATGTGTGTCTCTTTTCCTTTACTTTTTATATGTCCAACTACACTCCATTCATAACTGCTTGTGCTTTGATTCAATTAAGTTTGACAAGATTGATGTCTTAGGGGTGCAGAGAGGCCTGGTTGTGACTATACACTGCAACTGGAGCATAAAGTATAAGGATTGCTAATAAAAAATAAAGGACTTAGAGCAAAATGTCATTCCATGTCAGTGCTTCCAGGTTAGGTTGGGAAACAGCAATGGTCTTGTTTACATAACTTTGTGTCTGTGTTCACAGTGATAGCATGAGAAAGAGACTGAGAGAGAGAGGAGGAGGAGGAGGAAAAGGAGAGAGAGAGATACTATGGGGCTCAATTTAATAAATCTTTATAATATGCATACTTCCCTCTAAGCCATATGCCATATCCTGAAATAGAAAAGGTCCTTTTAAGTTAATGGTGAGGAAAACAGAAGGACACATATATTTTCTATACAATATATTATCTATTATAAGAGGTGATGGTGCATGGTACAAAGAGTGAAGGCATCTAAATTAGCGAGTGGATCTGGGGTTTTCCTCAAGGTGAGGACATCTGAGTTAAGTTTGTCAGATGAAGAAGAGGAATACGCCGGTCTAGACAGATGGACCAGCCAGAGCAAGAGCTCCAAGTCAAAAACACCCAAAAAATTCAAAACCAAAACTAAAACAACACACACCCCCTACATGAGGCCTTCAGAAAACTCCACATAAAATGGTGAATGTAACAAAAATTGAGAAAGAAGTCAGCCTCACAAAAGTCTTGAGGACTCCACATTCCAATCCAAGGAACGTGGGTTTAATCGCGGGGTAAATGCGGTGCCTCTGAAGGCACAAGGTGAGATTTGAGGGCTTGTGCTTTACTAAACAGTCTCTGCCAGTCTTTGGCAGATGTGCAGAAATAGTGTTGAGGAGATCAATATTTGAAGCAGAGACTGAAGGATGACTTCATCTCATACACTGAGTAAGTCAATGGCTTTGGGAAGTTTTGAGTTGAAAGAACCTACTAAAATTTTAAAATAGAAATATGAATTTGTATCAGTTTAACTTGTCTCACCAAGTGTTTTCCAAATATATTTAACCAAAGAGATGTTTGTATGAGTGTCTCTGTGTGTATTTTTCAAGTAATACATATTAGTATGATTCTTCAGAAAGATTAGGAATTCTGTTATATTAACATTACAGAACTGGGATCAGGCTCATAGATTAGCATGTGGGAGTTAAAAAAGTTGATCTCATTGAAGTAGAGAGTAGAATGATAATTACCAGAGGATAGGAAGGGTTGGAAGAGGGTGAAGAGAGGTTGGTTAATTGGTACAAACATACAATTAGATAGAAGGAATAAGTTCTAGTGTTTGATAGAACAGTAGGGTGGCTATAGTTAACAACAATGGATTGTATATTTCAAAATAGCTAGAAGAGAAGATTTGAAACTTTGGAGACCAAAAGACAATGGGCCAATATATTCAAAGTGAATAAGAAAATAGGAAAAATATAAATAAAACTGTCAACCAATATTCCTACATACAGCAAACAACCCTACAAAAGTGAGGGAGAAATTAGGAAATTCCCAGATAAACAAAAGCTAAGGGAGTTTGTTACCACTAGACCTGCTCTGCAATATATGGTTAAGGGAGTGGTGCAGGTAGAAATGAAAGGACAGTCAAAACCATATGAATAAATAAAGATCTCAAGAAAGACAAATACATGGGGAATTATAAAAGCTAGTATTATTGCAACAATGG
>NW_012146856.1:6063158-6065950 GCF_000956105.1 Propithecus coquereli
ATTGGAAGAATGGATACAAAAACATGATTCAATTACATGTTGTCTGTAAGAGACTCATATGAGATTCAAAGACACAGATATATTGAAAATAAAAAGATGTAAAAATATATTCCATGCAAATAGTAACCAAAAGATACCAGGAGTGGTTACGCTAACATAAGACAAAATAGACTTTAAATAAAAAAAAGTTACAAGAGACAAAGAAGCACATAATATAATAAAAGGTTCAGTAAAGCAAAACAATATAACAACTGTAAACATTCATGAGCCTAATGACAGATCATCAAAATATTTGAAGCAAAACTTACAGTATTGAAAGGAGAAATAGTTGTACAATAGTTAAAGACTTCAAAACCCTACTCTCAATAATGAATAGAACAAACAAACGTAAGCAAAGAAATGGAGGATTTAAATAACAAAATAAACAGACTAGAGCTAACAGACATATCCAGAACACTCTATCCAACAATAACAGCCATACAAATTCTTCCCTAGTGCACATGGGCCATTTTTCAGGATAGATCACAAGTTAGGCCACAAATTAAGGCTCAATAGATTTTAAAAGGTAAATACATGAAGTATCTTTTCCAACCAGAACAGGAGAAATCAATGAAACTGAAAAATTTACAAAATTATGGAAATTAAACAATACATTTTTTAACTAATAGGTAAAAGAAGAAATCACAAGGAAAATTAGAAAATATTTAGAGATGAATAAAACTGAAAATCCAACATGTTAAAATGTACGGGACACAGTAGAAGCAGAATTAAGGGGGGAATTTACAGCTATACATGTTTACATTAAAAAACAAGAAAGATTTCCAATCAACAACCTGACTTTACAACTTAACAAACTGGAGAAAGAAGGATAAATTAAACCTAAAACTATCAAAAGGAGGGGAATAATAAAATTAGAGCAGACATAAAGGAAATAGAGAACAGAAAAACAAGAGAGAAAAAAATCAATGAAACCAAAAGTTGACTCTTTGAAAAGATCAACAAAATTGATAAACCTTTAGCTAGATGGACTAAGAAAAAATAAGAGAAGATTGAAATTACTAAAAAAAAAAAAAAAAAAATGAAAGTGGGAAAGTGGGGACATTACTATAAATTCTACAGAAATAAAAAGGATTATAAAATAGTACTATGAACAATCATATGCCAACAAATTAGATAATTTAGATGAAATAGAAAAATTCCTAGAAACACAAAACCTACCAAAACTGAAAAGAAATAGAAGAGAAATGACTTATAACTAGTAAGGAGATTGGAACAGTAATCGAAAATCACCTGACAAAGAAAAGTCCTGGAGCCAATACCTTCATTGGTGAATTCTAACAAACTTTTAAAGATGAAATAACACCAATCCTGGAAGCAACCCAACTGTCCACGGATAGATGAATGGATAAACAAAACGTGGTATATGCCTACAATGGGATATTATTCAACTTTAAAAAGGAAGCCAATTCTAACGTATGCTATAACATGGATGGACCTTGAGGACATTATCCTAAGTGACATAAGTCAGTCACAAAAGGACAGATTTTTTATTATTCCAGTTATATGAGGTACTTACAGTAGTCAAAATCACAGAGACAAAAAGTAAAATGGTGGTTGCCAAGGGATGAGGGGATGGGCAATAAAAATTTATTGTCTATTGGTCACAAAGTTTCAGTTTTACAATATGAAAAGAGTTATGGAGATGGATAGTGGTGATCTTTTCACAATATTATCAATGTATTGTATTTAATACCACTAAACTATACATTAAAAATAGTTAAGATGATATATTTTATATGTTGCTTTATCACAATGAAAAAAATTGAAAAGGAAATGTGTGCCCTGGTGGAAAAAATATTGAGTGAGACCCAAACAGATTTGTCAGTTACAGCTCAGTCTTTACCGGCTCTGTGACCTTGAGTAAATCTCTGAAATTCCCTGTGCCTTAGTTCCTTCATATGAAAAATAATATAGAAAATAATATCTGTATCATTGAGTTGTATTAAAAAGTAAATAATACCTTCTTTGTAAAACCCCTAGACTCAGACCTTCGTTCACCTGGAGCTCATGCATTATTAAAAATAAAGCATATAGATTAAGAGCCAAAGAATTTGATATTTTCATTCAAAGTAGGACTTGACATGAGGAGACACTAGCAATGATTATGTATCCAGCACAAAATATGAGGAAAGGATGCCTGAAAATTATAAAATGACAATAAGACAGGATATTTTAAATGAGAATAGGTCCCCAAGTCAAGGGCTTATAATTGCTGCCTTTATAAGCAAACAATCCATTGGTCCCCAAGGTGTGATTTGAAGGACCAAAAGAGCAACCTGATTACACAGTGATCTCTAGCAATATCAAACATTTCTTTAACAGAAAACAGAAACTGCCCTTAGACAAATAGAGATAAGAATAACAGTATTATTTACTGTGTACCTAAGTGACATTTTCTGTAAGCCATTTCAACTTCACAACAATTTTATGAGTAACATGTTACTCCGTATATTTATAAATAAATATAGGACAGGTTAAATAGTTGGTCTAGGGCCAACCAGGTAATAAACAGTGGACCTAAAATAGAATAGGGTTCAATTTAAACCCAAATATAACAAAGAAAATAAGATTCAATAACTGCAATAAAATTATCTGAAATCAAATCAAATCAGTTCAGAATATCAGACCTCTCCCCTAGAGGATCTGATTCCATAGGTCTGGCACAGAAATAGGGAATCTGAATTTAAAGTAAGCACACTTTATTATCATCTGAAAGCTTTGGGGCACTCTTT
>NW_012146856.1:6067770-6069965 GCF_000956105.1 Propithecus coquereli
GGAAAGATCTCTATAGGGAGAACTAAGAGATACTGAGGAAAGAAATTGCAGAGAATGTAAATAGATGGTAAAGCATATCATACTCATGGATCAGCAGAATCAACATTGTTAAAATGTCTATGCTACCCAAAGTAATTTACAGATTTAGTGCAATCCCCATTAAAATACAAATGTCATTTTTCTCAGATCAAGAAAAAATAGTTCTATGCTATGTATGGAACCAGAAAAGACCCCAAATGGCCAATGCAAGTTTATGTAAAAAGAACAAATTGGGAGGCATCACTTTACTGGACTTCAAGCTGTACTACAAAACTATAGTAACCAAAACAGCATGTTACTGGTAAAAGAACAGAGACATAAATGTATGGATCAGAGCAGAGAACCAAGATATAAAACCATCCTCTTATTGTCACCTAATCTTTGACAAAGCAGACAAAAACATACACTGAGTAAAGAATCCCTACTCAATAAATGGTTCTAGAAAAATTGGACAGTCGCATGTAGAAGACAAAAATAAGATGTTCATCTCTCACCACTCACAAAAATTAATTCACAAAGGATAACAGACTTAAACCTAAGGCATGAAACTGTAAGAATTCTAGAAGAAAATGTTGGAAGAACTCTTCTGGAGTTTTTCTAGGTAAAGAATTTATGAAGACCCCAAAAGCAATCATGGTAACAATAAAAATAGACAAATAGGACCTGATCAAATTAAAAAGTTTCTGCACAACCCAGGAGATGATAAATACAGCAAATAGACAAACTACAGAATGGGAGAAAATATTTACATGCTATAAATTTGATAAAGGGCTGATAAGCAGAATCTACAAAGAACTCAAGCAAATCAGCAAGAAAAAAAATCAATCCCGTTAAAAAGTGGGCCAAAGACATGAACAGAAACCTTTTAAATGAAATTAGACTAATGGTAATAAACACATGAAAAAATGCTTGATGTCTCTAATCTTCAGGGAAATGCAAATTAAAACCACAATGAGATATCACTTAATTCCAGTGAGAATGGTTCTTATTCAAAAGTCCCCAAACAACAGATGCTGGTGTGTATGCATAAAGGAACACTTATACATTGCTGGTGGGATTGCAAACTAGTACAACCTCTATGGAAAGTAGTACAGAGATACCTCAAAGAACTAAAAGTAGATGTACCATTTGATGCTGGTGTGTATGCCTAAAGGAACGCTCATACACTGCTGGTGGGACTGCAAACTAGTACAACCTCTATGGAAAGTAGTACAGAGATACTTCAAAGAACTAAAAGTAGAACTACCATTTGATCCAGCAATCCCCCTACTAGGTATTTACCCAAAGGGGAAAAAAAAAAAACATTTTATAAAAAATGACACTTGCATTTGAACGTTTATAGCAGCACAATTCACAATCGCAAAGATGTGGAAACAACCCAAGTGTCCATGAGTACATAAGTGGATTAATAAAATGAGGTATATGTGTAACAAGGAGTTCTACTCAGCCATAAAAAAATGGTAATCTAGTCTCTTTTGTAACAACCTGGATGGAACTGGAGACCATTCTTCTAAGTGATGTAAGAATAGAAAAACAAACACCACATATACTCAATACTGAGTTGGAACTAATCGATCAACACTTATATGTACATATAGAAGTAAAACTCAACAGAAATCAAGTCAGTGGGAGAAGGGAGGAAGGATGGGTAAATTCACACCAAATGAGAAATTGTAGCTAAATGTACCTTTATTTACAAAATATTTATTATAAAATTTTACAAAATTTTCCTTTGTAGTCTCTACAAGACTCCATACAATTTCCCACTTTCCCTATGTATGGTGACTTTTGGGACACCCTGTATAGCTGGAGGCAAATGCTCTCCAGATTAGATTGTACTTTGAAGTGGTTGATTAATCCCTAGTGTGTCAGTCATAGGCAACTCATTTCTACATCACTCTGACTAGAGCAACAAGAAAGAAAAGGAGGGGTGATGCAATCAACATTTGCTTTCCATGAACTATTCTTTGTCATCAAGAAATCCCTCCAATTGATGAAATTTTGATGAAAGAATAACATTTTTCTGGTTGTCTCTTTCCCTGCAGTTACAATGGACTAATCCTTGTTTCAGATTCCTTTTTCTTATAAGCAACTATTTCTGTGGTACAGTGGTAGAAATGGAGATTTTGCTTTCAAGTTCAGATTAATAAAATCTG
>NW_012146856.1:6072417-6074422 GCF_000956105.1 Propithecus coquereli
CAAAACTGGGCATCTCACTCTATTAGCAACATAAAAGGTAAATTTTCTTTTGCAGTTTATGAAGTTTTTCAGCCTCAGATTCTCATCTCCTATGAGAAGTGACATGGTCTCTAAGCACCAACCGCCTTGGCAGTACACAATTTATCATCTCTCCTCTCAGGCAAGGAATCATTCTGTATTTTTTTTTTTATAATTTTATGTACAAACATTTTAGTTACATGAATTGCTTTTGTACAGTTTGAGTCAAAGTTGTAAGTGTATCCATCACCCACATAGTGTGCATTATATCCGTTAGGTGTGAATTTACCCATCCCCTCCTCTCCTCTCCCACCTGCTTGATTTCCATTGAATTTTACTACCATATGTGAAAATGGGTGTTGATTTATAAGTTTCAATTTAGTGACGAGTACATATAGTTTTTGTTTTTCCATTCTTGTGATACTTTACTTAAAAGGATGGCCTGCAGTTCCAGGTTTTCACAAAAGGTATTATTAGTTCACCATTTTTTATGGCTGACTGACTAATATATGTATCACATTTTATTGATCTACTCATGTATTGATGGGCACTTAGTTTGTTTCCACATCTTTGCAATTGTGAATTGTGCTGCTATAAACATTTGAGTGCAAGTCTACCAATAGCCTTGGGGATTTCAGCAAATTAGTTCACATTTCTGAGCCTCATTTTCCTCTAATGTAAAAATAAAATAATAATGTGATAAAGTTATCTTGAATTATGTATGATAATTTATACAATCCTTCTGGTATATTTTAGTATTCAGTCATTATTATTTACAATCACCTTTTCTAAGTACTTTCTAATACCTCCAACTTCTCCTTGTCCCAGACCTCAGTAGGGTCAAAGAGCAGGCTAATTATCTTTACATATTTGCTGAACAGAATTTAAACAATTTTAAAAAATGAAACACTACAAATGAAAGAATTTATTTTACATCCTTTAATCCTATATCAATTTGATTATAAGGATGCAATCACTGTCTCCCTTCTATTATTGAAACTAGAAACAAGCATATAGTGGCTTGTCTAGAATGACTAATGCAGGAACATACTGAAGTCTGAGAGGGATAAGAGGAGCATGTCTCCCTACATCAATGAGCAAAACTAAAGACAGTATGCCTACGACCTTGCTCAGATGACAATATGAGCTGATACTACCTGGAAATCTGGTATCGGTTTTTAGTGTTCCTATTTTAATATCCATTACATAGTGGCTGCTGACACAAATTGTGTCCATTCACTGCTTGGTCATAGGTCATCAGGAAAAATCAGCTCAGAAGCTGTGGTAGCTGACAGCTTCTGTAGTTCCTGCCGCCAATCCTGAAAACAACTAGTGATGATCATGCAAGCTTCAGGGAAGACGAGTTTTGAAACTGGGCCTCTTCAAGTACAGAAGTACCACAGGTGAGGCTAGACTTCTAGACCAGTGAACCTGCGTGAAATAGAAAATCCCTGTTGGTAACCATGCTGTGATTACCACTATCTTCAGCTGATCAATTGACTCAGGGATTAGTAAGTATGTGTCTTATTTCGGAATTCAGTGTACCTTCAGAGTTCCTTATTTGTTGTAGGATTGTTACTGTTAGTTTTTGGTGAATAGTATCTGCCATTTTTAAGGATGCAGCAAAATCTGATCCTATTTCAAGGCTGGAGAGCAGGCAAAACCAGAGGCTGCATGAGGTCCCAGTTGCTATTTTGGTTACATTTGCTTTTGTCTCCGGCTTCCTTCAGTAATGCGTTTACTTCTCAGAGCCCCTGTGATGATGTGGGGGTACTACAGTAACTCCAACAATCAATGAGTCTGGTTCTAAGATATGCTGAATGCCCGAGCACTTCACAGTAACTGGATTGATCTACCTCCTCAAAAATACATTTTAATATTAAGTTTTTATGGAAATACTCATTTTCAAAATGACATTTATAAGCCAACCATACTAGGATGAGAATTTTTTCCTATTAAACAGATAGGAAAACATATATCTGAAATG
>NW_012146856.1:6076192-6077127 GCF_000956105.1 Propithecus coquereli
ATTTTTTTTTTTTTTGCCCACTTTGTTGACCCTTTATTTCAGGGAGTTTTGGCCTCAATGCTGTTGACATATTGGGTTGGATAATTTTTTGTTGTTGGTCCTGTCCTGTGTATTGTAGGATGTTTACTAGCTTACCCAGCCTCTATTCACTATGGCACTTTTTGATAAGAGCTATTCTCACTGAAGTTAGGTTATATCTCATTATGGTTTGATTTGAATTTCCCTGAGCATTTTTTCACGTGCTTATTGGTCATTAGTCTATCTTCCTTTGAAAAGTTCTGCTCATGCCTTTTGCTGACTTTTTCATGGAGTTGATGTTTTCTTGCTGTTTCGCTTGCATTCTTTGTAGATTCTGGTTATTAGCCCTTTATTGGATGTATAGCATACAAATATTTTCTCCCATTCTGTAGGTTGTCTGTCCTTGTATAGTTTCCTTGGCTGTACAGAAGCTTTTTAATTTTTTCAGGTCCCATTTATTTATTTTTGTTGTTGCTGTTATTGCCTTTGGGATCTTCTTAAAATCTTTGTCTCGGCTGATATCTGTAAGAGCTTTTCCAAACTCTTCTAGAATTCTTATAGTTTCATGCCTTAGGTTTAAGTATGTTATCCACCGTGAGTTGATTTTTGTGATATGAGAAGTGAGGATCCTGTTTCAGTCTTCTACATGTGGCTATTCAATTTTCCCAGCACCATTTATTGAATAAGGATTCTTTACCCCAGTGTATGTTTTTATCTGCTTTGTCAAAGATCAGGTGGCAAGATGATGATGGTTTTGTATCTGGGTTCTCAGTTCTGTTCCATTGGTCTATGTCTCTGTTCTTGTGCCAGTACCATGGTGTTTTGGTTACTACAGCCTTGTAGTATAGCTTGAAGTCCAGTAAAGTGATGCCTCCCAATTTGTTCTTTTTGCTTAAGGTTGCTTTAGCTATTCTGGG
>NW_012146856.1:6080785-6081103 GCF_000956105.1 Propithecus coquereli
CTTTTATTGGCATTTTACTTAGTGCTAAGGAGTTTACAGGAAGGCTATTCAAAGAAGCTCAGAATTGAGCCTCTAGTCAGAGACTTGTAAGAATTTTTTTCACCAAGTCTATAAGGTCCTTAGAGATACAACCTGTAACGAGGGAATAAAGATTGCACCATTTGACCGTTTTGTGCTCCTTAACTGCATTTAAATGCTGTGTTGAAAGAAGTAGTGGTCTGAGTGCTTTGATGAGCTCTTAATCTTCCAATTGTATTTCCAGGCAGGAGTCAGGACAATGAAGATAAAATGTCTGTGAGGGTCTGGAGCCTCTTCCCC
>NW_012146856.1:6081153-6081737 GCF_000956105.1 Propithecus coquereli
CTTTTATTGGCATTTTACTTAGTGCTAAGGAGTTTACAGGAAGGCTATTCAAAGAAGCTCAGAATTGAGCCTCTAGTCAGAGACTTGTAAGAATTGTTTTCACCAAGTCTCTAAGGTCCTTAGAGATACAACCTGTAACGAGGGAATAAAGATTGCACCATTTGACCATTTTGTGCTCCTTGACTGCATTTAAATGCTGTGTTGAAAGAAGTAGTGGTCTGAGTGTTTTGATGAGCTCTTAACCTTCCAATTGTATTTCCAGGCAGGAGTCAGGACAATGAAGATAAAATGTCTGTGAGGGTCTGGAGCCTCTTCCCCATGTTCCCTCCTGTTGCTGTTCGCATGATTGTTTGCCAGGTGTCTAGGGAAAATACATTGAAAACAGAGAAGTTCTGAGTGTTTATCTACTCTAAGGCATGGAGTAGCTTCGGACAACTGATACAGTGTTCAGTTTTTGCAGCTAGAGGGGGAGCAAAGTTCCGAGTTCTACAGTGTACCAGGTTATCTCACCTCTCTTCTTGTCCACTCTGCTTTATGTAGCTACCTCTTCAGTTTAGGAAATTTCTGCAAACTGCGACTCCTCC
>NW_012146856.1:6082882-6083264 GCF_000956105.1 Propithecus coquereli
GAAGCGTGAAAGAACTAAAGAGAAATTTCAGCTGATTGTCACTTCACGTAAGACAGACTTTGGAATTTGAATCCAGCTAAGTAAACTACCTTGTAGAACAACAGCAACTATAGAATTATTTGTCAGAGAAATATAGCATAATACAGAGTCTATAAAATATATCTAATATGCCATAAAAATTATAAAAGAGGCAAAGGAACAGGAAATACGACTCGTACTGAAGAATAATTTTTGTAAGGAACAGACACCAATCTCATGAATATTTCAATTAGTAATTAGCAAATAATGATAGAAATCAGCTAATATAAATATATTTCAGAACTTAATGAAAGATATATGTTTAATTTATGTACAGGTAGGGAATCAGGGAATCTCAGAAGAG
>NW_012146857.1:0-354 GCF_000956105.1 Propithecus coquereli
GTAAAACTAGTGGAATATGATAAAGTTCTTTGGATTGGACTAGTGTCGAGTTCCTTGTTTTAATATTATATTATATAGTATGCAAAATATTACCATCAAGGGTGAGTAGATGAAGGATACATGCAAACTAAATTCTAAATCCTAAAGACATTTATTTTTGCCAATTAGAAGTCACAAATTGTGATATTCAATTAATTACTACAATATCAGAAGCTATATGAACAGCCTTTTCTTTTTTTTAGCAGAAAAGTACTGGAACTTATCTTCTCTCACTTTTTTGCATAAAGGTATATAAAATGATGACTCTGATAGATTCATAACCTTAAAACTACATGATCTTGCTAAATCTTTCAC
>NW_012146857.1:12054-13563 GCF_000956105.1 Propithecus coquereli
TGCAGAAGGACACACGGGGGTGGTGGTTACTGAAGCATTATTCACAATGGTAAACACTAGAAGTAAAGTGAATGTTATCACTAGGAGAATGGCTGGATAAATTATGACACGTCCATGCTATGGCATTAAAAAAAAGTGCTCTCTAGTCAAAGAAAGTTAGCATTTATAATATTAATAATATGAAGACATTAACTTAAGGTAAATTAGTTGATTTGAAAGTATTTCTACCTGGTATAACTGAATGAGGAAAGTAAGATGAGAGAATTGTGCACATATATGATCACATTTTGAAAAATAAGCTATCAACAAATATAACAATATAATAATAATTAGACTAGTCACTGACATTACTGAACACTCATTTTATACCAGGTACCTTTCTAAGTACATGGTGTGAAATAATGCACTTAATCTTTACAACATCCCTATTAGCCCACTTTACAAACAGGGAAACTGAGTGAGAGATTAGAAAGTTTCTCCACGGTCACACAGTAAGAGCCAGAGCCAAGGCACAAGTCCAAGAAGTTGCCTTGCAGAAGCTTGCCCTTACGTATGTGTGTGTGTCTCTTCATATATGATTCCAGATGAAATATACAGAATAATATGGAATAGATTGATGTGTATTCTCTGGACTAGAGACAGGGATGCTAATGTGGCTGAAAAGGCAAGGAAATGCGAGGAGTGAAGTAGGAAAAAAAAGGAGAAAACCAAAAGCATAAATGATAGACCATATTGCGCATTTTATGTAATACCATCCATGTGTAAGAGTAAACATCAAAGCTCCAAAAGAGGGCAATGACAAATTTATTCTTAAGAATAACTTTTTTTGGGGGGGGCTTTTTGGAACTTCAGTGATGCTATTTCCTTTTTTTTAAGAAAGGAATTAACAATTTATTAAAAAAAACTCTCAGGCAAATCTCTCGGTTCGTAAAGTCTGTTCGGCGACAATATGTTTCCGAAATGAGAATTAGCTGGCATACAATTCATACAAAGGTGAATTATGTCAGTATAATGTCAAAATTGCATTAGTATATTCATGTTTTCTTCCTGAATTGTTACTGTTTTTTGCATTGTGGCCAGCGTATGCATAGGACGCTAACACAGCGAAGTGCAGCAATGATGGAGGAGTCCAACACTGAACATGATGTCCAGGGTCCTCCCATCCTTCCTCAGGGGCTGTCGAGTGATCCATCTTGGAGGTGATTACATGATCCTCCCCAATTTTTATATAGTTTCCCTTTTCATTCTTTTTTTTTTTTCAGAATATTACGGGGGTACAAACGCTTTGGTTACAGATACTGCCTCTGCACCACCGAGTCAGAGCTACAAGCGTGCCCGTCCCCCAGACTGCCGGGGCTGGTTGATTCTCAGCAACGCTAGTTTCGAAAATGAAATTTGAAATTTTCAGGCAACATCATAGATTTCTAAAAGTGCATTTATTTTGTATATTTCAATAATTCAATGGAAATCAAATATTTGTGACATTTTATATATGCCTTTTATCTTGTT
>NW_012146857.1:13613-14742 GCF_000956105.1 Propithecus coquereli
ATTCATACGAAGGTGAATTATGTCAGTATAATGTCAAAATTACATTAGTATATTCATGTTTTCTTCCTGAATTGTTACTGTTTTTTGCATCGTGGCCACGTACGCATAGGACACTAACACGGCGAAGTGCAGCAGTGATGGAGGAGTCCAACACTGAACATGATGTCCAGGGTCCTCCCATCCTTCCTCAGGGGCTGTCGGGTGATCCATCTTGGAGGTGATTACATGATCCTCCCCAATTTTTATACAGTTTCCCTTTCCATTCTTTTTTTTTTTTCAGAGTATTATGGGGGTACAAATACTTTGGTTACAGATACTGCCTCTGCACCACCGAGTCAGAGCTACAAGCGTGCCCGTCCCCCAGACTGCCAGGGGTGGTTGAGTCTCAGCAACGCTAGTTCGGAAAATGAAATTTGAAATTTTCAGGCAACATCATAGATTTCTAAAAGTGCATTTATTTTGTATATTTCAATAATTCAATGGAAATCAAATATCTGTGACATTTGATATATGCCTTTTACCTTGTCTTGAAAAGTCTGAGATTAGTTCTACCAATGGTTAAAAAAAAAAATAGCGAATATGAATCCATGACCTGTAGAACAGTAATAGGTGTTTTGAAAGGAGAAAAATATGCTTCATAGTCAAGCCAGTATGGAAGACACAGGAATAAAGAAAATTAAACAGATTATTTTTATTCAGCTCATTTACCATGCTAATGTATCTCCAAAAGGGACTAACGTTTGTATGATTTTCCAACCTTCTTTGACTAGTGAACACTTTTTTTTTAAGCCATGCCTATCAAACATTTGTGAAAAAAAGTGATTCCACATGGAAGAGTCTAGGAGCCACTTAAATACACTATCTTTTCTTAACCTTCAAAACAGCCAGAAATCCCTCTGGAAGGAGGCAATGGTATAAATAAATAGAGAAATACAGAGAAATTTTGATTTTCCTTTTTGCAGTTAACCAAATTATGTTCTTCCATTTGATATCTTATCAAGCACAATATATTAATACCAGAAAACCAAATATGAGCTCAGCCAAGTGTTCCATCTATCTTTCTGAAAATATCTTATTATGTTTGCTCACATAACAAGTCACTTATCGACCAACTATTTATCATAGTACC
>NW_012146857.1:26307-27142 GCF_000956105.1 Propithecus coquereli
TCAGGCTGGTCTCGAACTCCTGACCTTGAGCGATCCACCTGCCTCGGCCCCCCAGAGTGCTAGGATTACAGGCGTGAGCCACCGCGCCCGGCCACACGCACTATTTTTCCTGCCTTCCACAATATGAAGAAACTTATGGATAGAGAGTATATTCATTTTAGATTGATGTAGAAGACATTCCCACACATGGAGCATCTTCTAGCCCAACCCCAGATTTACCAGCTCTCAGGGCCACAGGTCAGAGGTCCTGCTGCTTGGAGTGACCAACCGCCTCCTCCACTCCCAATCATACCAGGGACATTCAACGGGTTTAGCTGCCTGGAGGTTGCTTCAACTAGGGAGGGATCCAGATGCAAGCTGATTCTGGTTGGTGGCCAAATTGGATGCCTAAGGGTTGTGAGATCGAGGCCTGCCTGTCTTTTCTGGTTTTGGTCTGGGGATGCTCTCAGCTGCACTCAGGTCTGAGAAGTGGAGTTCCCCTGGTCTATGCTGCTAGTAGTGGGGAATCTCCCTCCTGGGCCATCTCTTCCTGGCTGGGGAATGTCTATGACCTCAGGGAAGTTCAGTCCCTTATACAAAGCTCAGATGGTTGGATCAGACCTGTCCAGTTAACTTCCATTGGATTTACTGGTTTGCATGGGACTTAAAAATCCCATTAGGGACTTAAAATCCCATCAAATTCACAAGTTTCACCTATATTCAGGGAGGGGCAGATACAGGATGTATCTCTCTGGGAGGGGAAATGTGTGGGACATTTCAGAATTCTGTCTGCCCCAGAGATTCTGAAAGTTTATATTTCATGATAATAAGGGAAAATTTCACAGTAAAAATGAGA
>NW_012146857.1:27192-27587 GCF_000956105.1 Propithecus coquereli
TCAAGGTGGTGGTGGTGGCCTCTAGGCCCCAGGCCATGGTGGGCGTCTCGCCAGCCACACCTGTCTGCCTACCTGTTTGTGTTGGTGAGGTGCAGGTCTGGTCCACGACATCGCTGCAGAGGCAGAAGCTCGGGCTGGGGTAGTTTGGTAACAGATCTACAATGAGAATGTTTGAAAGATTTTAGCTGTCACGCTGGCTGCTGAGTTTGTGCACAGCCATAATTTAGCAACAACTGGACACAGCTCCCCCTCCCCTCTCCCACACACAAACACATGCACTATTTTTCCTTTTCTTTTCTTTTTTTTTTTTGTTTTGAGACAGAGTCTTGCTCTGTTGCCCGGGCTAGAGTGAGTGCCATGGCATCAGCCTAGCTCACAGCAACCTCAGATTCCTG
>NW_012146857.1:30712-31815 GCF_000956105.1 Propithecus coquereli
GGGGGAATAGGATTAACAATGAGAATAATATTGTGATAGTCTTCAAAATCTAGAGCTAAAATAGAATCTATAGTAGTCAGTTAGAATATTCAATGTCCTGAAGATTTATCAGGCTTTGATACTAAGTAACTAATTTTACTTAACAGACATGATGGGGAATAGATGTTTTATAAGATCACCTGTGAAATTCATACATAGTCCAAAACCTTTACTTCCCCTTCTCCGGCAAGACATATTTATATCATGCAAGAAATGCAAACCCACACAGGGCCTTCCTATCTCAGCATTTACTATCACTGGAGGCATGATCAGCAGGTTATAAGCAGAAAGAAATTGCAAGTCAAAGGATAAAAACCACCCATAAATTGAAAATTAACCCCAGAAATAAAACAAACACAGATACATAAGCTTTTGACAGAGATCAATTATAGTATATACTTCTCTCTCACTATACTCTCAGGAAAGACTGAATTTGTCTAAGTTTGCTATATTCCTCATTTTTCTCTAAATCTATGTAGTCTTTTTAGCTCTAGACTAGGGAGAGGCCTAAATTAATGATTTCTAAAATGAAGTAAGGATGAGAAAGATATACCCAAGGAAGTGCAGAAGACAAGGCATAAAGAAAAAATATTAATATTTCTATTTATTTTTATTTAAAAAGAAATAATTAAAAAGTTAACTAATATTTAATATACAAAATGACTATAGTACATGAAGAAAGCTTATAAATAACAAGATATATGTTGGGTTATTCAAAAGTGTTTTACTGGTAAGATACATGATTTTTAAAAAGTGGGAGGTGGTTCCTAGATTAATTCTTCAAAAATATAAACCTAAAAGTTGTTAGTAACTTGAGGCATCATTCTCTCCTGCATAGATTAGATAGTCTTTCATATAAACTATCATGGACAGGGGACACACAGCTCATATTTTATAGTGCTCTAGATAAAAATTCCAGGCACTTTGTACTATGTAACACATTTGGCTGCTTTCTAAGCCTCAGTGTTGGGATAATTTTTGAATTGCTTTAAAAAGGTAAAAGCTCTCAACTTTTTTTTTTACTAAAAAAAGGCATCATCCTTCATCCCATTACTAAAATTTTT
>NW_012146857.1:33605-34642 GCF_000956105.1 Propithecus coquereli
TTTTCATGCTTCCTTGTTTAGCTGAACAATATAAAAGGGAGAAAACTCAAGCTGGAAGATGAAAATGAGTTCCCTTCATGGTGAACATAGGAGTCTTGTGGTCTGGGAAGACCATCCTGACTCCTTACTCCTCCAGACATGAATTGGTTCTGTTCTCCAGTAGTCACCGCCATTCTTTAACTTTTGGATATAAAAAGATCAAAACAGAAGAAAATAAAAGACAGAAAAAGAAAATAAAGGAGGGGGAAATGAAAAGAAAACAAAGGAAGGTCCACTCTAGAGTGAGCGACATGTCCTGAGAGGTGGAAGAACAAAGTTCAAACACAACTCTGCTGCCCCTCAGTCCCTTAATCCTTCCCTACCCAAGCAATCTGCCTCCCTGAGCCACCGTAGAGACTTCAAACAATGCAGTGCAAGCTTTCCCCTGCCCCACTCATCTTAAAACTCTCCCAGTCCTTGGATAACGAGAGTCAGCTGGAGAAGCCTGGGTCTTCGAGATCTGAATGCTTCACTCGTTTTTAATATTGGGCATGAGATCCAAGGAGGTGACAATCACAGCATGACAAAAAGCAAACGTATTTGTCCCTAATGAGTTTCAGATTGCCTCAGGATATATTTATCTGGGAGGGTTTGATTTTTGGCTTTTTGTTTGTGTGTGTAGTGTATTACCACTAAAACTCTCTGGGATATAGCAACACCAGTTTAGATTTAACATCTTGGTTGGTTGATTGTATTTTTTAATTTTCCTTTAGGTACCATCACTGAATATTATTAAAAAGGAAAAAAAAATGCCAAGATAAAACAAAAAAAAAAATGAAGGAAAAAGGTGATTACCAGTAAAAAAAAAAAAAAAAAAATGAAGGAAAAAGGTGATTACCAGTAAATTGTTCAGAATATATTTCTGATTTTTTAATACTGTTTTTTACTATGTATTCTATAAGGATTTATTTCGTGTTCACTGAGATTATAGCAATATTGCCCTCCCTTTCAGCAGACTATATTGCCACCTCTCTCAAAAAAATTGTACATACATATTA
>NW_012146858.1:0-1113 GCF_000956105.1 Propithecus coquereli
CACCCCGCCTGTCCTGGGTTCCAAGAGCAAGCCCTGGTAGCTCTGGACAGTCATCGCAGACACATTTCTTCATAGGCCTCTCATTGAATCATTGAATTTTGGAGATGAAAATTTCATTCTAATGTGACAGTTCCTCAAAAACTTAAACATGGAATTACGATATGCTCCAACAATGCTACTTCTTGATATATACCACAAAGAATTTAAATCAGAGCCTCAAATAAATATTTTATATTTATGTTCATAGTAGCATTATTCACAATAGCCAAAAAGTATTAACAACCCAAATTTCCATCAACAGATAAATGAATAAGCAAAAAATGGCATATACATACAATGGAAAATTATTCAGCCTTAAAAAGAAATGAAATTCTGATACATGCTACCACATGGATGAATCTTGAAGATATTATGCTAAGTGAAATAAGCCAGAACAACAAAACAACTATTGTATAATCCCACTTATATGAGGTATCTAAAGCAGTCAAATTCAGAGAGACAGAAAGCAGAATGGTGGTTGCCAGGGGCTGGTGGGGAGAGGGGATTGGGGATTTTAATGGGTGTAGGATTTCAGTTAGGAAGGATGAAACAGTTCTGGAGATGGATGGTGGTGATGGTTCATGACAATGTGAATGTACTTAACACCACTGAACTGTATGTACATCTAAACATGCTTAAAATGGTAAATTTTATGTTTAGATAATTTACCACAATAAAAAATATCCTTACCCTCATGGAGCTTACAATCTAGGAGAGAAAGATAATAAGCAAAGAAAGTGTAAAATTTGTAAAAGTAGATCAGCTTTTTTTTTTTCATTCTAGATCAACTTTTGGTTTGCCCCCATTTTACAGATAAAAAGCCAAAAGACAGAGAAGAAAGGTAACACAGACCACCCACTAAGACTCTGCTTGTCTGAGTCCTTGGCTAATAATCTTTCCATTGAATCACACTCCCTTTTTGAGGTACTCCTATTACCTTTATTTTATCTGAGCCATTCAATTATGTACTGGAAAGAGAATAGGCTCTGGCACCTGGGTTCAAACTACTGCTCAACTGCTTCCTGGAAGTTTGATCTTGAGATTTCCTCTTCAATAAAAAGGAGATAACCGGCC
>NW_012146859.1:0-1069 GCF_000956105.1 Propithecus coquereli
CAAGTTTCAATCTCAAACCTGCCATTAACTAGTCAATGACTTTGAGGAAGTTACTTAATCTCTCTGAACTGGTTTACTTTATGTATAAAATGTAGCTACTATCATGATATAATTTATCTCAAGTGCTAGGAACTGACTGTAGTGGTATATATATCAAAGAGGAGCACTGTGCTTTTGCAAATTATCACCCACTGAATGCTGAAGGAGTTATATTTTGTTTTAGGACAGGGTCTCACTCTGTTGCCTGGACTAGAGTGCCATGGCATCATAGCTCACTGCAACCTGAAACTCCTGAGCTCAAGCTATCCTCCTGGCTCAGCTTCCGAGTAGCTAGGACTACAGGCATGCATCACCATGCCAAACTGATTTTTCTATTTTTTTTGCAGAGACAGGGTCTTGTTCTGTTGCTCAGGCTGGTGAAGGAATTTTAAAACTAAAGAGAGAAAGTTGGGCCTGTACTTCTCGTAATTTCACAGATGCCATTGGTATTGGGAATACTATTCTTTAAAAGACTACCAGTATTCTAAAAAGGGACATTTATTTACAGTTCCGAATTGTGAGTAAAAGGGAGTATCAATGGGATCAATGGGCATGATCCAAGATATTTTTCTACACAGTTAAATAAAATTTCTCAAGATCTGATAAGACAGAAAGCTTTTTAGACTGAGTACTTGCTAGAACAATGGCATAATGGGGAGGAGGGGAGAGTTTCAATTCTAGATACTTGACAGCAAATGAACTGCTCTCCTTACTTTACTACGTCAATTACAAAGTTTAAATTTCAGGCCGGGCGTGGTGACTCATGCCTGTAATCTTAGCACTCTTGGAGGCCAAGAGGCAGGAGGATAGCTTGAGCTCAGGAGTTCAAGACCAGCCTGAGGAAGAATGAGACCCCATCTCTATTAAATACAGAAAAATTAGCCGGGCATGGTGGTACGAGTCTGTAGTCCCAGCTACTCAGGAGGCTGAGACAGGAGGATCACTTGAGCCCAGGAGTTTGAGGTTGCTGTGAGCTAGGCTGACGCCACGGCACTCGCCTGGGCAACAGACTGAGACTCTGTCTCAAAAA
>NW_012146860.1:0-1163 GCF_000956105.1 Propithecus coquereli
GATAACTCCTTGTGGTTTTGATTTGCATTTCCCTGATAATTAGTGATGTTGAGCATTTTTTCATATACCTGTTAGCCATCTGTATGTCTTCTTTTAAGAAATGTCTATTTATGTCCTTTGCCCATTTTTTAACGAGAGCATTTGCGTTTTTTACTGTTGAGTTGTTTGAGTTCCTTGTCTATTCTGGATATCCTGTCAGATGAGAAGTTTGCAAATATTTTCTCCCATTCAAGAAGTTGTCTCTTCACTGTGTTTATTGTGTCTATTGCTGTGCAGAAGCTTTTCAGTTCAATATAGTCCCATTGTCTATTTTCATTTTTGTCGTCTGTGCTTTGAGGTCTTAGCCATAAAATATTTGCCCAGACCAATGTCCTGAAGAGTTTTCCTGGTTTTCTTATATTAGTTTTATGGTTTGGGGTCTTACATTTAAGTCTTTAATCCATCTTAGTTGATTTTTGTATATGGTGAAAGATGGGGGTCCAGTTTCATTCTTCTGCATGCGGTTATCCAGTTTTCCTAGCACCATTTGTTGAAAAGTATGTCCTTTTACCAGGGAATGTTCTTAATAGCTTTGTCAAAAATCAGTTGGCTCTAATTGTGGATTTATTTCTAGGTTCTCTATTCTGTTCCATTGGTCTATATGTTGATTTTTATACCAATACCATGCTGTTTTGGTTACTATAGGCTTGTAATATATTTTGAAGTCAGGTAGTGTGATACTGCCAGCTTTGTTATTTTTGCTCAGAACTGCTTTGGCAGTTCTGATTTTTTTTACATTCCATACAAATTTTTTTCTACTTATTTTTTAACTGTATATATTCATGGGGTACAAGTCCAATTTTGTTACATTAATATATTGCATGGTGGTGAAGTCAGGGCCTTCAGTGCATCCATCACTGAAGCAACACACATTGTATCCACCAAACAACCTCCCATCATCCACCCCCCTCCAACCTCCCCCATCTCTCTGAGTTTCCATTGTCCAACATTCCACACTCTGCTTCCATCCATATAAATTTTAGAATTGTTTTTTCTATTTCTGTGAAAAATGACATTAGTATTTTGATAGGGATTGCATTGAATCTGTAGATTACTTTAGGCAATATGGTCATTTTTTTTTTTTTTTTTTGAGACAGAGTCTTACTCTGTTGCCCTGGCTAGAG
>NW_012146861.1:0-5019 GCF_000956105.1 Propithecus coquereli
AGTTTGAGGTTGCTGTGAGCTAGGCTGACACCACGGCACTCTAGCCAGGGCAAAGAGTGAGACTCTGTCTCAAAAAAAAAAAAAAATAACCTGTAACAACCTCATTAAAAAAAATATCTGTGCTGGCTTCAAGGCTTCTGTGGGCCTTTCAGATCCCACTAGCTCTGGGCTGGGCCTCTGCCAACGACAACTGTATAATTTTACCTAATTGATCAATTAAATGCAAATAATTTTAAAGGAAGCTGTAATAACAGTTATAGAATTTTAGTACTACATGTAATTTTTTAAACAACTTTATCAAGGAAACTGCTCACTAGATCTGGCGTCTGCATTTTGGGAGCTGAAAGCTCCGGAGCGTTTGGACGGGCACAGCCCCGTCCTCAGAGCCCTCGCGGAGACCAGGACGCCTCGCGGGAGGCGGCTCCTGCCTGCCTGGACCACCGCTCGACGCCGCGGGACGGACGGGCTCATCGTCTGACCTGTGGGGAAGCCGCGGCTCTTCTCGTCTCGTCTGGTGAAAGTGGGAAACAGCAGCCTGAACCTGCCGAACTGTGTATCAGTCACCTGCTGCCACCATCGTGCTGCATAACAAACCACACAAAGCCTGAAAGGCGAGTGATGAACCTTCATTTTTGCGTGTGAATCTGTGGGTTGGCTGGATGGTGGGTCCTTCTGGACTCGGCTGGGCTCTCCCACGGATCCGTGGCCAGCTGCGGGTGGACCCTGGATCCTGCCCGGGTGGCCTGCACAGCACGGCTCCCTCTCGCCGCTGAGGCCGGAGCCCGAGGCCACGGGGCCGCCACGGCTGCTTCCTTCTGAGGCTGAAGCGCAGCCCCCACGCCTCCGTCCGCCACGGGCGTTTGCTGGCAACCTTTGGCATTTTGGGCTCGTAGATGCGTCACCGATCTCTGCCTTTGTCTTCACCGGCGTTCTCCCCACACCGTTCCACGCTTCCCCTTTTTATCACGTAAGGACACGGTCACGGGGAATCAGGGGCCCACACTGCTCCAGCGTGGCCTCATCTTAAATAACCACATCTGCAATGACCCCGTTTCCAGAGAAGCTCACACTCACAGGCGCTGGGAGGGTGGGACTTCCACACGGATTTGGGGGAACCTTGGGCAAAGTGCTGAAGCTCTCTGGGCCTCCCCGCGGGTTCGCCGTCGCACCTGAGGTTGTTCCGAGGGTCTGAGAGTGGGCTCGCGCGCAAGGTGAGTGACAGCACCCGGGCATTGCAGAAACTCAACACGGATCAGCCGTTGTCATGATCGATTAAACAACTCGGTGTCCTGACCCAGGCCAGGTCTCAGCCTCCACCCCTCTCGGCTGCAGGTCCCGCCCCGAATTCTTTCAGGTCCTGGCCGAGGCCCAGGGCAGGTGCATCTCCTCCCGCCAGGAGCAGCGGCAGCTCCCCGTCCTGGCCGACTGCGGGGTCATCCCCTGGAGGGGCTGGGAGTGGGGCTCAGAGCTCCTTCTGGGTAAACTCCCAAGATTTCTTCTTAAATGTAGCAACAAAGCTTTCGTTAATTCTCCGTCAATGTAACTGTTCCCACGGCTCCAGTTACAGGCTCTGCGGAAGTGAGTTTCCCCAAACTTCCAATTTGAATGTCAAGCACTTTACCCAGCAGGGCTGCTGTGGTCCCCAGGAGCCTCCCTCCCTCAGCCACCCCCACCCGCCTTCTCTACCGAGCCACCCCCGGGCCCCCAAAATGGAGAGAAGACAGGTTTGGAGGGCCCGGGGAGGAAACCTGGCCCACCTTCTGGAACTCAGGGTTCTCGCGGGTGGAGGGAGGGTCTCCGTGAGAGGGGGGTCTCTCATTGGGAACGGTGCGGGGGGCTCTGGGGGGCCCCCAAACACAGGGCCAGAGTCAGGGACGTGGGCGCTCTGGGGAGCCGGGTCACCTGGCCGCACACCCTCTCCTCCGGGACTCCTGCCTCCCTCCCACTGCGCGGCCCCCGGGTCTGACCCACCCCTGCTACCGCCCAGCCGGCCCGGCCCAGATCGTCCCTCCTTCACGGGCAGCGAGGACGCGGCTCTCCGGACAGACCCATGAGTCGGGTCTGAGCCGTCGGCCTTTCCTGCCGCGGACGGGGAGCCCCGCAGCCTCCAGGCACCCGCGGCTGGGCGACTCCTTCCCGCCCCCTGGGCGCAAGGCCCCTACGACGGACCCCTTCTCCAGTTAGCGCCACGCAGCTTGTGCTCAGTTGGAACCAAAACAAACCTAAAAACATGGAGCTGCTCTCTGGACCGTCTCTTCCTTCTCTGTTGTGTTAACACTTCGGATTTATCTGACATCGTTTCGGGAATGTTCTGACCTGAAGCCCGTGGCCTGCCCTGGTGTGGCCTGTCCGTGACCCCGCGTGGCCCTGGGAGGAGGCCCGGCCTCGTCCGCCCCGTCTCTGCGGGAACAGCTCCCCGCCCCGGGCGGGAAAGGTCAGGCCACCTGGCCAAGGGGACCCACCTGACGACACCCAGGGCAGGACAGGAACAGCCTGACCGCAGCCTCGCTCGACGCTGGAAAGGGGCGAGAGGAAGCGGGGACTTCCCAGCCCTGCGGAGAGTGACTCACCGCAGCTTCTGTTTGGGGAGAATGTTCCAGCTTCCCAGGGAGCCGGCTCCAGCATTCCAGCCCCACCATCTGCCAGTTCTGACTCCGATCTGCTGCTGTTTGCTTTCCAGAACTTCGCATTCCTGGGGTCTGAGACGGGGGGCGACTGTGTGTGGAGAATAGCGCTTCCTGTCATATGTTGCGGTGACACAGAACAGCTTGCTTCTGGGCCTCGGAACAACACAAGCCGGAAGCAGCAGCCGCCTTTGCCAAGCCCGCTCCCTGCGCGGGCGAGAAACAGAGACTCTGGAAGGACAGAGGGTGCTCCGAGGGGCCCTGGGGGCAGGCAGGGCCTCGAGGCCTCCAGGTTGGTGCCGAACAAGCCACCCCGGAACCCCACGGCGGGTCCGGCAGGGCGCCCAGGGAGCCCGTCTCCCGGATGGGCCGTGAGAGCCGCGTGGGGGAGGACGGCGCCTCTGCAGGGGGAGATCGCAGGGCGGCCCCTGGGAGACCGTGGGGTCCTCGGCCCCGAGAGAGGAAGCGGATTTTCAGTCCCGTGACTCCGGCCCCAGTTTGAACTGAGTTTCCGTCAATTAAACTTGAAGTGGGTTCACTGTGGCCACGGCACGTCCGGCGCCCCTGCCCTGGGGCTTCCCCTGAGGGAACCGTGCTGGACAGGCCGCAAGGAGGAGCCGGGTCCCTGCCTGGCACCGTCCCGTCGTTGGGGTCACGCCGTGGCGCTACCGAACACTGCACCGCACCGTCCCACGGACACTGGTCCACGCCGGCCCAGACCCCTGAGGAGGCTGCGGCAGTGGCCCTCACTGGGCCCTCGCCGGGACACCCGTCCTGACCCTCATCCACTCCCACGCCCGGCGCTGGCCCCCGACCGCGGTACCGCGCGTTCAGAAGGAAGATAAAGAGATTCCTGCCTCAGCCCCGATGTGCTGGGAGGGCACCTCCCCCGTGACCCACACGCCAGGTCACCCCAGACACCCCCCTGCAGCCGAGCCCCCCGCCCCCGGGGTTGGCATCGTTTCTCCGGGTACGCCAGGTATCCGTGTGCGCGAAAACCACTGCGTGGCTCAGAACAGCGGCAGCAGCCCGTTTCGTTCGCGCTCTGCGGTTTGGCGTGGACGGGGAGGAGGCGCGGCCGTGGCCCCCGCCAGGGCTGCGCTCGGCAGTGCTGGCGTTGGCGGGAGTTCACTGTCTTAGTCGTGGGTTCTGCTATAACAAAATACCCAAGACTAGGTGATTCGCGAACAACAGAAATTTACTCCTCACGGTTCTAGAGGCCGGAAAGTTCAAGATTGAGGCCCCGGCAGACTCGGCGTCTGGCGAGGGCCACTCTCTGCCTCCGAGAGGGGGCCACGTCGCTGCGTCCTGGGAGGAGAGGACGGCGCGCTCCCGCGTGGCGGCAGGCGTGGAGGGGACACCCCTCCTTCCAGCCCTTCTTAAGGGCCCCGACCCCGTGCACAGGCCCCACCTCCCGATACTGCCCCGTGGGCCACTGTTTCGACACAAGATTCTGGGGACCCCTTCGGACCATGGCACTCGACAGGTGTGGCCTCTCGTGGTTGCCTGAGCAGGCGTGGAGGCTCCAGGATTCGTCACCCCCCGACCTGGTGACCCTGCGTCACCTCCGCTGTCGTCAGAAATGCACCGATTCCAGGGAGGAAACGTGGGCCCCGCCTCGTGGGGGCGAGGAGAGTCAGAGTCACAACCTAAGTGAGCGCGCGGCACTCGAGTGTCCCGGGCAGGCTCGCGGCCCCGGAAGATGTGCCTGAGTCCCACCCCCAGCGCCTCAAGCGTGACCCGATTTGGAGCCAGGTCTTTGCCGGCGAGGTCGCCGGGGCCCTAAACCAAGACAGCTCGTGTCTGTATCAAGGCGGAATCTCGGACACAGACACGCCCACGGGGAAGCCGCGGGCCGGCGGGATGGCCGTCTGCAGGCCGAGGAGAGCGGCCGGAACAGCTTCAGAGGGAACAGTCGTACAGACACCGTGACGTTGGACTCCCAGACGCCAGAACTGTGGAAAGACAGACGTCGGTTTAAGCTGCCCAGTCTGGTCCCTTGTCGCGGCGTCTGCGGAACCAGATACCATCGCAGCCACCGGTGTCTGGTGACATCGGACCTCACAGGGAGAGGCCGGGGCAGAGCAAAGAAACAAATACATGAAAATGACCGCTCGGCCCTGGGGTCAGGCCTGGGTCCTTGTCAGGTGGGGGCAGGGCGGGGCCTGCACCTTTGGCCGGTGGGGACGCAACGGCAGAGACGCCGCGAAGGCCACGCGGGGCGGGCCCCAGGGCTCCCCGGGCTGCGCAAGCTGCTGTTGGTTCCACACTGCGTTCTCCACGCCCTTTCATCCATGTTCCTAAGACAGGCCGTCTTCGCCATTTTGCTGGGAGGTCAGACGGTCTGAGGAAGGGCCCAGAGATGACCTCCCAGCACCGCCCCTCCCCCACTCGG
>NW_012146862.1:0-2134 GCF_000956105.1 Propithecus coquereli
TTTGGAAGGGTATTTTTAAATTTCCAAATATTTGGAGATTTTCCTGTTGTCCTGGTATTGTTGATTTCTAGTTAATTTATTATGATCTGAGAATACTCTTTGTATGATTTGAATTTTTTCAAATTTGTTGTTTTTAATTTATGATCTTGAATATGGACTATCCTGATGAATGTTTCATTGGTGCTTGAAAAATGAATATTCTTCTGTTGCTGGGTGAGTGTTCTATAAATATTAATTAGGTTCAATTGGTTGATTGTGTTGTTCATTTCTTATTTGCTCATTTTATCTACTACTGAGAAAGCAGTATTGATTTTCCTCAAGAGTAAACTTACTTCAGCTTCTGCCATTTTCCTGGGATCATTAGCAGTATTATATTACCTCAACCCAATAACTCAATTGAGATGATTTCAAGCTCAAATCTGATTTTTCTGAAGCCTGCTTACTTTTACTTAATCCTTACTTCTAGGCTGCAGCTCACCAGTGATCCACTCCTTATCAACCTCTGTACTCCAGTCCCTTTTCTTCCTAGCCTAATGAGACTGTCAATAGAATATTTTGACTTCTTAGACTCTTACCTACTTTCTCAGGAATAGGAAATGCTCATAGGGCAAAAGTGTTCATTAAGTAGATCTCACTTTGACTGATCTCTGTTCTCCCTTGTATACTGACTGGTAATTCTTCGGTATAATTTTCAGCTCTATAGTACCTTCAATCATATGCTTTCATTTATTTTTTCCAGTTTTCTAGTTGATCTCAGCTAAAGAGTTAGTCTGAATTACCAAGTCAGTGATTACTAGAAGCAAAAATTTGATTTTAGAATTAAAAGAAAAGCATCAAGATTCAATCTCTTCCTTTTTTAAAAAAGAATAATCTAGTGTGGGATACAGAAAAAATAAACTGTGATGACTGTTATGACAAACGTATGAAGAGGATACTATGTGAGCACATATGAAGGAGATTTATTCAGTTTGGGTGTTTAAAGACTACATAGAAAAGGTATCTCCTGAGGTGAGCCTTGAAGGACAAATGAAGTTATCTTGGTGAATACACAGAAGAAGAATTTCTATGAAACAGATGACAGAGAGTGTGATGGGTTTAGGACATATGGTATTTTATCCATTTTATTAATTAATTGAATTAATTAATTCAATCTGTCAGCCAGACATAATTGAACATCTAGTATGTTCCAGGTAATGTTGAAGATATGAAAATGAACAAAAACAGACACAGAATGACCAAGATATAGTAACAAGGAATGAATTTATTCTGGAACAATCAATTAGCTGGACAAAATATGTAAAACAATATTGTTTCAGATATGGGAAATGAGGCAGCATAGGATAATGATCTCTGAGAGATGGGGAAAGAAGGATTTCCCCAGATTACTTCTTAAAGAGTTCCCAGACTCTAATAAAGGGATAAAGTATGACACGAGCAGAGCCAAGTAACCACCCTGCTTGAAAAAGAAGAATTTGAGGGTCTGAGGAAGCCACTGTAGCTAGAGTTCACAGGGTAGAGTGCTAAAGAGGATGTAGCTGCTGAGATTCAGAGAGTCAATATTCAAAGATATTCAGAAGGTTCTTTCAAGCCTTCAGCTGAGAGCTGCTCAGTGCACGCATAGGATAAAGCTATTAGGTGCTGGGGAAAGAACTACCTGAAAGGAGCAGGGGGGACAAAATCCAGGGCTTACCCAGGAAACAGTTTGAGTTCCCACTAGCTGGAGAAGAAACCTTCATAATTCAAAGGCATCAGTTAAAACATTCAGAACAGTATTGCCTATTGCCTTGGCAGTGTGAAAAAATCAGCCCTAGACTAAAGGCTGCTCTGTTTCTGCCTAAAAATGCTTAAAGGAAACTTTAAAAGGGAAAAAACATTCTCTAGGAAACTTAACTATATCCCAAATAGTGCTTCCACCTTAAAAAAGTAAAAAAAGAAGTGCAACTTAAACTTAAAGTAAGCATAAGAAAGAAAATGATATAGACCAGAGTGGGAATAAATGGAATAGAAAACAAAAAAATAGAAAAATCTATAAAACAAAAATCTACTTTTTTGAATAGATCAATAAAAGAGAGAAGACACAAAATTAAGAGTATCAGCAATGAGAAGAGTGACATTACCACAGTTCTTATAGAAT
>NW_012146863.1:0-1042 GCF_000956105.1 Propithecus coquereli
AGAAACACCAGAAAGGCAGGGAAACATGTCGTGACGACCTTCTGGTCCTTTTCGGAAGCGTGGGCGGTTTGCTTTTCCTTGGTATGTATCGAACCGACCTAAACAGCAGCTGCCCTCCCAGCCGGGTCTGATCTGAAAGCGGAGACGAATGCGAGCGTTGAATCCACGCCCTGTAGCTTTAAATGCAGCCAGTTGGAGGTTTTTGTCCTTGAGAAAAGATGCTCGCAGCTGGGGCAGAGAGGCGGACGCTGCCTGCAAGCTCCGGTCTCGGAGTCAGGCTGTTCATTGCATTAACAGCTCTAGCAGACGGCGCACACCCGCGTGGACACGCGCACACACACGCAGGGACACACACACACACGCAGGGACACACACACACGCAGGGAGACACACACACGCACACACGCACACACAGACACACAGACGCAGGGACACACACAGGGAGACACACACGCAGGGACACACACACGCAGGGAGACACGTAGGGAGACACACAGACGCAGGGAGACACACAGACGCAGGGACACACGCAGGGAGACACGCACGCGCACACACACACACGCAGGGAGACACACACACAGGGAGACACACAGACGCAGGGACACACACACGCAGGGACACACACACGCACACACACACGCACGCACACACACACGGAGGCTCGTCTGGCACCAGCTCTTTGTTTGTGCGGCGCCGAGTCCCCCAGGCGTGCGGATGTAGGATGCTCCAAGGGCTGGTGCAGGGGACGGCGCCGCATGGCGCGCAGGCCGGGGCGGGCCACGCGGGGGCGCGGGGTTGCGGTGTCGCCGTGCCTGCCCGTTCAGTGACGGGCCCTCCCCCGAGGCCGTGAAGACAAGAAGCCCGGGGACCCCCAGAGGCCTCGCCGCCGCCAGCTCTTGGGCGCGGGGCACGCGTCCCCCGTGGCCGCCGCCCTCCTTCGGCGCTGCTCTCGGACACCGGGCGTGCGCGGCGCTGACAGACGGGGCCGCGGCCCCTCCGCAGCCCGGGAGCTGGAGCGGCCGGGCAGAGCCTGCGGCCAGGA
>NW_012146864.1:0-2666 GCF_000956105.1 Propithecus coquereli
TAGCTCACAGTAAACTCAAAATCCTGGGCTCAAGCAATCCTACTGCCTCAGCCTCCCGAGTAGCTGGGACCATAGGCATATGCCACCATGCCCAGCTACTGACTGCCTTTTGAACTGAAACATTGACTCTTCTCGGATCTCCAGCTCGCTGACACACCCTGCAGATCCTGTTAGCCTCCATAGTATTTCTCTCTCTCTCTTTCTCTTTCTTTCTCTCTCCACCTCGACCCCCTTGTCCATCTCCATCCTATTTCTTTTTTCAAATATGTAAAAGGGAGATTGTACCTACCCTGCAAGGGTTAGAGGTAATGAATTGAAACATCGTATCTCACACATAGTACAAACTAGCATAGCTTCCTTACCCTACTATCGTGTCACTTGCTAAGAGTAGTATGGAGATTGAGTTGTTTTATACATAAATAATAGAAATGATTGAACATTGGCAAACCTATATTTTTAACATTCCCAAGACAATTTTCTTGCATAAAAATTGTCCCCTATATTTATGCGTGAGAGAAAAAATCAGTTTTTAAAATTAGAGGGTTGTTCTGCAGTAATTTCTACAAATAATTACTGTCGACTTAATGAAAGAAACCAAGGCAAAATTAACATAAGTTGAGAATTGATTTGAGCCAAATTTAAGGACTGCCACCTGGGAGACACAGATTCAAGGGCCTATCCTAAACTTTCTTAATACAGGCTCCCTCTCCTCATTCTAGACAGGAAGGCTAGGTATTCACCTTAATACCATGATTTTAAAGTCTTAAATGTTCTCAGGCTTTCCAACACAGTCCACCCTGTAGCCTTCACATGGACCTTTTCCACGTCATCATCTTTGCATCCCTTCCAACAAAGAGCATTTGATCATTACTTAAAGCAACCTCACTCCTTTCTCTTTTAAAACTTTTCCCCCTAGAATGCACAGGGAAGCTGAGTCTAGCACGGAAGCTGTAGTGATTGGCTTTCTATTGCTGGTTACTGCTTCCAGCCTGACCCTGAACGCCACCTAGTGTACAGTCTCTGATAATGAAAATATTAGACCATAAATTACACTTCATAATTTAACAATGTCATCCAATACAGGCACTTGATATATCCCCCTGATTTTTTTTTTTATAAATTAAAAAACTGTATTTCAAGTCGTCATGGTAGGGTATTGGGAAAACTTTTCAATTGGCAATAATCAAGCCTCGGTTAAACCTCATTGGCTACAATACTGCCACTGCGCAAAGCCTGTCCCTGATCTTGAAGTACCTTTGTACCTCAGAAAGTGGGGTCGCTTGCAGCAGTTCAGTTGCTGTGACTCCCTTATGCTTTTGGCATCTGGTTTGGAAAACCATTGATAGTGTTCCAGGACTCACTTATTTTAACCCCTGAGAAAGAAAATATTCTTTCAAGTTTGATCATTGCAGTATCCTCAGTCCCAGAACAGTTATAAGTACATAGCAAATGTTCAATAAATACTTTTTTAATTAAATAAAATTTGAATGCAATTTTAAAGGTAATTGCCCCAAAATCAGTATTTTTGTCTTATTCCACCCCCAAACCCTAATTATCTTTTTTTCAAATTTGTTTCTCTATATCCAGTGTTCTAAATTTTTGTTTTTTCTTTTTTTTTTTTAAGCTAGTCTAATTTAGCAGTGGGGGGTTGAATACCAACTTTAGTGACACTATGTTAACAAGTTCTGATAACCCACTATCATCAGACCAGCCTAAGTATTCCAAATTTTTTAACATGCCTGTTAGGAAAATATTCTGAATGGCTTTTTTATCCTGACAAGATTGGCTATCATTTAGTCTACCTAATCAACATTTCTGTGGCTAAAACTTGTGGTAGAAAAACCGGCCAGGCATGGTGGCTTACACCTGTAATCCCAGCACTTTGGGAGGCTGAGGCAGGAGGATAGCTTTTAGAGACCAGTCTGGGAAACATACCACCCCCATCCTTATCAAAAAAAAAATAGCTGGATGTGGTGGTGTGGGCCTGTAGTCCCAGCTACTTGGGAGTCTGAGGCAGGAGAATCACTTGAATCCAAGAGTTCAGGGCTGCAGTGAGCTATGATGGCACCACTGCACTCCAGCCTGGGCAACAAAATGAGATGCTGTCTCTAAAAAAAAAGAAAGAAAATAAAATTAAAAAGAGAAAAACCAACAAAAACTACTATCCAGAAGCAGCTTATTTTAAGCCAGTATGTACCTGGTGCATCACAATTGTAGAAAAGTATGATAATTGGGTTATTTCAAATCTATGGACAGTGCTCTGGGAGAAAGCTGCTATGAAAGACCAAAATTTCTGGTGTTTGTCAGCCTGAAAGTCCTGCTAATTGCATTTATTACCTCCTTGGGGCATTGTGGACAGGTGCAAATCATGGGCTTTTAAATCAGACTTAAGTTCAAATTCCTGCTCTGCCCCTAACTAGCTGAGATCTTGAAGAAATTATTCTGTGTGATGATTAATTTTATGTGTCAATTTGACTGGGCCACAGGGTGCCCAGATATTTGATCAAACATTCTTCTGGGTGTTTTTGAATTAGATTAACATTTAAACCGGTAAAGCAGATTCCTGTCTCTAAAGTGGATGGGCCTCATCCAATCCTTCGAAGGCTTCAGTAGAACAAAAATGCTGTCTCTCCTCCAGCAAGAGAGAATTCTTCCTGCCTGACTGC
>NW_012146865.1:0-1370 GCF_000956105.1 Propithecus coquereli
AAAGCCACAGAAGCCCTCTGGGATCTGCTGTGGAGAGGTTTGTGCAGCGCTTCCTCTCAATCCTTCCCGTGCTTGGCTGAACAACCATCTCTGAACTTTTCTACTCAGGCATGTGGGGGTTCACAGATGGGGTGTCACCAACAATTTTCGATCAAATCTCAGTGGGGAGAGAGCTTCAATGTGCCAACTGAAACAAGTTTAGGGACTTAAGGCACAGAAGCAAGTAACAGGACACTTTTTCTGGAAGTCCATGCTCTTCTGGACAAAACCAAAGGAGAAGTATTGCATGAGCAACTTGCTAAGGCCTTGGCTTCCTCAAGTACAAAATGATCTGCAGGTGGCCATCTACATCAAAAATTATGTAATGTTTAAGAGTTTGAGCTCTTTTGTGGTCTTTTTGGTTGCATACTAGTCTAGCAGGGCCTTCAAAGTTCCAAATGGCCCCCTGGGTTACCTGCCTTCACAATGATCTTTTAAGACAAAGGTCCAGGCCAGTGAGGTGGCTCACATCTGTAATCCTAGAACTCTGGGAGGCCGAGGTGGGAGGATTGCTTGAGGTCAGGAGTTTGAGACCAGCCTGAGCAAGAGTGAGACCCCGTTTCTACTAAAAATAGAAAAAATTAGCCTGGCATTGTGGTGTGCCCCTGTAGTCCCAGCTAGTCAGGAGGCTGAGGCAGGAGGATCGCTTGAGCCCAGGAGTTTGAGGTTGCTGTGAGCTAAGCTGATGCCACAGTACTCTAGCCCAGGCAACAGAGTGAGACTCTGTCTCAGAGCAAACAAACAAAAAAATCAGTGGGTGTCTGACTGGAAGGCCCTCTAGTTCTCGAGCAGGCTGAACTATAAAATTCAGTCACATGGCTTATTCTATTAATGTAAATGATGCTGTACTCTAGCCCGGGTGACAGAGCCAGACTCTGTCTCAAAAAAAAAAAAAAAAAAGATAAAGGCCAGGAAGCAGACCCTTCTAAAACCATTACTGGTGTTTTCTCCCTGAAAAGAAACTTCCTTCTGTCCATGCTGAGGGACTTCCCAGAAAGCAGTGTCAGAGCCTGAGAAGGATGAAAAGGGCACCCATGTGTGGGGGTGGGCAGGGCAGCTGTTAGAGAGGTTTGGGAGCCCAAGCAGGGTGGGAGGGTATACACCTGGGGCATGGAGGGCCGGAGCACTGGTGGGACGAGGAGCTATCCTTGCTGGGGAGGAGGCAGCAGAGGTGATGGGAGATTGGTTCCATATAGGGAGATGGGACAAAAAAGTAAATTAAGGATAAACCGCCAGGCGCAGTGGCTCACGCCTGTAATCCTAGCACTCTGGGAGGCCGAGGCGGGTGGATTGCTCAAGGTCAGGAGTTTGAGACCAGCCTGACCAAGAGC
>NW_012146866.1:0-968 GCF_000956105.1 Propithecus coquereli
TTTGCCTGCTTTTTGATGGGCTATTTGCTTTTTTCTTGCTGATTTGTTTGAGTTCTTTGTAGATTCTGGATATTACACCTTTGTCAGATGTATATTTGTGAATACTTTCTCCCATTCTGTAAGTTGTCTAATCACTATGTTGATTATTTCATTTGCTGTGTAGAAGATTTTTAATTTAATTAAGCCACATTTATTTATTTTCGTTGTTGCTGTATTTTCTGTTGGAGTCTTAGGTATACATTCTGTGCCTAGGCTGATGTCTAGAAGAGTTTTTCCTACATTTTCTTCTAGGATTTTTATGGTTTCATGTCTTACATTTAAGGCTTTTATCCATCTTGAATTAAGTTTTGTATGTGGTGAGAGTGAGGGGTCCTGTTTTATTCTTCTGCATGTGGCTATCCAATTTTCCCAGGATCATTTATTGAACAGAGCTTCCTTTCCCCAGTGTATATTGTTGTCCACTTTGTTGAAGATCAACTGGTTGTAGGTAGATGGTTTTATTTTTTGGTTCTCTATTCTATTCCATTGGTCTATGTCTCTACTTTTATACCAGTACCATGTTGTTTTGGTTACTATAAGCCTTGTAGTATAATTTGAAGTCAGATAATGTGATGCCTTCAGATTTGTTCTTTTTGCTGAGGATTGCTTTGGCTATTTGGGCTCTTTTTTGGTTCCAAATGAAGCTTAGGATTAGTTTTCTAAAAGTGTGAAATATGATATTAGTATTTTGATGGGGATTCCACTGAATCCATAAATCACTTTGAGCAGTATGGGTATTTTAACAATTGATTCTACCAGTCCATGAGCAAGGTATGTTTTTCCATTTGTTTGTGTCATCTGCGATTTCTTTCACCAGTGTTTTGTAGTCACATGTATTTTATTTTCTTTGTAGCTATTGTGAATGGTATTGATTCCTTTATTTGACTCTCACCTTGACTATTATTAGCATATAGAAATGCTACTGATTT
>NW_012146867.1:0-1287 GCF_000956105.1 Propithecus coquereli
TATAGCCCATTGAAAAATACAGTCATGTTTCTTCATTTCCTTTTATAGCTAGGGAAATTGAGACCAGGAGAGAGAAGCAGCCCCATGTAGGCTGATGGCAGCAAACACTGAGTAGCATTCCTTCCTTGATAAGAAGATGCAGCCTATGCAGGTAAAGCCTACGAAAACAGGTCCCCCTTGTTGAGCCTGTGTGTCATCCCCCCTTTCTACTGCAGACTTGTGGGGCTTCCTTCCTACTGCAGTCCTTGGGGACAAACAGACATGGCTGTGATGCTAATCTCATGCTGTAGGCTCTAACATTGCCGGCTTCTAGCTGCCAGCCTGGACAGGAGCTCCAACCTTGCATGATCCAGGATTTAGAGTCATAAAACATTAAGTTTGCTACTTAGTAGCATCCATTATCACATTACCACAAATAATTTTAGCAGGTACTATAAATTTAAAGGAATTTTTTTCATTTTAATATTTCCAAAATTATAGCCAGACACAGTGGCTCACAGCTATAATCCTAGCACTTTGGGAGGCCAAGGCATGAGGCTCATTTGAGGCCAAGAGTTTGAGACCGGCCTGGGCAACACGATGAGACCCAGTCTCTACAAAAAATAAAAAATTAGCTGGGTGTCATGGCATGTGCCTGTAGTCCTAGCAATTTGGGAGGCTGAGGCAAGAGGATTGCTTGAGCCCCAGAGTTGGAGGTTGCGGTGAGCTGTGATTACGCCACCACACTCCAGCCTGTGCAAGAGAGTGAGATCTTATCTCTAAAAAAAAAAAAATTCCAAAATCAGAGTACAATTTACAATACAATAAGTATACTGATCGATTGCATTTATTAAAAAAAACCCTTTTATTGGATCTATGCTATGTGTTACAATTGATGGCATCTTAGAATTGAGGGAGTATGATATTAAGGCTCTAATGGAATGGGACACAGCACAAGTACATTTTGGTAGATGATAAGGAGCTTAGGAAATGTGGAAATGAGGATAAATTACTAATCACTGGGATAATCGTAATAAATATTTCTTACTGAGTGATTATTTAATATCAGTTATATATTTTTCTCTGTTAAATAAGCTCATAAGGAAGATAATGTGACTTTAATCATTTTAAACATATGTATATTATGTACTCCATTGTATATGGTGTTCTTCTTTAATATCAGCTTTTTTGAGCTATCATTCACATGTCATAAAATTTACCCTCTTAAAGAGTACATTTGGCCGGGCATGGTGACTCATGCCTGTAATTCTAGCACTCTGGGAGGCTGAAGCAGGAGGATCACTTGAG
>NW_012146868.1:0-763 GCF_000956105.1 Propithecus coquereli
CCTCCGCCCCACCCCCACCCCTGCCCGCCACACTCCCACCCTCAGCACCATGAGAAAGTCGAGAAGAGCCCAGACATTCCCCACCAGGCGCCTACAGTCAAGCGACTGTTCGGCACAGACGGAAGCCCATGTCGCGATTGTCCGTGATCACGGAAAGCTTCTCAGCCCCTGGGAGGATCACCAGAGGCCAGACACATGCTTTGCATAGACGTATCTAAACGCCGGTGGCTGCCGCAGATGAACACAGCCTTTTGGAATGAAGAGCGTGTGACGAAGACACCATCTCTTCTGCTCTGTGATACATGGAGCAGCAAATGGCTACTGAGATGAACTCAATTGTCCAGCTTCCCTCCGGCACCTGTGCACTCCCAAGCTGCTGGGACACCTCATGCTCGGGGTTCACGGCCCACGGGAGTGTGGACTTGCCCTCCTTGGGGGTCCTGCTGGGCTCAATCTGGGACTGACACTAAGGCTCCCGGGAGCACCGAGGCGTGGACAGAGGAGCGAGGAAAAGCAGGACAGGACACCGATTCGCGGACGGGAAGGGGCTCTGCTTAGTCAAAATGTAGACTGGGTGGGGGCTTGCGGTCAAAGGAGCTCTGTCGTGTGAACACACAGCTTCCACCGAAGCCCCCTACGTTGGCCCCGCGCTGCCGGTGTTGTAGGGGAAAAAAAAAACACAGCATGGGTTTTACATGTTGTAAGGAGTTTTCTGAGGCCTGCCCTGGACAGGTCAAACACCTGAACCCTTTTCACCTTGGAC
>NW_012146868.1:6386-7393 GCF_000956105.1 Propithecus coquereli
AAAAAAAAAAAAAAAAAAACCAAGGCTGCCAGTATCACTCACAGCCGAAGAGAAAAGCGCCCCAAGGCCCTGGAAGACAGACGGCCCACCAGAAGGTCTACTCAGGGTCAGGCTTCCCAGCACCCAGGACACGGGTGCACCGAAAGGAGAAAGTCGCCGCTGTGAAAGGCCTTCCAGGCCTCCCCGCTGCGCAGCAGCCCACGGCTCCCACACCGGCAGGGGGCGCTCGCTGTCAGGGGCCCTGCCCTGGTGCTGCCCGGCGCACGAGCGCGCCGTCCGGCCCTCCTCGCTCAGAACCTCGCCCTCCTTCCGGTGTGCAGCCTCGCACCGCTCTGCCACCTTCCCAGCTCCGGTCATCGTCCGACTCTTCCGCAAACGCCCGACTGACCACATCTTTAGGAAGCACCTCTCATGTTGCACTGAGGTCCTCTGCCCACACAGGTGTCACCGGCTGGGTCTTGCAGGCGAGCCAGCTGCGGGTCAGAGAGGGAGCAGTCTGCCCCGGCCACAGAGCAAGCAAGTGCTGGAAGTGGGCTCGCAGCCCGTGACCGTGGGCCACATGCAGCTGCCTCGCTTCCAGACCAAGCACGAGCAGATGCAAACACGTGAGAAGCTAAACAGTTAAAAAAAAAAAAAGGCAATTTGAAATCAGAGACATGCCGCAGGCTTGACCCAGTGCTGCCCTGAGATTCCCGAGAGGCTGGGTGTCCAGCAACAGAGGGGATTCGGGGCCTGGGGTGGCACTGGGGTTACTTGGAGGGTTTGCTTCTTAGAAAAGGGATCTTGTCTTCATCTCTGTCCCCGTGGTATTGCAGATGAAGTCCTGTGGCTCCAGGTTTGAGAAGGCGCAGGTGTTCCCTCTCCTGTCCCACCCTCCCTCCCAGCCCCGCTGTGCCGTGTACGGGTTGCGCGTCACACGCGTTGGCACGCAAATGCTCCCCAGTGGTTTCCTCTCTGTCGATTTGGTCCCACTTAGATTGTTAGGTAACTTGATTTCAGAGACCATA
>NW_012146868.1:12790-14294 GCF_000956105.1 Propithecus coquereli
GATCGCTTGAGCCCAGGAGTTTGAGGTTGCTGTGAGCTAGGCTGACGCCACGGCACTCTAGCCTGGGTGAGAGAGTGAGACTCTGTCTCAAAAAAAAAAAAAAAACACCACAAATTACTGTTAACCATGTTCACTAGGGTGCTGCAGAGCACAGATCCTCCGGTCTCACCGTAATTTTGGATCCATTCACGACCTCCCCCCTCCTGGCCTCCCCCGACCCTCCCAGCCGCTCACACTCAGGGAAGGAACTTTGCCTTTCACGCACCCAGACTTTCCCAGCGGGAGGAGGGTCAGTCATCTCCCCATGTAGCAAACCACATCAAAACGAGGTGGCTCGCAACAGCCACCGTCTATTCTCCGGTTCTCGGGGTGCCTGGACTCCCCGGGAGGCCGCACCCGGCCGGCGCACATGGGGCAGGTCCCGGGCCTCGCGCCCAGGCTTGGGCCCCGCGCCGGCCTCCCCGACGTGCGCTCTCGTGCTGCGTGCGCTGTGTCTGAGCCGGGGCTCCACGACCCGCCGCGAGAGGGTTCCAGAAGTTACCGGGGGACGCGCCCGGGAGGCCCAGGCTCTGAGACGGGCACGTTGCCCTCGCTGCGTACGATCCATCGGCCGGAGCGCGTCCAGGGCCAGCCCCACTGGAGGCAGGGAGGAGGCCGGCGTCCGTCTGCGCAGGAGGCTCCGAGACGTGCCTCTTGGGGGTGCGACAGACCGGGCAGGGAGACCCGAAAGCGCAGCCGGCCCCCCGCCCAGGGGTCCTGGTTGCCGCAGGCCTTCACGCTGCCAGTTCTGCCCGAGACTCTTTTCCCGCCCGCAGTGGACGAAGATGCGTTCTGGGGCTGGGCCTCGAAGGGGCGCTGTTTCTCTAAGCTCGCTCCTTCCTTCTGAGGTTCTGACAGGTTGCATTTTGCTACTTGTCCCCTGAGCACGGTGGCCCGAGTCGTGCCACGGGAGTGATTCCAGATGTTTGGGCTGCAAGCTGCGAAGGGGACAGGGCCGTGTGACTCCCTGCCACTCCGCGACCCCAGCCAGCCTGGCCTCCACTGCAGTCCCGCGGCGGTGCCCTCAGCTGGAGGGATCCGGCCCAGGTGGAATGTGGAAGTTGGGATAGAATTTTAATCCGGTTTGCATTTAGAGGCGGTAAAGAACAGTGGCTGGGACCTGGGTCCAGAGTCTGAACACTGGGTTTGGGTCCCAGCTCTGGCACTTACCAGCTGTGTGGCCTTGGGGATGTTAAGTGACGTCGCTGTGCCCCAGTGTTCTCACCAAGGAAGTGGGTAGGTGATTTCACAGGGTAGCTGTGCAGACTAATGACTTGACACACACTGAAGTTTCTAGAACACTGTGTGCACAGTGCCATGTGAGTGTTAGCTATTACAGGTGAAGCGCCACTAAGCTAAAAACCCAAAATCCAAAACGCTACAAAATCTGAAACGTTTTCAGTGCTCCTGAGCGAAAAATTCCCCATGTGACAGGTCACAGTCAAAATGCAAGTGCAGGCCAGGC
>NW_012146868.1:17604-18096 GCF_000956105.1 Propithecus coquereli
TATCTTGGATGTGTTTGTCCACATGACGGCTTCATGAAGAAAGCGCGTTCCGAAAGCGAGTCCTGCGATTCGTTCAACAGAGACGGCTGCGCTCCTGGTCTGCACCGGCCACACAGCGGCGAACACGCAGACCGGGCCTACCCGCAAAGACGCGGCGTGGAGGGTTCGGTCTGCGGTCTGATCCGCCCCGTGTAACTCTGCCTTAAACTGCAAGAAACACCCCGCGGGGAAGTGCGGGCGCCAGCCTCCTGCGGGCCTGGTCTCCCGACCGCGGATGCGGGGGGCCTGGTCTCCCGGGACTGCGGATGCGGGGGCCTGGTCTCCTGACCGCGGATGCGGGGGACCTGGTCTCCTGACCGCGGATGCGGGGGCCTGGTCTCCCGACCGCGGATGCGGGGGGCCTGGTCTCCTGACCGCGGATGCGGGGGGCCTGGTCTCCCGGGACTGCGGATGCGGGGGCCTGGTCTCCTGACCGCGGATGCGGGGGCCTGG
>NW_012146868.1:18146-19179 GCF_000956105.1 Propithecus coquereli
TATCTTGGATGTGTTTGTCCACATGACGGCTTCATGAAGAAAGCGCGTTCCGAAAGCGAGTCCTGCGATTCGTTCAACAGAGACGGCTGCGCTCCCGGTCTGCACCGGCCACACAGCGGCGAACACGCAGACCGGCCCTGCCCGCAAAGACGCGGCGTGGAAGGTTCGGTCTGCGGTCTGATCCGCCCCGTGTAACCCTGCCTTAAACTGCAAGAAACACCCCGCGGGGAGGTGCGGACGCCAGCCTGGTGCGGGCCTGGTCTCCCGACCGCGGATGCTGGGGGCCTGGTCTCCCGGGACCGCGGATGCGGGGGGCCTGGTCTCCCAATCGCAGATGCGGGGGGCCTGGTCTCCCGGGACCGCGGATGCGGGGGCCTTGTCTCCCGACCGCGGATGCGGGGGGCCTGGTCTCCCGACCGCGGATGCGGGGGGCCTGGTCTCCCGGGACCGCGGATGCGGGGGGCCTGGTCTCCCAACCGCAGATGCGGGGGGCCTGGTCTCCCGGGACCGCGGATGCAGGGGGCCTGGTCTCCCGACCGCGGATGCGGGGGGCCTGGTCTCTCGACCGCGGATGCGGGGTCCCTGCGGAGAAAGGCAGAAGGTCGAAGGTGCTGGAGGCAGCCGTGTCTCTGGATGACTCTGGGGTTCCTCTTGCTCTCTCTGGTGCAGTCTCTTGGGCCTAGAGAAGGGAGCAGTTTGGAAAGAATCTCGAAAGTTCTGCGAGTCCAGCGGCAGAGACAGTGGGAGCTCGGGGCGTGCGGGTGCCTCAGTCTGGGCTCCGAGCCTCCCCTCGGCGGGATCACTCCCATCGACACGCACTCGCGCTGTCGTGTCTCCTATCTTAGAAAAGTAATTTGCAAACCAACCAGCCCCCAACCAACCAGCCTGTCTCTCCTCCCCCTCGCCGGTCCGCGGGACTGCGCCCCTCCCGCCTCGCTCCTGCCTCGCCTCCGGGCCTCCTTCGCTGCGTCTCCCCGGGACGCCCCAGCCTGCCTGAGACTGGGGCGCCCGTCCGGCCCCTCCACCTGCTGAC
>NW_012146868.1:19229-20953 GCF_000956105.1 Propithecus coquereli
GTCTCCTGACCGCGGATGCGGGGGGCCTGGTCTCCCGGGACTGCGGATGCGGGGGCCTGGTCTCCTGACCGCGGATGCGGGGGCCTGGTCTCCCGGGACCGCGGATGCGGGGGCCCTGGTCTCCCGGGACCGCGGATGCGGGGGGCCTGGTCTCCCGACTGCGGATGCGGGGGCCTGGTCTCCCGACCGCGGATGCGGGGTCCGTGCGGAGAAAGGCAGAAGGTCGAAGGTGCTGGAGGCAGCCGTGTCTCTGGATGACTTTGGGGTTTCTCTTGCTCTCTCTGGTGCGGTCTCTTGGGCCTCGGGAAGGGAGCAGTTTGGAAAGAATCTCGAAAGTTCTGCGAGTCCAGCGGCAGAGACGGTGGGAGCTCGGGGCGTGCGGGTGCCTCAGTCTGGGCTCCGAGCCTCCCCTCGGCGGGATCACTCCCATTGACACGCACTCGCGCTGTCGTGTCTCCTATCTTAGAAAAGTAATTTGCAAACCAACCAGTCCCCAACCAACCAGCCTGTCTCTCCTCCCCGTCGCCCGGTCTGCGGGACTGCGCCGCTCCCGCCGCCCCTACCTCCCGCCTCGCCCCTGCCTCGCCTCCGGGCCTCCTTCGCTGCGTCTCCCCGGGACGCCCCAGCCTGCCTGAGACTGGGGCGCCCGTCCGGCCCCTCCACCTGCTGACAACCCCCGACTCCAACCCCCCGGCCCCCACTCATCCACCTGCCGACGCCGCCGAGACCCTAAATGTGACACGTCCGCGACTGAACTCCTCCCTGCCCCGCAAAGCCCGTCCCTCGCGGCCCACCCGCCTCGGAGCAGCTTGCGCAGCAGCCTGGACCTCTCTCCCCTTGGCCGCGTCTAAGCGGTCAGAGAACCCTTCGGCTCTGTCTTCAAAATAGCCGGAATGCAGCCACGTTCCCCGCACATCCACCGCCCCCAGGAGCCCGGGTGGTGGCCAAAGCCTCCTGGGGTCGCCAGGTCGCGCAGCCCCGAGGGCCACATCTTGCCCCCCGCGCGCCCCCATCACTGGGGGACCGGGTCGTGGTGTGGCCGGCGAGCCCCTCTCTGCCCTTGTCTCCCTCCGCTGTCCCCACGCGGGCCGGGCTCACTCCCCCGCCACCCGGGCCCGCCACCCGCTCGCCGCCCCTCCGCTGCGCTTCCACTCGGGCAGGTGCCGTCCCCAGGGCCTGGCACAGCTCCCGTCCGCGCTGCTGGCAAACCGTGGGCCGAGTGGGCTGCTGGAAAGTGCTCGGCCTTCGGAGCTAACACAGGGGCTGGAGCCCTGGCGTTGACCCTTATTCAACAAAGATTTCTAACACACAGCACCAAAAGCAGGATCCTTCGAAGAGCAAATTAATAAATTGGATTTTATCAAAATCTAAAACTCCTGCTCTTCAAAAAACACCATGAGAATGAAAAGACAAGCAGCAGATTGGGAGTAAAAACTTACAAGTTATATATCTAATAAAGGACTTGTAGCCGGCATATATAAAGAAGCCTCAAGACTCAATAATTTTTTTAGAAACCCGAGTTTTTAAAGTGGGCCAAAGATACAAACAGACATTTCGCCAAAGAAGATCTAAGAATGGCAAATAAGGAATGAAAAAATATTCAACAGCTTTAGTCGCTAAAGAAATACGAATTAAAATGTAATAATTACCACCGGGATGTACACTTAAAAATGAAGATGATAAATTTTGTATGTATATTTTACCTCAATAAAACATTTTTTTTG
>NW_012146868.1:25406-25803 GCF_000956105.1 Propithecus coquereli
ATATTTATTTTCCTGCTCAACTTTAGAATAATTTTGTGAAGTTTTCCCCAAATTCTATTCATATGTTTACCTGAAATGATATTGAATTAAACAGAATAACTTAGGGAAAATGACCCTTTCTGATACTGTCCCTTCCAGTCCAAGAAAAGACAGATCATTCCCTTTATGGAAGTCTTACGTGTGTCTGATAGGGTGATTTCTTTGTAGGTGTTTCCATCTTGTCTGTTTTCATAGTCGGCATGCACAGAATCAGGGATAAAATCAGAAATGAAAACAGGACACTTTGGCAGCACTCTGGTTCGGTTGCAAACTCGATGGGCTTGAGACCAGACAATGCCAATGATGTTTTTTACGTTTGTCCTAATTTTAGCTATTTGTAAAACCTAGAGCATTAAAT
>NW_012146869.1:0-1253 GCF_000956105.1 Propithecus coquereli
GAGTAGCTGGGACTACAGGCATGCACCATCATGCCCGGCTAATTTCTCTATATATTTTTAGTTGTCCAATTAATTTCTTTCTATTTTTAGTAGAGCGGGGTCTCGCTCTTGCTCAGGCTGGTTTCGAACTCCTGAGCTCAAACAATCCGCCGGCCTCGGCCCCCCAGAGAGCTAGGATTACAGGCGTGAGCCACCGCACCTGGCCTATTTTTCTTAAATATTCTCTTCCCAGGCTGCTGAATGATGTCGAAGAAAATCATATAAATGTATATCATATAGTTATTGACCCTATTGCACATAACTATGATATAGCATCAGCTGTGGCCCCGTATCCTTCTTTACCCTTTGATTTCAAAGCTTCCAGATTTTAGCATTTGTTAGAATCACCCGCCCTCGGAGAATCGATGCCCTAGATCTGGTAGGGAGCCCAAGTATCTCATAAGCATACTTGATGATTCAGATCCCAAACCCTATCTCTATACTGCAGCAGCCATTGGCCTCTTCTATGCCCTCCAGCTCACAGTCCCAACCCTCCTACTCAACTGGTTAGCTTTTCTCCCAATCCATTGGGATAACAAACAGGGATCACTGGCTATAATTCCTTTTTTGTCTCTACTTCTCAAAAACTTAACCTAGTTCTATTTATGTTGTCCTTCATTCCTTCCCTTCTTCTTCCTAAAGTTAGAGCCATGCTGGTATTCTGTTCCAGCCCCTCTGGGATGTTGGCCAATCAACATTCCCCTCTCTTTCCAATATTGGCTTTTTCCCAGGGGCTAAAACAAGCTCAGGTCTCTCTTCTGCTGAAAAACATTACTTCAAAGTGGTTCACTTCGAATTACCATTTCATCTATCTCCTCTACTCTCTTTCTTTTCCATTTGAGGAAGAAATAAACTTTTCCCCTTGAGTCTAAAACTATATTAAATTATGAAAAAAATCATAAGTATTTAAATTAAAATTTAAAATTTCTCATAATCCCTGCCCTCAGAGATAACCACTGTTAACTGGTTGGTATATATCCCTGCAAAATTTTTCAGTAGACGTATATATAAATATTTGTTCTTTTTCCCCCACTAAAAGTGGGGTTATGCTACATTTACTAAAGTTTTTTTCCACTTATAATATTCTATTCACCTTTCTATGCCAATGTATATCTTTTCAATGACTATATAATATTCTCTTATACAAATTTTTCACAATTTAAACAAACTCCTTTAGATAGACAACTGGGTGTTTCCAATTCACCGCCATTAAA
>NW_012146870.1:0-1061 GCF_000956105.1 Propithecus coquereli
ATACTACATTTTTACAACACAGTTACTAAATTTAACAGCAAAAGTCGAGCTCCAAACTCTATGCGCTGTCCACTGTTCTACAAAGAACTAGTGATGGTTATCGTTAAACTTTTTGTAAATAATTTCTTATTAATAATATGTCCACTTTACCTTGTGGAATGAGTTGTTTCTGGAGCTCAACTCACAAAACTGTGTTGTTTGTTTGGACTCACACCCTCCAGAAGAATTCAGCTATATGCCTCTGCGCATGATGTATGTCAAATCTTCTTGTTATTTCTCCTTCTACCCTGCTAAGAATGAAGTCAGTAACCTAAAATTTTCTTTTCAGGCTGAGAATGATTTTTAACCATCTAATTAACACAGTTAAGCTGAAGTGTCTCTTAAGGCATAAGGAGAAAATGCTGCAAGAGCAGGAGAAAGCAAAATACATTGGAAAATAGGAGGGCTTTAGAATCAGGCAAAACTGGATTGAAATTCTGGCTTTGCTCATTATTAGTTGTGTGATCTTGGGCAAGTTAAATGTCTCTGAGTGCTCATTTTTCTTATCTGAAAGGTATGGCTGTTGGCATCTGCCTGGATCAGTTGTTTTGAAGATTAGCCTACAGCATACAGGAGGCAGTCTGTGAAAGGCAGCAATTAGTATGTGAATTAAAGTGATGGGGGCCTTAGACTTTTAATTAAAGGCTAGACAGCCCCACCTGAATGTTTCCCTGGAATTTCGAGTGTTGGAAACCTAAATGTATGCTTCTCCTCAGCTTCCTACCTCAGCGTGTGGCATCACCGTCGCTTGACCTCCAGATCGTGAGAAACCTTGGAGTCAACCCCGGTGACCCTCCCCTGTCACAGAACGTTGTTGGCTCTCTGTCTCCTGGGGCTCTTAAAACTGTCTCTTCTCCACGGGCACCAACATAAGTCAGGTTTTCATCTTCTTTTGCCTGGACAGGTGGCAAGGCAGTATCTAAGGGGCACTTCTTCCTCTAGCCTTCTCTGCCTCTTGTGCACTGAGCTCATCCCATGAGCTACTGACAGATATATATATATATATATATATATATATATAT
>NW_012146871.1:0-3833 GCF_000956105.1 Propithecus coquereli
TCCCAGCTACTCAGGAGGCTGAGGCAGAAGGATTGCTTGAGCCCAGGAGTGTGAGGTTGCTGTGAGCTAGGCTGACGCCACGGCACTCTAGCTCGGGCAACAGAGTGAGACTCTGTCTCAAAAAAAAAAAAAAAAGTTCAATGACCAAACATAACAGTAGGAGTGCTCTAATATCTTGATTTTACAGATGAGGCAATATCAAATTAAGCAATCTGCCCACGACCTAAACATCATATCATATAATAAACTTGAATGTCAGAATTTGTTGAAAATTTACCAAAAAACTACCTGAGTTCTTTTCCAAATGAAACACAAGGGTAAATATGCAGAAGAACTTCAAGGCAGCTATGAGCAGCCAAGTTGTAGAGGGCCTGATAAAAGAGTCAGAGGGGAAAAATGTTGAAAGAGAAAAGGAAGCAAGAGGTGCACAAGGCAAGAAGCATTCAAAAAAAGTTTTAAGTCAGTCGCTGGTTAAAGTTATGATGCAACTTGTAAAATCTTGCTCTGCTGGCATGGCAAACCTAGGAATTTTGGAAGACAGCACACCTGTTCCCTGCAATGAAGAGGCACACCATTCTTGGAAAGGAACATTACTTTTTAATCCACTAATTTCTGAATTCTTGAACTGGATTCTATGTACACTCAGGAACATACAGCTAAGAATGAAGGAGTAACTGAAGCCACTGAATATGCAGGAGAAACTTTGCTGAAGTGTCAATTTAATCAAAGATTATAATAAAATCAAAAACACAAATATATTATAAATTGAGTGTCCCTAATCCAAAAATCTGAAATCTGAAATGCTCCAAAATCTGCAACTTTTTGAGCATTGACATGATGCCACAAGTGGAAAATTCCACACCTAACAACTTTGCTTTCTGATGGTTCAATGTACACAAACTTTGTTTCATGCAAAAAATTATTAAAAAATACTATATAAAATTACCTTCAAGCTTATGGATATAAGCTGTATATGAAACATAAACGAATTCTGTGTTTAAACTTGGGTCTCATCCCCAAGATAATTCATTATGTATATGCAAATATTCCAAAATCCAAAAAATCCTGAAACCCAAACACTTCTGGTCACAAGCATTTCAAATAAGAGATACTTAACCTGTACAGATCAAAATGTCAAATTCTCATTTTTTCAAGATAAAGGAGTCTTCAGAGACATGTCCTGCTTGTGACAAGCTGCTCTAAACAACCCTAGACATTGGGAGTACTTTAAAGGAAAAGCTAGAGAAGCACTGGTTTAGACCATTTACAGATAAATACGCATGGCCAAAAATCCCTGAATGTAGTCCCTTTATGCAGAAAATGAAACCTGAAAACATCTTAGGTATAAACTGTCACGGGTACAAGATTATAAAATAGACCGTAAGCTACTCAGAACATGACTGGAATTCAGGAAATGCTAAAGTCCCTGTCTTATCTCTGTCATTCATTTACTAAGAAATCATATATAATTTTCTCAACAGCAATCTTTTTTCATTTCTGAATTAGACTGACAAAAATTATAGAATCCAATATTCAGTATTTTCAACTATACTCCAAATTAATTCTCACAATTACATTTTAGAGACAAATTTTCCTAACAAAATTTGTCTCAAATGAACTAATTTCAACCAGCAGAACAAAAAAATAAAAATAAAATAGTTCAATGAAACTGTATCTTCTGTGATATAGGAGGAAAAAAATCTTTTGGTGCAGGGGGGTAGAAAAAAAACCTCACATTTCCCAGAATACCTACAGTGGCAATATCAAAATATGACCATGCTAGCATTATTTAGGCTAAGGCATTAAAGTTTTATAATGTGACAATAGTAATACCTATATTCCTAACTTGAATGATTTTCTTTAATTTTCAATAAAACTAGACATCCCCTAAAGCCCTACCATTCATTTCTAAACATATTGAGTGCTGAATGAATATTAAACACTGTAGTATCTCTGGGAATAAATATTCAGTCAACATTATAAGACATGTGGTAGTCAAGAAAAATCCCTTCTATTCATTGACATTTTAAATGGTCAAATATTTAAAGCTAATATGTGATCAGAGGCTAATCAGCAAAATTTAGTAGCTTTATGCTTCCAAGTCTATTCTCTTCTGGCCCCTTTTCTGAAGCTTGCCTAAATCATCCCAGGAATACTAAAATTCGATGATATTTATGGCATAACCAAAATGGAGTCACAAAGTAAGTACCCCAAATAAAACTAAGAGAAGAGTTTACGGGAACCAAGCAGGCAGCAAGGATTTAAAGTGCTGGACTTGGAATCTCTACCCTGAATGACCCACTCAAGGTAGGCAAAAGGTCTAAAAAAAAAAAAAAAAAAAAAAAATTTGTGACCTAATCCAATTGTATTCAATTCCACAACCCCCTTTCATTCTAAAATATTTGCTACTACCCTGGGAGAGGCTGCAAAGTTTCTTTTGACTGTAATAGTTCAATAACTGTTCTTTAAACATTAGTTATACCTTTATTATCTTCATTCAGTAACTAGGAAATTTGCATTTACTATTGCTAAATGAATGTTCAAAGTTAAACCAAAAAATTATTTCAAGATGAAACCAAGAACACATCTCAATTCATTTGATAAGGCTATTATTACTCTGATTCCAAACCAGACAAAGATATCAGAAAACAACTACAGAACAGTATCTTTTATGAATTTAGATGTAAAAATCCTCAACAAAGCAAAATGAATCCAGCAACGAGTGAGACTCTGTCTCAAAAAAAAAAAAAAAATTATATTATGAAAGAAACATCGATAACCCAAAATTGATGCATGTTCTCACGTTAATAATTAACCAGCTAAATATTAAATAGAAAGCCAAATAAACTCAACCAAAGTTAAGAAATTTAAATCAAAGAATATGAGGTGTAGAAGGAATACAGAAGGCCATCTTGTTCAACCTCTACCTGTTATTAGTATGAGAATAAGGCCAATAGAAGCCAATTAGGAGACTACTCAAAGCCTCAAAGTTGAAGGACACGCCAGGATCAGGGTCTCAGTCCTCAAAATTCTCACTGTCCCACTGCACCACCTTTCTTCCAACAGAAGCATGATACTCACTTGGTAAATAAAAAGTGCAAACATGATAAAGGTATTAAACCCAAACAATACTACCTATTTCTTAGTTTTACAAGTATCAAGATTTAGCCAAATGCAAGTAAAAGAAAATCCTCACACTGATAACAATGACTACAAAGCTCACAAATCAAGATTTTTTTTTCATTAAATGGAGGCCTCAACTGATTCAAAATATCATATAGTATTCTTATGTACTGAGGGCAGTAGAAACAAACTTCAGTAAGATTAAACAATTTAAGGCATTTGAAAAAGTTTTGTAAATGGCAAAGTATTTTAAGAATGCATAGCATTCCTTAGTTTCAATCCCACCTAAAAACAGGATAATTTTCCTCCTCATACTAGCTATACAAACTCCAGAATTTACATAAAGATATTATCTTACCATCTCACCATAGAACTGATCCAATAACTCACAAAAGAAGAAAAACTAATTCTTACCTAGCCTCATGATTTAACTGTGTTAGTAATGGGAACCATAAGTACCATTACAGGTTAATCCCGAAAGCACTCCTAAATCTAGAAATAAATTCTTTGGGGATAATTCAGAAGATAGCATTAAAACTCAACTGACTACAATTGTATCACTTAAAGAAACAAGTTAGGTTCTATCAGACCATCAGCTATCATTAAAACCTAACATCCAAGATTGTTGATTTTCTTCCCTGTACTCACAGATTAAAAGTATCTATGAGCACTGACTTCTAGTGTATCCAGTTTAACTAGAACTTTATATG
>NW_012146872.1:0-1689 GCF_000956105.1 Propithecus coquereli
TACTGATGAAGAAACTGAAGCTCCAAGGGCTGAGTCATTGGCGGTGAGCCTCGGATCTACCCAATGTCCACCCTCTCTCAACTGTTTCCTCCTAACGTGGGGATTGGAACCAATCGCGGTGCCTCCCACGCCACCAGCCCTTCCAGGGGGGAACTGCCCTGCTGGAAGCCCCCGCTAAAGGAGCAGCCCCCTGCAGACCACAGCACCCAACCACTCTACCACCGAGACCCGCCAGGAGCCACCGAATCCACAGTAGCCCCTCTGGGGTAAAGTAGACTCCTAGTCTCCGGAACCCAAGTGTGAAACGATGGCGAGATTATCCAAGTGAAGTCAGGTGGGGTCAGAAGCTGGAGGTGCAGCTGGAGCCTCAACAAGCGAGCGGAAGTTGGGAGGAGCAGAAACCAGGAGGAAATTGAACTACTAAGCGGAAGAAGGACCAGCGAGTGCAGTGAGGATAAGTCAGGGGCAGCGGCAGGCAGAGTGGAGAGTCAGGAACCAGGAAGCTGCCCCCGGGCTGGGGACGAAGCAGGATCGGCCCTTGTGCTGACCACTGAGCGGCACTGCCCTGGCCCATCGGCCGCACCCTCGCCCCAACCACCAAGTAAGTGTCTTTGCGGTTTTCATTTAACGATCTTGGGATGCCGTGGAAATGACACATCAGGGACCCACAGGGAGAGAAAGCAGACAGCGCCGCCAGGGGCTGGGGAGGGGAAAGGGCAGTGAGTGCTGAGGGGCATGGGGTCTCCTTCTGGGGGATGCAAACGTTTGGTAGCTAGACAGAGGTGCGGTTACACAGCACTGTGAATGGACTAAAGGCCACCGAATTGTTTGCCTTAAAATGATGAATTTTATGTGATGCGAATTCCACCTTAATAATAACATCCACAGTAATAATAAAATAGAGCAACCCCCTCCCCCAGAGATGAAAGGTCACCTGGCTCTACCTGGCCAACACCAGGAGTCCCCACCCCTCTTGGGGCCCTACCCAGCCCGCGTGGACGCTCCACGCTGCCCACGGGGTCAGAGGAGCGGGAGGCCACACGGCCCCAGCTCCCACCAAGCACGAGCAGGGTCTCTCCCCCAGCTTCCGGCCTGTCTGGAATAAAAAGAGCGTCAGGGACCCTCTGGTTCCACATTTCTTATTTCACAAACACGAGCGGGTTAAGAACGTGTTCAAGAACACACGGCCAGCTTAAGGCTGAGCCAGGATCACTTCTGCCAGACAGAGCAGCCTCCGTGTCTCCAGGGACTCGCTTCTCCCAACAGGTGTTTTTAATAATTAAAGGCACGGAAAGAGCCGGGCGCTCTGGCTGGAGTGGAGTCTGAGCCCTCGGCCCGCGGGCTCTCCCACCACGCACAGCCAGAGCTCAGGTGCGCCTGTCCCCAGCCTCGCAGGAACCTCCTCCTGCAAACACTGTCACGTGGACAATTCTGTCAAAAGTCTCTCTTGGGAGAACCACCTGCATCCAAAGCCACTGGGTCAGCGTTTCTGCTTTTCCTGGCTGAAGGAAGCTTGTCTTTTTTGTTAACAATAGTATATAGTTTTTTCCTTTTGTTTTTTACTAAGGTGAAATTCACATAACATAAAAATAACCATTTTAAAGTGAACGATTCAGTGGCATTTAGCACATTCACGATGTTGTGCATCCAGCAGATTGGCAGCCACCAATCTGTTCTGTCTCTATGGAT
>NW_012146873.1:0-2567 GCF_000956105.1 Propithecus coquereli
ACATATACCTATTGAAATATAAATTGTAACTATTGTAAATAAAAATGTTTCTTCAGGTACCCACCTAGCATCATCCCAGGCATCCCCAGTGGTGGGTGTTCCCACTTACGGAAACACTGCATTTAATGATGGTATCTAGCAACCTTTCCACATCGCATTATTTTTTTACACTCCCAGCAGCACCGGGCACCACATCAGATGCACACATGGTATGGGAAGCCCATATATTTATATCACACTTTATAGTTTTCAAAGTATTTTAACATACTTGAAAGGAAGAAGAACACACACGGCGAAGAGAATCTCCTTAAAGGTTTGCATAAACTCAGCAATGGAGAGAAATAGCTGGAAGATCCCAGGGGAGGAACCAAAGCACCTAGCAAGGAGCCTCTCTTTGTCCCGGAGCCCTGTTTTCTCACTGCAAAGAAGGTGCAAGGTCCTGGGTGAGGGCGGTGGCCTCCCTCCAAAGGATCTGACTCCTAGAGGATATGGATTCTGGTTCTCTTACCATAACCTTAAAGTTTTTGTCATACCTTTAAGTGCCCTGCTCTTTACACTCACATATACTCACTGATAAGTTATCTGGTTGAATTACTAGGAGAAGGAAAATCATGAGATTCCAGGCAACTCCAAGGCATTATTAAAGCAATATTTTTTTTATATTATTACTGAGCCCAATTCTACATTGAATCTGCAGTTACGGAGTTCATTCTAAAACACTTGATTGTGCCCAGAAGAGAAATAGTGTTACAAGTAATTTTCTCAAGCATGCTTGGAAAAAAGGTAGTGCATGGCTCAGTAAATACAACAGCCTGGACAGTTATGAGCTATCCAACTAAGGTGAATTGACTTACTGGTGTAACCTACAATAAATGAGTTCTGTCTATGAGAAGCTCTCTGGAAGGCTTCGGAGCCTATAATTTTATGGATGTCTTTTGCTTATCAATATATATGAAGACCAATGCTGTCTGACATGTGAAGGGATACTGTATGAACCACGTGACTATTTAATTTGTTCATGATCAACTGTTTAGTACCACAAAATAATTTTAAATTATCACTATTCATTTACATAGTGGTTTGATTACTTGGGACATAACTCATAGTTGGTTGAGGTGAGAAGAAGTGTATTTTGCAGAAATCCCTTCATGTTCTTTTACCAGTTTATGGTCAGATGCCTTCCATTAGGTAACCTAAAAGTCTTTCACTATTTACGCTTCAAAGCGTTTCTCAAACTCTCAGTGTGACTGAGCTGGATCTCTGAGTGTCTTCCTAGGGAAGCTACTTCCCTGCAGCCACATACTTTACAGAGGAAGCTTAACTTCTAAGTAAAAGATTTTGGGGTCACATGTGTTGGCCATTTGCCACTAATGTATCTGCATCAATATGTCAATTCATAAACCACCAACTGACTACTTGAAATTAAATGTAAAAATGTATGCACATTATCTCATTTGATCATCACAATACTGCTATGGGGAAGGTCCTGGTACCATCCCCCTTTAACAGATGAAGGGACTGAAGTTCAGGGAGGTTGAATAATTCTTCCCACAGTCACGCACCATCGTGAGCCAGGACTTGGCCCAGGAGTTACCTGCCTCGGTAGACAGACAAAAGGTAGTAAAGGTAGGCTAAACCACTTCAACTCCAATGCTCACTCAGCCTTCCCTTACCTGCGAATTACTCCTTATGAGATGTTATAAGAGGCAATCCATAAGAGTTTCATGCCCCAACAGGGTAACTCTAAAATGGGACATGATACCCCTGGGTGGGGTACATAGGAATTTCCAAGGCATGGAGAACAGGAGTTATTTAAGGGAATCAATTTCTAGATCCCCAAGTCACTACCAAGACTAATCTGTCTAAGAAGGCTCCTGAGGCTGGATTCTCCTTTCCCCACCACTCTGTTCATAATCTATACTGGGACCTCCAAACCTCAAGGAAAAGTTCTTTTCCCCTCCCTGAGACTGGTTCTTGAGTAAGGGAGGGGCCCTGCCCCATCTGCCCCCAAATTTCCTTGCTGAAGAACTTATCCTCTGAAAAGAGGCCATGGAGTGGCAACCAGCTTTATCTTGAAGGAACTGAACTACCTGTTTATGTGAGAGACAGAACTGTGACAAAATTCTATATGATGAAATTCATATCATTATTTTTTGATTTAGTAGGTCAGTGATATTTGAGTGTAAGTCATATAACTAAATGCATCTTTTGTACCAATTTTATTTTCCTTCAAGGGTGGACATTTCTTGGGATTTAGTAATCACATGTACATTATTTCTATGTAAAATCATTCGTGTGAGTCAGAAACACCTGCATCGATGCTATTCTTTCTTAAAATTAGCCTAGTTAATTTTGGTTTTCCAGGATTAAAATATCCATAGACCACATAAAGCTAATTTAAATAGTTTATTTTCATTCTCCAGCCAATTGATTGATTTCCTATCACTTCCTCCAATAAGGAACTTGAACCTCTTATTTTCAAATCATTGTTCAAATAGTAACATTTATGAAAAGATTTTGTTTTGTTTCATTTCTGCTTATTCATCAAAAGTAACGTTGGAAATGGA
>NW_012146874.1:0-1138 GCF_000956105.1 Propithecus coquereli
AAAAGAGGGGGGAGGAGGGAGGAGGGGACGGGTATTTGTATACACAAGGAGTGCAATGTGCACCACCCGAAGGATGGACATATTTGAAACTCGGACTTGCGGGGGGGGACCAAGGGCAACATACATAACCTAAACATCTGTACCCCCATAATATGCTGAAATAAAAGAAAAAAAAAGAAAAAAAGAAAATCAACAAGAAAAAATCAAACAACACCATCAATAAATGGGCAAAGGACATGAACAGAAACTTTTCAAAAGAAGACAAAATAATGGTCATAAAACATATAAAAAAGTGCTGAACATCTCTAATCATTAGGGAAATGAAAATCAAAACCACAATGAGATATCACCTAACTCGACTGAGAATGTCCTTTATCAAAAAGTCCCAAAGCAACAAATGCTGGTGTGAATGTGGAGAGATTGGAACACTCTTACACTGCTGGTGGGACTGCAAATTAGTACAACCCCTTTGGAAAGTAATTTGGAGATACATCAAAGAGCTAAAAATAGAAATACCATTGGATCCAGCAATCCTACTACTAGGCATCCACCCAATGGAAAAAAAGACATGGTATAATAAAGACATCTGCACGCGAATGTTTATAGCGGCACAATTCACAATTGCAAAGATGTGGAAACAATCCAAATGCCCATCAATACATGAGTGGATTAATAAAATATGGTACATGTATACCATGGAATACTACTCAACTACAAAAAACAATGGTGAACTAGCACCTCTTGTATTATCCTGGATAGAGCTTGAGCCCATCCTTCGAAGTGAGGTATCACAAGGATGGAAAAACATGCACCACATATACTCGCCATCAAATTGGTACTAACTAATCAACACTAAGGTGCTCACATGGTAGTAATACTCACTGGGTGCCAGTCAGGTGGAGGGGTTCGGGAGGGGTAAACCCACAACTAATGGATGCAGAGCGCACTGTATGGGGGAAAGGCATGCTTATAGCCCTGGCTTGGGTGAGGCAAACGCATTTCATGTAACCAAAATGTTTGTACCCCCATAATTTCCTGAATTTAAATAAGTAAAATAAATAAAAAATAAAATAAAATAAAAAAAGAAAGGAAACAACTCTACTCATAATTTGCATTGATTATCTTATGTAATTCTCTA
>NW_012146875.1:0-1413 GCF_000956105.1 Propithecus coquereli
CTCAGGCCTCACTGTCTAATCCTGGACAAGGTATACATTCTAGACACTCTTAGGTGTGACAAGGATTAGAATACAGCTATACTTGGTAATATATATGAACCCAGACTTAATTAAACCGAAGTCAGGAAATACTGGATTTGTAACCAAAAGGATAAACCAGAGTAAATTTTTATCTAACAAAATGAATTCAATAAAGCCAATTTCCTAAGCGATTAAATGAGATGCAAGTGCTTTGTGAACAACAAAACACTATTCATAGGTCAAATACCAAAATATTCCTAAGTCTTTTCTATGTGCTTCTATGCAGTGAATTTTGTGAACCTAAATGCAAGACTTCATATTTATTTTGATTATATTTCCTCTTGTTGTCCTGGGGAGAATTGTTTTGGATCCTGACTCTGTCATTCTTTGCATTTTCAATTTTTAGCTTCATTTGTGCTGTACATTAATAAACAACTTCTTGTGTTTTCATCGAATTTATTGTTAAAGATGTTGAACAGGACAGGGCTGAGGCCAGTCTGCAGTGGCAGGTGGTGGTGGATCAGTAATGTCTGGGGACGGTCATGTCCTACAGCATCCGTGGCGCTTGGCACAAATGCCTCTGGGAAGCACAGGGACACAGACTTCTAATGCACTTGGCTCCGTCTCCTCCCAGTAGTTGGGACAAACTAAAATAACCACTTTCAAGTGTTATATAAAGACCTCCCCAACAATAAAAATTCACATCTATGAGTTTTGTAAGTGCTTTCACATTGGTTGTCTCATTTGGGCTTCACAACAACCTCCTGAGAGGGTGTGCAGATGTTGCTATGTGGATTCTCAGAGAATGCTGATGAAATCAAGGCTGTCAGAAGTTGAGCAACTTCCTGAGGCTGATGTAGCAGGAAGCAGGAGATCTGGGTCTCAAATCCTCTTCTGATTCCCAGATCCGTGATTTTTTTTTACTTGCCTAATAATAATAGCCATTTTCATTGAAAGTTAAGAGTTTTTGTTTTTTCTTTTTGTCACTCCTCAAACTTGTAAAGACTGGCTGGTTGCATGTTTGTCCACTTGACTCTGTGCTCCACGACGGCACGGATTGTGCTGTCCTGTTCACAGTTATGTCTTTTGTGCCTATGTGGTGACTGGCACAGTGTGTGCTCAATGAATGCATGCCAAATACATGAGTAAATGATTAAATACAAACTATTATCTAAATGTAATGGTTAATAATAACAATTCTTATTTTTTTCAGTTTTTTTCTTTTATTTCAGCATATTATAGGGGTACAGATGTTTAGGTTATGTATGTTGCCCTTGCCTCCCCACTCCCCCCCAAGTCCAAGTTTCAAGTGTATCCATCCCTTGGATGGTGCACATTGCACTCTTTGTGTATGCAAATACCCGTCCCCTCCTCCCCCCTCCCCCCTGCCCA
>NW_012146876.1:0-1085 GCF_000956105.1 Propithecus coquereli
TCTAGAAGAAAATGTTGGAAAAACTCTATATTGGCCTAGGCAAATAATTTATGAAGAAGACACCAATGGCAATCATAGCAACAACAAAAATAAATAAATAGGACTTGATTGAATTACAAAGTTTCTGCACAGCCAAGGAAACAATCAACAGAGTGAATAGACAACCTACAGAATGGGGGAAAATATTTGTATGCTATACATCTAATAAAGGGCTAATAACCAGAATCTACAAAGAACTCCAGAAAATCAACAAGAAAAAATCAAGCAACCCATTATGAAGTGGGCAAAAGACATGAACAGAAGCTTTTAAAAAGAAGATAGACAAAGGCCAACAAACATATGAAAAAATGCCCAACATCATTAATCATCAGGGAAATACAAACCAAAACCTCAATGAGATATCACCTAACTCCAGTGAGAATGGCTTTTATCGAAAAGTCCCAAAACAGTAGATGCTGGTGTGGATGTGGAGAGAAAGGAACCCTTATACACTGTTGGTGGGACTGCAAACTAGTACAACCCATATGGAAAATAGTATGGAGATTCCTCAAAGAACTAAAAGTAGATCTACCATTTGATCCAGCAATCCCACTCCTGGATATTTATGCAAAGGAAAAATAGTCATTTTATCAAAAAGACTACTTGCACTCAAATGTTTATTGCAGCACAATTCACAATTGTGAAGATGTGGAATCAACCCAAGTGCCCATCAATTCATGAGTGGATTAATAAACTGTGGTATACGTACACCATGGAGTACTACTCAGCCATAAAAAATGAATTAATACCTTTTGTAATAATCTGGACGGAACTGGAGGCCATTCTCCTAAGTGAAGTATCCCAGGAACAGAAAAACAAACGCCACATGTGCTCACTATTAAATTGGAACTCCAGTGAGCACTCATGCACAGATGGAAGTAAAACTCAATGGAAATCAAGCAGGTGGGAAGGGGGAGGAGAGGATGGGTGAAATCAAACCTAATGGGTACAATGCACACTATCTGGGAAATGGGCATACTTATAACTATCTCAAGCAGTACAAAAGCAATCTATGGAAGTAAAAGCTCAATGGAAATCAAACAGGT
>NW_012146877.1:0-820 GCF_000956105.1 Propithecus coquereli
AGAAGGTAGAATCCTCAGGTGCCAGCATGGCCTTCTGAGACCTAGTTTTGACCATCGTGAGAGACTGGTAGTAATTAGATATTTTTAATAAGGTTTCAAAACGCATTGATAATAGATTTTGGGAGTATAATATATCCTTAATTTGCAGAAGACAGTAAGAAAAGAAAGATAAAGGAATAGTCATTAACATTTATGAAGTTCTTCTTGTAGATGGTTAAATACACAATTACCTCCTCTATTCTTTAAAATATTTTCATGAAGCATGTACTTTCCTATTGGACAATAAAGGAAACACACTATTGACACAGTTTAGGTAATTGTGACCTCGAAATTACTAAGTGGTAGACACCGGATTTGAACCCAAGTTGGTCTGATTCTAAAGTTCGCATACTTTACTCAACTGGGATCAACAGTATTGACCCAGGATCGGGTGGTGGTTGAAGCAAAATTTCACCTGCTGGTTCCTCCTTTCCCCTTCAGCAACCATCTCTTCCCTTTTGCTGGTTCCTATTCCTATCCACTAGCCCATTTTTCACAGGCCTTGTTTTGCCATATCCTTGCCCACTGCCAACATAAATGTTAACTGAAAATGACACTAGCTCATTAAACTTCTCTGATAGGTGTTTGTATTTTCATAAAAATCAATATACTAAAATGCCTTTAAGATTTTAAAAAAATGGGCAGGGTGCAGTGGCTCATGCCTGCAATCCTCCCAGCACTTTAAGAGAGCAGCCTTGGCAACATACTGAGACTCTGTCTCTACAAATAATAAAAAATAAAAAATTAGTTTGGTGTGGTGGCATGCACCTGTAGTCCCAGC
>NW_012146878.1:0-2330 GCF_000956105.1 Propithecus coquereli
CATTAATTTCTTTCTATTTTTAGTAGAGATGGGGGTCTCGCTCTTGCTCAGGCTGGTCTCGAACTCCTAGCCTCGAGTGATCCTCCCTCCTCAGCCTCCTGAGTAGCTGGGACTACAGGCATGCGCCACCATGCCCGGCTAATTTTTTCTAGATATTTTTAGTTGTCCCATTAATATCGTTCTATTTTTAGTAGAGACGGGGTCTCGCTCTTGCTCAGGCTGGTTTCGAACGCCTGACCTTGAGCGATCCTCCCGCCTCGGCCTCCCAGAGTGCTGGGATTACAGGCGTGAGCCACCGCGCCCGGCCTGCCATCCTTTCAGGCTGGTCTCGAACTCCTGAGCTCAAACAATCCGCCCACCTCGGCCTCCCAGAGTGCTAGGATTACAGGCGTGAGCCACCACGCCCGGCCTATTCATTTTTATTTTTTAATGACTGGCCCTGAAGTCTGTTCAAGCTTTTATAAAGTTGGGTAGAGCTTACAAAACTGTTAGGGATTAGAGTATAACTAGGTTCTTAGATTTTTCTCATTTGTTGGCATTGCATGTTTCTCTCAACCCTTTGCTTTTATCCTTTACTAATTTATACTTTGTTTTTTTTTTTCCATTCTAGTACTCTTGTCCATCTGTTCTCTGTTGTGTGATCCCAATCCAGATGATCCTTTAGTGCCTGAGATTGCTCGGATCTACAAAACAGATAGAGAAAAGTAAGTATGGCCTCTAGATGGAAAGTTTCCGGTGACTTGGACATGTTTGTCACAAATCTTTCTTACCTAAGGGCTGAATGTGGGCCAGATATTAAAATGATGTTCTAATGTGCTCTCCTGGGGACAGGAAAGAGGAGTATTTGCATTGAGTATCATTATAAGTAGATGATACCAATCTTATCTGTAATTGTTTCATATGACTCCTGCTGTATAGAAAAACTTTTCAATGGTATATTTTTCAACAGTTTTATGTTTTATGACTGGCTTTTTTTCCTTTTCTTTTTTTTTTCTGAGTCAGGGTCTTTCTCTGTTGCCTGGGCTAGAGTGCAGGGGCATCATCATAGCTCACGGCAACCTCGAACTCCTGGGCTCAAGCAATCCTCCTGCCTCAGCCTCCTGAATAGCTGGGACTACAGTCACACACCACCATGCGTGGCTAATTTTTCTATTTTTCATGGAGATGGAGTTCTCGCTATGTTGCCCAGGCTGTTCTCAAACTCTTGGGCTCAAGCGATTCCTCCGCTTCTGCCTCCCAAAGTGCTGGGATAACAGGCGTGAGTCCCTGCACCGGCCATACTTGCCGGTGCAAGCATTTAGAAAGCATTTTGCATCGAGTGCCCATTTTTCTTACAGAGGTTCTTGTAAATTAATGGGAAAAGGGAATTGATTTTCTACCATTTGGCATATGAGGAAGAAAATGAATAAATGTCATTAGACATGAAAGCCTCAAATTTCTTTTAAAAACAAAACTCGATGTAGAATTTAGATATTTTAGAATCGTGCTATGAAATTGAAGAGTGGTCGGGATATGAAAAGAGGTAGTAAGTAAAAATATTCTAATAACATTTTTTGTTTTATGTATTCAATGAGATTATAGGAGGAACTCTACGTAGGAGAGGTTGAATAGTTTTTTTTAAAGTTAAAATATAAAGGATTCAAGAAGTACTTGAACTCTAATGGATTAGAGAAGCATAGATACGGTTTTTTTAAATGGAGTGACACAGGTAATGGGGGAATTTAATAGCAATTGGTTCGTAGTTTAATTTTATCTGTGTTTAAGTCTGAATATTGTCTATTGTCATGTATTTCTGGCAGCATTCAGAATAAAATTAGATCATGCTTTTTTCTGTTTGTGAATTCACAAATAAATTTTTTAAATTAGAGAACCATTTTGTCCAATATCTAGAAGTGTGTGATGAATGCTTACCAGCAGGCATTTCCTGAGTCATTGTGGTAGTAATGTTCAGCAGAACTTTCCCGCATCCTTTTTTTAACAGAAGAATTATAGAATCATTTGCTCTGCTTATTTTATTACTGGAATAAAATTCTGAATTCTTTAGAAACAGTTAAACCCATTCATGTTGTTAATCAAATTGTCAAAGTAAGTTTTACCAAAACCAGTTATTTTATTGATAAAAAGGAAAGTATTATATCAGTTTAGTCACTATTTAGTATATGATTTCTAGAACCGTATACTATAGAATTATGTAGTATCAAGAACTTAAAATAAATGAATCAAGAGTTGAGGTCTGGGCCGGGCGCGGTGGCTCACACCTGTAATCCTAGCTCTCTGGGAGGCCGAGGCGGGCGGATTGTTTGAGCTCAGGAGTTCGAAACCAGCCTGAG
>NW_012146879.1:0-942 GCF_000956105.1 Propithecus coquereli
CCTGGCAACAGAGTGAGATCTTGTCTCAAAAAAAACCGTAAAATTATTACCTGATGTTATTTAATAGCAGAATTAGAAGCAACCTAAATGCTCAGTAACAGGAAATTATGGTTTAACCAATGGAATATTATAATAAACATTAAAAGTCAACTTTTCAAAGAATATTTAGCACTATTATATAATCAGGGGAAGCACTTTTATATAAATAGTATGAAAAGTTAATAAAATCACTTGAGTCCTGTGTTACAGGACATTTAATGAATTACATTTAACATAGTACCCTGGCTTTTTGTGTTTTGCTCATTTTTTTGAATTCTCACTCATTGTAAATGTAATCGAGTTTCCCTGGAACAAATGGAGTATTCCTGGATGTTTTATGGCAAAAAGTATTGCGTAACTTTGTACTTCATTTTACACAGAACACCGTACACTTGTAATAGGCTTTATATTGCAGTGGCGCATAAAAACATTATACAATATTTTGTGTCTTCAGTTTGATAAAGTTAAACCAAAATGTATGAACTAAAATCCTATTCCTAGTTCTTTCTAGAGATAATCATTGATGACAGTTTTGACATGCATACTTGATACATCTTCCTATGTGTAACAGCCACGTACACAAATGAGATCAAACTGTATTGTTCTACAACTTTCTTTTACTTGACTCAAGTGTGTTTCTAAAGGTCAAGTTTCTTTTTGAGTAAGTTTTTTCTTCCACCACTTTTGTTAAATTATTAATGATTGATAGTCTTTCAGAAAACTATTTTCTATAATATCATTTTCCTTTCTCTCTCTTTTTTTTTTTTTGAGACAGGGTCTTACTCTGTTCCCCATGCTAGCTAGAGTACAGTGGCATCATCGTAGCTCACTGCAGCCTCAAACTTCTGGGGTCAAGCAATCCTCTTGCCTCAGCCTCCCAAAGTGCTAGGATTACAGGCATGA
>NW_012146879.1:992-1420 GCF_000956105.1 Propithecus coquereli
TGTATGAACTAAAATCCTATTCCTAGTTCTTTCTAGAGATAATCATTGATGACAGTTTTGACATGCATACTTGATACATCTTCCTATGTGTAACAACCACGTACACAAATGAAATCAAACTGTGTATTGTTCTACAACTTTCTTTTACTTGACTCAAGTGTATTTCTAAAGGTCAAGTTTCTTTTTGAGTAAGTTTTTTCTTCCACCAGTTTTGTTAAATTATTAATGATTGATAGTCTTTCAAAAAACTATTTTATGTAATATCATTTTCCTTTCTCTCTCTCTTTTTTTTTGAGACAGGGTCTTACTCTGTTCCCCATGCTAGCTAGAGTGCAGTGGCATCATCGTAGCTCACTGCAGCCTCAAACTTCTGGGGTCAAGCAATCCTCTTGCCTCAGCCTCCCAAAGTGCTAGGATTACAGGCATGA
>NW_012146879.1:1470-1876 GCF_000956105.1 Propithecus coquereli
TATAGAAAAAATTAGCCAGGCATGGTGGCGCATGCCTGTAGTCCCAGCTATTTGGGAGGCTGAGGCAGGAGGATTGTTTGAGTCCAGGAATTTGAGATTGTAGTGAGCTTTGATAAAGCCACTCCACTCTAGCCCTGGCAACAGAGTGAGATCCTGTCTCAAAAAAAACCGTGGAATTATTACCTGATGTTATTTAATAGCAGAATTAGAAGCAACCTAAATGCTCAGTAACGGGAAATTATGGTTTAACCAATGGAATATTATAATAAACATTAAAAGTCAACTTTTCAAAGAATATTTAGCACTATTATAGAATTAGAAGCAACCTAAATGCTCAGTAACAGGAAATTATGGTTTAACCAATGGAATATTATAATAAACATTAAAAGTCAACTTTTCAAAGAAT
>NW_012146879.1:1926-2457 GCF_000956105.1 Propithecus coquereli
CAGTGGCATCATCGTAGCTCACTGCAGCCTCAAACTTCTGGGGTCAAGCAATCCTCTTGCCTCAGCCTCCCAAAGTGCTAGGATTACAGGCATGAGCCACTGTGCCTGGCCTATCATTTTCTATTTATGCCTTTTCCAGTATTATTATTGTTCATATTCTCTTTTATACTTTGTATTCCTCCCCCATTGCAGTCTACTCTACCAGTTTTCACTAACTGGTACATCTGAGCATTTCCATCTTGTGACCATTTCCACTTTGTAAGCATCAATATACTTAGGTGCCCATTATATATGTGTGTATGATATTATACATATTTGCATAAAATAATCTGGGACGATACATACCAAATGCTTTAACAGTAATTTTCCTTGGGAAAGGAGTTGAATTGGGGGTGAGGTGGGCTTTAATTTTTATTTCTTCATTGCTATATTGGTTTAATTTTAAAAACACTTTTGTAATTTTACAAATGGGATTTAAAAGGATTTATAATCTTCATATATAATAGCAAATCAGTTTTTTACTAAAATGTT
>NW_012146879.1:7278-7621 GCF_000956105.1 Propithecus coquereli
TTATTAAGGACATATAAGTCCTTATAAGGACCAATGTGTATATGGACATGTTAGTATATATATATACTTGTATATGCTTATGTATGTGTAGAAAGTATCTCAGCAGATACAATAAAAAAATATATTCTTCTGGGAAGAGGCTTTAAAAAATATAAAAACTTAATTGTAGTAATGAAAGGATAGTTCAACTAGTATGAGAAATAACATAAGGAAAAGGAAAAGCATTTTACACCTCTCATTTGAACATTTGAAAGTTTTTACAACATACTGCTTTTGTAAATTTTCAAAAAAAACATTGTTTAAATGAACAATATGTAGCAAAACAAAATATTTAATTTTTACT
>NW_012146879.1:8005-8318 GCF_000956105.1 Propithecus coquereli
CATGCCCCGCTAATTTTTTCTACATATTTTTAGTTGTCCAATTAATTTCTTTCTAATTTTAGTAGAGACAGGGTCTCGCTCTTGCTCAGGCTGGTTTCAAACCTATAATTTTTTAGTGGTTGCGTACTGGTGTGTTGTCTAGCTGTTATATAATTAATTAATCATTCCTAGAGGGTAGTTATTAAAAGCATTTAGCCAATAAAGAGCTTATCTTTGGAATTTGTTGGTTACATATAATTGCATAGAAACTTATAATCTTTTTTTTCCCCTGAATATGTGCAACATAAAGTTTTACTATGCTTTTTAAAAAGGT
>NW_012146879.1:10013-12245 GCF_000956105.1 Propithecus coquereli
TTAAAGGTAGATTAAGTTTTTGTTGAAATCTATGTTCAAAGCTTTTTGTTTTGTAAGCCTTTTTTCTTTCTACTTTCACTAAAGACTTATCCTAGCTGTAGGATGCCATTTTTATATATAACATAGGATAAGATTTTTAGAATAGTATCTCATCAATACTTTATCTTTAAAAGTTGTATAAAATTTGTCACCTGTAACAACTTTTTCAGAACTGTTAATTTTATCCTCTTTAGTGATACATCATGAAATTATGTACTTTGCTTAAAGTACTTTGCATAAAATTCCCAGTTGTATGAGATTGTGTAAATTCTTGCCCAAAGTGTTTGAATTTAATACAAACTTCCTATCCCTCTCTACTTTCTTCACCCCTTAGCACTGTGCTGACCTCAAGGGGACATACTCCAAGTTTTATATTTTACACAGTACTCTTCAATGAATATGTGCAGACTTCATAGGGTCTGGTGAAAGCTAAGTTGATCCAGGATCTTTGGGCTACCCCCTAGGCAGCATGTGTTGAACAACTTGTAATTCTCTAAAGGATACTTGGGGGTAAGTAAGGAGTGGTTAGTCTGTCTTACAGGCGCATATTAGCGTCATAATACTAAATATTAAGGTTATTGTAAGCATAAACATTGAAGATGTTGCTAGAGAAAAAAAGACTGAAGAAGAGCTCCCAGACAGAAGAAAACTACATGTAGAACAGGATAACCTGGCTAATGGAATCATGACATTCCAAGCAATGAAGGAGTTACCAATGAGGAAAGTCTGTATAGGCTCACGGCCAAGTCCCTTTGAGTGAAGAAGGCAATCTGGAAAAATCATGGAATAATAATACCATTTACTGAGGACCTTCTAAATAATGTACTGTTAAAACTTTAAATACACTATGGCTAATCATCACAAAAACCCAGCTAATGAAATATATTAATTGAGACTCAAGAAATATCAAATAACTTGCCCGTGGTAACAGAGCTAGAGACTAAAGGCAAGACTGTTTAATTAGAGGTATTTTTGCTGTCCTATCTTGCCTCAAAATATTTTGAACAGCTATAAAAGTTGAATGTATGTACAAGAAAAATCTTAAGGCTTGAACTCTATATGGAATCCCCCCTAAATTTGTTATGAATCATAATGAATACATTAAAGTATCATTCTTTCTTTTTTTTTTTTTTGACACAGTCTTGCTCTGTTGCCTTGGCTAGAGTGCCATGGCATCAGGCTAGCTCACAGCAACCTCAAATTCCTGGGCTCAATCCTTCTGCCTTAGCCTCCCAAGTAGCTGGGACCACAGGCCTGTGCCACCATGACCAGCTAATTATTTCTATATATTTTTAGTTGTGCAGCTAATTTCTTTCTATTTTTAGTAGAGATAGGGGTCTCACTCTTGCTCAGACTGGTCTTGAACTCCTGACCTTGAATGAACCTCCTGCCTCAGCCTCACAGAGTGCTAGGATTACAGGCATGAGACACCACACCTGGCTGTATCATACTTTCTTAACAATACCCAGTATATAATCATTTGTTATTGGTTGCTGCTGACTTGTTGAAACAACATTTCTTGCCAAGTCAGACAGATCTTGTTAAACTTTGGAAAAGTTACTTAGAAAAATTTTAAGATTGTTTCTTCATCTGTAAAATGAGGATAAAAGTTGCGATAATTTTCTATACCCACTTCCAGCTTTATAGAGTTATTGTGAGAATCAAATCAGAAAGCTTATAAAACAGCCTATTTCCTTGGCCGGGCGTGCTAGCTCACACCTGTAATCCTAGCACTCTCGGAGGCTGAGGCGGGTGGCTCCTTTGAGCTCAGGAGTTCGAGAGACCAGCCCTCGCAAAGAGTGAGATCCCATCTCTACTAAAAAAATAGAAAAAAATTAGCTGGACAACTAAAAATATATATATAAAAATTAGCCAGGCATGGTGGCTCGTGCCTATAGTCCCAGCTACCCGGGAGGCTGAGGCAGTAGGATCGCTTGAGCCCAGGAGTTTGAGGTTGCTGTGAGCTAGGCTGACGCCACGGCACTCTAGCCAAGGCAACAGAGTGACACTCTCAAAAAACAAAACAAAACAAAACAAAAAAAACCCAGCCTATTTCCTGACACATAATAAATGCTCCACATGCTTGATAACTGAGGACCATCATTGTAGGAAAATGTATATTCAAAATGTTACTGACAGTTTCAAGAGGTTGCAGCTAAAGCTCGTCCATGGGAGTCCTTAATCCTAAAATTA
>NW_012146880.1:0-2760 GCF_000956105.1 Propithecus coquereli
TCATCGACTTGCACGCTGGAAACGGGCAAGTGTTATGAGACGTAAAATATACCTCGGTATAATCGTTTAAGGGGAAAACACCCAACAACCCTGTTTGGTTCTCCTGGGCGAACCTTTAAAAATGAGGCCTGGTGGCTCTTGTCAGTTCACCGTTAATTCGGACAACGCTCCCAGAAAATGCATAAAACCCAGCGTTGCTTTCCTGTGGTGTTCTCGGGTGACATTTCATGGGAAGCAGAGTGCCAGGCGGACCCAGATAACAGGACAGCGGCAGAAGGAAGGGTTGGTTTGGTGCAGAATTTCCACTCCTTCCTGCCAAGATCAGCTCCGCCAGCGCTCAGAGCGTCTGACCACGCCGCACCCGCCCGCGCGGCATCTGCACAGAGTCTGTGTTTTCTAGACCCAGCCCGGGTTGTTTGTAACGTGATGGCGGCGCTTGATTTCTGGCAGGATCTGGCTAAACAATGTCTGATTGTTGCTGGGTTCCCAGATGGTCATCAAAAATAGCTGGAGAAGGGCACATAAGCAGGCAATCAAGTGTCATTTGGTGGCCATTAGTGCAGCAGCTGTTTTCGCCTCCCCTCATACCCACGTCAGTCCCTGGAGCAAGCCGCAGAGCCCATCCCAATGAGCTGGGAACAACAGGGGCGTGCCGCCCGCCTGCCCTGGGTGCTGCCTGCCTCCTCTTTGCGCTGTCCCCCTGCCCTGGGTGCTTCCCGCCTCCTCTTTGCACTGTCCCCCTGCCCTGGGTGCTGCCCGCCTCCCCTTGGTGCTGTCCCCCTGCCCTGGGTGCTGCCCGCCTCCCCTGGTCTTGGGCACTTTCCTCTAGGGCTGCTGCTCTGCTGACTCGCTTGTGTTCCTGGGCAGGCCGTGCCCAGACCACTGAAATTCATGTCCTCTCCTCTGCTGGGCAGAGAACTGGCAGGGCGGCAGGCGACACCATTTAGTACAAACCCGTAGGACAGCCAGGCCCGAAGGTGTCAGTGTTCTCGGTGATTGAACTAGACAGGACTCTTTCAGTGTCGAGTGACACGAGTGACAGCGGTGACGAAGAGAGTTACGGGAATTTGTAGGCTCACAAAACTGAAAAGTCTAAACCGGAAAGCTTCTGCTCTGGCTGCACCGCGGGCTCAGAGATGTCACTCACGCTGTCTCTGAGCTCTCTTTCCTATCGGGTGGTGTCGTCCCCACTCCAGCTCTCTTCTTGGGGTGACAAAGACGAGCCCCTGGTGCAACCGGCTGACTTCATCCAGAGCAGTGGGCAGCGTGAAAGACAGCTAACCTTCTTTCTGGGATTTACTCCCAGTAAAAGTTCCTTTGAACCAAAGGGACTACAGTGCTCCAGGTGCCTGGGCCTAGAACAGGTGTCAGTCCCCGGAGCCGGAGAAGCCGGGTGACGGGTGCACTCAGCTCTGCACCAGAACCACAGAGACCATGTACATGGGTCAGCCCCTGATGAACCTTCCTGAAAGACATGGAAGGGACCCTAGGGAGTCAAACCCACCAGGGCTGTGCGGTACCCTCCTCCACGAGCGAGGCCTGTCCACAGAGCACCCCAGGCTGCCGCTGCCTCGGTCCAGGACCTCAGAAGAAAGGCAGCATTTTCTCTTCCAGGACCCGTGTGCGAGGTCAGGCCAGGACTCTGCTGGCCTGGTGTGGGTCCCTGGGCGTCCCAGGGAGTTCACTGTGGCCCGAAACACAGGCTCAGTCCACAGCCTCTGGGGCCTGCTGGGCACTCCTAGAAATGCCCATGACACCAGGCTCCAGCCAGCAGTGTGCCCTCCTGGACGGACAGCAGGCTGGAGCAGAACAGATGCCCCGGTGGGTCTCTGTCCCGTGTTCCCACCCTCACCCGATCCCTGCTTCTTGGCCATCTTTACGCTAACTCCTAGTATCTAAACAGTTTCATGTTGCTGGAAGACGGCCTCTGAGCTGCCCACATGCTGAACCCCCACCCCTGCTGCCCTAACTCCCCCGGGACCTGTAGCCATCGCTGAGCCCCACGGCTGAATGCAGCAGGGGCGTGGAAGACCCCAGTGCTCCGCACTGTTCCCGTGGGCCGGTCCCCGAGTCCCATGGCTATGCACACACGGGCTGTTGCCTGTCTTCTCTCCCCGCCTCGTTGTGCACCCAGAGCACAGCACCCCCTGGTTGGCCAGACCCCCCAGATGCCCCTTCTAGGCAAGAGAAGCTCTCCCTGGAAAGACAGGCCCACAAGCAGGGACTTTGATCAGGAAGCGGGAGGTAAATCTCCCAGGCGGAGTGGGTGACATGGGGAAGGCAGGAGTTGTGGGCAGAGGACCCCCGATCCTGCAAGGAGCCTGGGCTCCGTTCCTGACTTTGAAAAGGGGGAAGGCATTTTCCAGGACGTTTCTTTCGACAAGGAACCGGTGGTGAAGAGAAGTGTCTTTTGGCAGCTGCTCCTCACTGTTTCTTATTTTAAAAGCTCTGCTAATGCCACACTTTGATGCAGATTGTACGAGAGAAGGCAGCAAACATTTGGAAAGGTGTCGTTCTGTTCCTGCCTGCGCTTCCAACGCAAACAGCTGTTGCACACCTCGGTTACCTTTGGAAAAGCTACAAATCAAAGATCCAAGTCGGGGGAGGGTGGCTGTCTTTCGCTCAGACCAGCCTTGTGGGCACCGGGGCCTCCGTTCATCAGCATCCGTGCCCTGGTAGCATCTTCATGTCCCAGGGACAGTGGGCTCTGAGGAGCCAGCTGGCACCTGTGCCCGTTTGCTAGCTGAGGAAATCAGATTC
>NW_012146881.1:0-1102 GCF_000956105.1 Propithecus coquereli
GTTGGCCATTTGAATGTCTTTTTTTGAGAAATGTCTGTTCAGATCATTTGCCAAATTTTTAACTAGATTTCTTTTTTTTTTTTTTGCTGTTCAGATGTTTCAGTTCTGTGTATATTCTGGATATTAATCCCCTGTTGAATGAATAGTTTGCAAATATTTTCTCCCACTCTAGAGGTTGGCTTTTCACTCTGCTGATTGTTTCCTTTGCTGTGCAGAAGATTTTTAGTTTGTTACAATCCCATTGGTTTATTTTTGCTTTTCCTACCCATGCTTTTGAGGTCTTACTTATAAAGTCTTTCTGCAAACCAATGTCCTGATGCATTTCTCCTATGTTTTCTTCTAGTGGTTTTATCATTTTGGATCTTATATTTAGGTCTTTGATTCATTTTGAGTTGATTTTTGTATAGTGTGTGGGGGGTCAAGTTTCATGCCTTTGCATATGGATATCCAGTTTCCGCAGCACCATTTACTGAACAGACTGTCCTTTAGCCAATGAATGTTCTTGGCACCTGTGTTAAAATAAGTTGGTGGTAAATATGTGCATTAATTTTGGGTTCTCTATTCTGTTCCATTGGTCTATGTGTCTATTTTAATGCCAGTACCATGCTATTTTTGTTGCTACAGCACTGCAGTATATTTTGAGGTCTGATAATGTGATACCTCCAGCTTTGTTCTTTTTGGTATGATTGCTTTGGCTATTTGGGGTCTTTGTGGTTCCATACAAATTTTAGAATTTTTTTTTTTCTATTTCAATGAAGTATGTCATTGGTATTTTGATAGGGATTGCATTAAATCTGTAGATTGCTTTGAGTAGTACTGTCATTTTAACAATATTAATTTTCTGATCCATGAGCATGGAAAGTCTTTCCATTTGTTTGTAGTATCTTCTTCAATTTCTTTCATAAGTGTTTTGTAGTTTTCCTTGTAGAGGTCTTTCATCTCCTCGGTTAAATTTATTCTGTTTTTTTTTCTTATAGCTATTACTGTAAATGGGATTGCCTTTTTATTTTTTTTTTCAGCTAGTTCACCTGTTCATGTATAGAAATGCTACCAATTTCTGTGTATTAATTTTGAATCCTGCATCTTTACTGAATTCATTTAC
>NW_012146882.1:0-1189 GCF_000956105.1 Propithecus coquereli
ATTTTTTTTTATTTCAGAATATTACTGGGGCACAAAGTTTTGGTCACATGGATTGCTTTTGTACTGCTTGAGTCAAAGTTATAAGCATGCCCATCGCCCAGATAGTGTACACTGTATCTGTTAAGTATGATTTTTCCCATCCCCCCCTCCCCCCCTCGCACCTGCCTAATTTCTGTTGAGTTTTATTTCTATCTGTGTACATGAGTGCTGACTGGTTAGTTCCAAGTTAATGGCGAGTACATACAGTGTTTGTTTTTCCATTCTTGCAATACTTCACTTAGGAGAATGATCTCCAGTTCCATTTGGATTGTTGCAAAAGGTATTAATTCATTTTTTATGGCTGAGTAGTATTCCATGGTATACATATACCACATTTTATAAATCCACTGACCAACTGATGGGCACTTGGGTTGATTTCGCATTGTTGCAATTGTGAATTGTGCTGCAATAAACATTATAGTGAAAGTGTCTTGTTGATAAAAGGACTTTTTTCCTTTGGGTAAATACTCAATAGTGGGATTGTTGGGTCAAATGGTAGGTCTACTTTTAGTTCTTTGAGGAATCTCCATACTACTTTCCATAGAGGTTGCACTAGTTTGCAGTCCCACCAGAAGTGTGTAAGTGTTCCTTTCTTTCCACATCCATGCCAGCATCTATTGTTTGGGGACTGACTGAAACAGATTGAAACAAGATCCATATCTCTCACCACTCACAAAAATTAATTCAAGATGGATAACAGACTTAAATCTAAGTCATGAAATCATAAGAATTCTAGAAGAAAATGTTGGAAAAACTCTTCTAGATATCAACCTAGGCAAAGAATTTATGACAATGACACAAAGGGCAATCCCAGCAACAACAAAAATAAATAAATGGGACTTGATTAAATTAAAAAGCTTCTGCACAGCCAAAAAAACAAACAACAGAGCAAATAGACAACATACAGAATGGAAGAAAATATTTGCAAGCTATACATCTTATAAAGGGCTAATAACCAGAATCTACAAAGAACTCAAGCAAATCAGCAAGAAAAAAATCAATCAACCTCATCAAAAAGTGGGCAAAAGACATGAACAGAAGCTTTTCAAAAGAAGATAGACAAACGGCCAATAAATGTGAAAAAATGCTCAACGTCACTAATCATCAGGAGGGGACGGGTATTTGTATACACAAGGAGTGCAATGCGCAC
>NW_012146883.1:0-1069 GCF_000956105.1 Propithecus coquereli
TATTCTTTGCTTTCTTTCTCTGTTTCTTGGACTATGACTGGATAAATTGACAAAAGGAAAACACCAAGAAAGAAAGGTCATGTAACAACAAACAGTCTATAGCTGAATCAGACACATCTACTTCAAGGACATCATGGAGAAAAAAGTTAACAAAGCCAGTTAAAACAAAACAATACATTTACATACTTCATGAAACCTTTACAACCCTGTGTAAAAAGAATCAATCATCATAGCAATTTTCTCAATGACAAAATTTATTTTGGACCATTTGGACTGTTGTGTAGTGATAAATACACTTTGAAGCATGTCCATAATATCAATGCTAGAATAGAAATTTTAAAAGTTTTCCCACATAAAATTTCTATACTATGAAACACTGAGGAAGGAAATAGCAGAGGACATAAACAGACAGAAAAAATATGCCATGCTCATGGATCGGCAGAATCAACATTGTTAAAATGTCTATACTACTCAAAGTGATCTAGAGATTCAAGGCAATCCCTATTAAAATACCAACATAATATTTGGAAATCTAGAAAAAATAATTCTACGCTTTGTATGGAACCAGAGAAGACCCTGCATAGCCAAAGCAACCTTAGTCAAAAAGAACAAATTGTGAGGCATTAATTTACCAGACTTCAAGCTACACTACAAGGCTATAATAACCAAAACAGCATGGTACTGGCATAAGAACAGAGACATAGACCAATGGAACAGGACTGAGAACCCAGATATAAGACCATCCTTATATTGCCATATGATCTTTAACAAAGCAGACAAAAACATACACTGGGGAAAAGAATCCCTATTCGATAAACGGTGCTGGGAAAATTGGATAGTCACATGTAGAAGACTGAAACAGGATCCGTACCTATCCCTTCTCACAAAAATCAACTCACGATGAATAACAAACTTAAACCTAAGGCATGAAACCAGAAGAATTCTAGAAGAAAATGTTGGAATAACTCATAGACATTGACCTAGGCAAAGAATTTATGAAGAAGACCCCAAAGGCAATCACAGCGACAACCAAAATAAATAAATGGGACCTGATCAAATTAAAAAGCTT
>NW_012146884.1:0-1135 GCF_000956105.1 Propithecus coquereli
CAGAGAATGGGGACCAGGAGCCCCTGCAAGCTGTCACCAGGGTAGGGGTAGGATCACTATGGGGTTTTTGTTGTTGCTATTGTTCTCCCCTTCTGCCCCTGCCTGCAGGGCGGCCCCAACCGTAGAGGCTCAATGTGGCAGTAGTATGAGATCTAAAACCCTAAGAGAAAAACATATCTTTTTGACTAGAAAACTGGGAAAATAAAACTATGAACTACAAAGAGTGACAAGATGGGGACCCCATAATTTTTCTTTCTTTTTTCTGTTACTGTTGTGCCCCGGGGTAGACCCAGTTTTGCAGGAATGAGCAAGCAATAAAGCAGGAAGCTAAAACTCTGAGGAAGGTCTGTCTTTCTATCAGAGGACAGTAAAAGGGACCCAGGAAGCTGCTGAGTGTGTGAGAGATCCTATAGACAAGAGAGCTGAAGAAGAGTCCTCGAATCTATGCATGAATGGCACATGTCCCAGACTCTCCCCTGAAATGCACATGTGTGGAATAGAACGAAAGCATCATCTCAAAGGCTGTGAGAACTGAACTTTAATATAAACTGAGATCCTAGTCCCAGACTAATTCCTGAGAGGAACATGCCTGAGGTAGATCTGAAATAGCAGAGCATAGTCTTTGAAAATTGAACTCACATTGGAACCATGGCTTGCAAAAGGTGAGACAGGATCTGTAGTCTGAACTTAATTAGGTCAATTTACTGATAAAAAACAAAACAAAATGTACTTCCTCCAGGAGATTTTTAACAAGACTCAGAGTTTCACAAGATAATATACAAAATGGCTACAGTATACTCCAAAATTATTCAACATATAGAGGACCAGGAAAATCTAAGCTATTCTCAAGAGAAAAGTTAACCAACAAATAAAAACCTGAAGATGACCTAAATATTGGAGTCATCAAAGACTTTAAAGCAGCCATTATAACCATGCTCCATGAGGTAAAGTTAAATTACCTTAAATTAATAAAAATGAGTATTTCTCAACAGATAGATATTATAACAGAAACCAAATGGGAATGTTCGTAAAAAAATTTAAAAATATGAAATTTCAAAACAAATCACTATATAGACACAAAGGCAGAATGAAAATGACAGAGGAAAGATTCAAAGAAATTGAAGACAGATTAATA
>NW_012146885.1:0-7880 GCF_000956105.1 Propithecus coquereli
GAGTAGCTGGGACTATAGGCATGCACCACCATACCTGGCTAGTTTTTTCTCTATATATATATTTTTAGTTGTCCAGATCATTTCTTTCTATTTTTTTGGTAGAGACGGGGTCTCGCTCTTGCTCAGGCTGGTCTCGAACTCCTGACCTTGAGCGATCCACCCGCCTCGGCCTTCCAGAGTGTGTTTTTTTTTTTTGAGACAGGGTCTTGCTCTGTCACCAGGCTAGAGTGAAGTGGCATCATCATAGCTCACAGCAACCTCAAACTCCTGGGCTCAAGCCATTCTCCTGCCTGAGCCTCCCAAGTAGCTGGGACTACAGGCATGTGCCACAAAACCAAGCTAGTTTTTCCATTTTTAGTAGAGATGGGGTCTTGCTCTTGCTCAGGCTGGTCTGAACTCCTGAGTTCAAGCGATCCTCTGGCCTTGGCCTCCCAGAGTGCTAGGATTACAGGCGTGAGCCACCGTGCCCAGGCAGTTTTTGCTTTTTGACAACCACTGCTGTCTTATGTGGTGCATAGGTACTCTCATAATGTTCATTGGGAATTATAGCTTTTAGCATTATGAAGTTATTTTATTTTGCACTTTGTTTTTAAGGCTGATTTCCACCTTGTCAGACATCAAGACTGTAACTCCCCCCGACCCCACGTTGGGGTTCATGTGCTTGTACGCATCCGCCCATCTCTTTATGTTTAGCCTTTCTGAATTTTTGTCTGAAGTGTGTCTGGTCTGTTGACATACAGTTGGCTGGCTTTTGCCTTGTGATCTAGGGTAGATTGAATATAGCACTATTCTATACCCTAGCCATGACTTCCTCCAAGGCAAGGGATACTTCCTAACCCTTTGCCTTTGGGCTGGGTGTGGATTGATTTAGTCAGTGGGGTTGTCTGTGGTGCACGTGGCACGAGCAGAGTTGTGTGATGTGCTTGCAGGGCCGGGCTCACCTTCTTGTGCTCCAGCCTTTTGCCATGACTGGGACGTGCCTCTGCATGGGGGCAGGAAAATGAGAGGCAGGTGGAGCAGACTTAGGCCCTGCTGTGGCTCAGGCTGACCCTGGTCTAAACCAGCTGAACCCTATCTATGTGCAGAGGCAGGACTGAGAAATAAATGGTGGTTTAATGCCACTGAGTTTAGGGTTGTCACACAGAATTAGAATCCATGAACCAATCTTAAGCTATTTTCTTTTAATAGGGGAGTTAAACATATTTACATTTATTGATAGAACTGTTACTCATTCTTTAATATTGTTTGATGTTGCACATTTATTGTGCGTGTTATATATTTGTGTACCTTTCACTCTGTGGTCTGTTCCACCCCTATGTCTTTGCTTTGTTTTTTACTTTATTTATTTTTCTGTATTTAGGAAGGTTTTATTTCTGTCCTAGACCTGTATTAGTCAGGGTTCACCACAGTACGTAACAAGTAAGACACACACTCACGAGGGGACGGACTTACTACAGGAATTGGTTCACACCATTCTGGAGGCTGTGGCCCAGGATGTGCCAGCTGCAAGATGGAGACCTGGGAAAGCCAATGGTGTGATTTGATCTAAGTCCAAAGGCCTGTGGATCAGAAGAGCTGATGGTGTAACTCTCCGTCCTAGGCCAAAGGCCTGAGTACCTGGAGTCCAGTGGTCTAAGACGTAGAGTCCAAAGGCACAAGAACCTGGAGTTCTCATGTCCTAGGGTCAAGCAGAATGAATTCACCCTCCCTCCCACTTTGTTCTATCCCAACCCTCAGCAGACTGGAGGAGGCCCACTCCCATTGGCGAGGGTGATCTTAGGCAGTCTACAATTCAAACGCTAATCTCTCCCAGAACTACCAGAAGTAATGTTTTACCAGCTATCTGGGCATCTCTTAGCCCAGTCAACTGCCCCCTTACATTAACCATCATGGAGGTTGCCCTGACAGCAGCACCTTCATCTAATGTTTGTGCGGTACCCGAACAACCCCAAGTTTCGGTTTGAACAACTCACTGGTGATGCCATTTGCCAATATAGGGAACACAGGAGAGGATCTGTTCTCCTCTGTGTGGCAGTATGATCAAGAATAGGGTCATGATCTCAGAATGGCACCGAAAAAAAAAAAAAAAAGAATTTGGTAATGGAGATAAAAGTTTGAAGTGCTGTTGAAAATCCCAAGGGAACATGGTTTTTAGAGTAGGGGTCTGGGCTGGAGACCCAAGTGTGGAAGCCAGGGCCACGGAGAAGGGAGACTGAACCTGTGGGTTTGCAGGACATTGCCATGGGAGAGGTAGAGGGCTTGGGCTTGATCCTCTCAGCACCATGCACGAGCTCCGTAGGGGAGGGCTGGCTTGCAAAAAAGATAACGAGGGAGTCTCCAGAGAGCAAGAGTTGCCAAGGAAATACTGTTTCAAGAAGGAAGCTTGAACCATGTGTCATCTGCTGAGGGTCCGTGAAGCGAGGACTAAGCGTGTCCCTGGGATTCAGTGACACGGAAGTCATGTGCAGCCAGGGGGAAGGAATGGTTGGCGAGCACGAACCGCATTCTGAGTTTGACTCTGCCGGGTGTCTCCCAAACTGCCGCTGTCATGGGTAGCAGGGGCTTTGATGAGCAGGATGATGATTTACACACTCTATGATCAGCCATTGGTTTGGCTGTGACCTGGCCTCCTTGCCCCTTCCAACCATCAGTTTGTTTTCGGGTGCATTTTGACAAGCCCAGCCCTGGGCTGGTCACTGGACACACAGAGGTAGATCAGGCACAGTTCGTGTCCCCCATGGAGCTCACAGTCTCAGGGAAGGGAGATAAACACAAACCCCAGACAATCATGGCACCGAAGCACTGGCTTAGAAGCTGGCCTACCTCCAGCAGCGCGGACGCAGACCCCAGTGTTGTCGAGCAAGCCCTGAAACATAGCTAGGTGTTTCCAGCATTTTCTTAACCGGCTTCATTCTCTTGAGGAGGCCCTGAACGGCCTGTAAAAAGGACGGACACCCAGCTGCAGAGACAGGAATCATGCCAAGCACAGGTAGTACGTGTTTCCTGAAATGGCAGGTTCCCTGGCTGTGAGCGAGCCGGGAGAGAAGGCCGGTCCGAGCACGCCTTTCAGTCAGATTCGCTTCTGCATGAAGGGTGCGCCACAGCTGATTTCGGTGACTAAAATTAACCTTTTCCATCTTCCACAAATTATATATGCTAGTTTTAGTTCATTTCATAACGTGCTGAAACTTTAAGATGGGACCCTCGGGAACCGAAACTGGCCAGGAAAGGAGACGAGGGACAAGCCAGTCATGTTCTCACAGGACCCTTCCTTCCAGGAGAATCAGAAGGCACCTTCTTGGCTCTTGTACGTCACGTTAGCCAACATGGAAAAATGGGCAGCCCTGACCTCGTGATAATCCCTCCTTAAACATCTGGAGACCGGGCCATCGGGCAGCTGTGTGCTTTTTTTCCCCAACTCACTCCTGGCCTACCTTAGCACGTTGTGGGATGCATGTCCTCTAACTCCAGGAAAGCACCAAAATTTGTTAGAAGTTGTGAGAAATTATAAATACCTTTGAAATATCCTGTCAGTTCCTAAGTTGTGATGTGTTGCTTTATCTTTAATCTCATATCAATGTCCTCAAATTAAAGTCAGCGCACTGTCTTCAAGGAAAGCCAGTGCCCAAAGCCACAGCAAGAACGGGTAAACCTGTCAGCAGGAGAGCTGTGTCTTGCCAGCAGGGCAACTTGACTTTCCAGAAAAAGTAAGAATCCAAGAGTTTCCAAGGATTTATTTGATTTCTCCACATGATCACAGCCATGGTTTTACATCAATAGAGTCCGTTACTGCTCACAGACAGAATGCGAATTAGACAAAGTACTTTCCTCCCATAGTTGCCGAGCGGGCGCCGGCTTCTTGTGAGGTCGTGTCTCCTGAAGTCTTTGAACAGTCCATTCAAAACCTGATTCTAGTCGCTTAAAAAAGCCTAGGAGGTGAATGGCAGCACCCAAGAGGAGACGCATGCTCCGTGCAACCTCAGTGTGGCTACGGACAGAAGCGATCCGGGTGTGCACGCCGTGTCCGCGTGGAGGACAGGCTCCTCCTCCTGCTTGTCCCGTGTTCACCAGCCCACTTCAGTTAACTGGACAACGCTGCCGTGATTATTGTTACTACATAAAATACTTACAGACTTACTCATTTTTTCAGGCAGGAAGGGTGATGGTATTTTTCAAGGAAAACTAAGGTGCATGCTTACCTGTGGGGACAGAGCTTCCTACGGAGCGCTGAGCCAACACCTAGTGTCAGGCTTAAAAATCTGCTGCAAACAGCTCATTGTTAAAAAAACAAGAGGCTCCTGCTGCTGGCGAAGCATGACGGAAAGATCACTCTTTGCTGGGTGCTGAGACATTTTTAAGCAAGATGTGCACATCATATTTGGATGAACTTTATTTTTACATTGTTGTACAATTCATTCACAAACTTAAAAAAATACAAATACATGATTTGATTGTTGTCCCAGAAAAGATGTTTGTCACATTACCAGCTGCCTCCCCAAGGGTCTCCTCCTGTCAGCAATTCTGTATGTAACTGAAATAGTTTGTGTGACTTGAGAAAGATGTCCCAAGGGTGTCCTGACAGTGAGAAAGGGTGAGGCAGACATCCTGGGGCCCTCAGCTCTTTCTGCCTCCCCTCCTGGAGGACGTGAGGACAGGGCCCCGAAGCTATGGCTCTGTGACAAGTGGGGATCTGTAGAAGACAGTCCCATGAAAGACACACGGGGACACCAGCTCACTAGGAGCTTTTGCTTCCTAGACAAGATGTGGGCACCGTGACTCCAGCCTCCTGAACCCAACTGTGTACCTCTGTAAACACTTCTGTTAGCCTACAAATAAAACACGTGGAAGGATGAAACCTCGTTGGCTTGAACCAACACACCAAATAAAGCTGGAACCCCAGAGAGGAGCTAAGTGGTCTAGAAGGCCCTTACACTAGAGGCAGCCCTGCTGCCCAGCACAGCTGCAGGACACACGGGGACAGGGCTGGAGGCTGGGAGTCGCCCTGGCCATGGAGCTCACGGGACAGCCATGGAGAGAGGGATGCAGAGAAAGCCCCTCTGCGGGATTTACTGTTGGTTCTTTTTGTTGCGTTCTGTCCATTAGTGATGCCCCTTCGGGAAGAGAAATTCTGTACCGAACGGCCTGTATCTTTTCTGGAACAACCTAAAGGTCACAGTGCAACTCTGCTCTTGGCACAGAGGAGGGTGAAGAAAAGCCGACACGCTCGGTATGTTACCACTTTACTTCAACTATTTGTCAACAGTCACGCTGATATACTTTGTAAATGTACGATACAGAGTGCAGCCTCACACGGCTGACGCCAGATGACATGCAGTACAAGTCAACTTTTCCAAGTCAGAATGACATCCTTGGAAACTGCAAGACAGAGTGCCTCGGGGAGCCTGACTTTTAAGGAAAACCAAAGAATCTGGGAGTCGGTGACAGCAGAGCGCCCTCACCGGCCCGTCTGACCCAGACACACATTCGTCCTTTTTCTTTCTGAGCAAATGCCAAAGAAAGACATGCCACACCGATGAGAGGACAAAGGTGGGCAGGTTAAAGTCACATTTATTTTTAAAAAGGCTAAACTCTGGATTGCTGTGTTTGCTCTCTGTGGAGATTAACAAAGTGCTCGGTTTGCAGATTTGCTGGTACGGTGATCTCAATGACATGACCAAGGGGAGGGGTGTGAGGAGGGACATCAGCAAAGCCCCCAGCCAGCCAGGGTGACACACAGCCAGAGTGGGCTCCCCTCTCTTCCTGCCATCCAGCCACGGCTCACCACGCTGTCCACTGAGCGCGGGGCCCGGCGGCCCGCGGAGTCAGGCGCTAGCTTCACCCTTTCTGAAAGGGCTCTCTGCCTGGGCGGGCGCCATGGGGCAGTCCTCGGGTCCCACGGCTTAGGAGCAGAGCACTGGCGGCTGCAGTGGCTCGAAAGGCTGAAACTACAAAGTACAGCCCATGGGTGACTCAGGCACAGACCCGACTCGTGCAGTGTCTGGCCCAGGGGAGCGCATGGTGTCACCACAACACAGAAGCGACAAGAGCACAGCTGAGTCATGTGATGCCCTGGCAGCTCACTGGACCATGAGGCGGCAGCGGGGGCTCTGCCTGGTGAGGGCTGGGCACTTGTCGGCCGGGGTCACATGGGCCACGGTGACGACACAGGGGTTCTGCTAGCACATGGCTACATGGAATTACAACGATCACTGCTACCACTCAGAAAACAAAATGGGAAACACACATGCTGCCCTGGGTTGCTAAACACTAAAACCAGCCTCAGGTTCGAGAGTGGTTCCTGGTGGAAACACTCTGGGGGCTTCTGCCTGCTGTGGTCTGAGACGGGATGAGTAAGTTATGGTGCTGGGGAGACGAGGATGAGAGTTGGTCGTTTCATGTTGGAGATGAGTGCTTCTGCTGTGTATGGGCGCCCCTCTCAGGGGCCTCTGAATGTGTGCATCAAATCATATGCATATAAAAGAAACATGGATCGTGGAAATTCACAGTTATCGCAGCCATTAAAGTGTCTAAGAATCTGTGTGACCAATTTCCTAGGACAACCAGATCCTACCTAGTTGTCCTGAGTTGCTACTGTAGGTTACTGCATTTTAGCTATTTGCTTACCTGAAATAACAGAGCAGTTATAATACTGATTATTTATGATAGTATTCTGTTAATAAAATAAGGATTTATACAAAGCAATACTGGACTTTTTAAACAGTTAGATGCTATGTTACTTGGCACAGTTAGTAATGATTGCGTAAAGACTTCAGCCAGTCCTAGAGGGACTTGACTTCTTTGTATGAAAATATGGAAGTATCTGAGTTTGTTCCTAGCATTGAAGGGTTTGGTCTACTGTCTCACACACTCATCTAAGGTACTGTCTTCCTTTCCGGGAAGTGGAGTTCCCTGTAAGGTCAATATTGCTAATGTGGACTGAAACGCTTGCCTTTCACACACAAGCACTACCTATACAGTCTCTATATATATATATTTATATATTTATATATTTATATTATATAAAGTTTACTTACGTATTTTCATCAACCATATCAGGTCTACTTAATTTTTTGCCCATTGAATAAAAGAGCAATAATGCAGCAAGTTTTTTGGGGGGGGATTGTTTTGTCTGTTATTTTTGTATCTCATTTCTTCTCTTAGGCTGGATTTTCATCTACGTATAAATTAGGGAGCAGAGAGCTGGGGGTTGGGGGCTGGGGTGGGGAGGCAGTTCAACATGTACTTGGCCGGTGGCACCGTCTCAAGGCTGATGTGGCTGAGGCCCACCCCTCGGACTGAGGTGACCGGAGCCCAGGGTGCCAGTGCTAAGTGAAAGCTGGAGCTCTGTTCCAGAGCACACGTGCCCTGTGGGCTCACAGGGCTCCGTCCAGGCTGTGAGGGGCACAGGGGACAGACGGCAACACGAGCGCCCTGGGTTTGGTGTGAGGCTGGCTGCCCCGGGCATGCCCTGTGTGGTGTGCAGCTGTTTTAGGGAGCCTGGGAGCCCCCATCCAGGCTGTCTACACAATTGTGCTGATGCCGCTGGGTTTGGCCTTGCTGCTGGTGGGGGGCGGCGGGGCAGGCGGCTGCCCGTGGTGGTGCACTGCATGCCCCGCGTGGGCTGAGGGCAGCGGTGGGTGCCCGTGAACGTGGGCCCCATAGGCTGGGTGCACCCCGTGGGGGCCGTGGTGGTACTGGTGTGCATGCTGGATGTGTTGGGGCGGGTGGTAGTGGTGGTGGTGGTGGTAGGGGGGTGGGTTCTGCTGCATGTGGCAGTACTGGGTGTGATGGCCGTGCACCTGGGCCTGTGGCAGACCCTCTGCGGGCCCCGGGTGGTGGCCAGCCGAGGAGTGCTGCGGGTGGGGCAGGACTGGTGGGTG
>NW_012146886.1:0-1200 GCF_000956105.1 Propithecus coquereli
TATACCCTAGCTTATTGCTTATTGTCACTTTGTTGTGCTGTCAAATATTGCTCATTCTATCTAACTATCTAACTATATTTTTGCACCCATTAAGCATCTCCACTTTATCCCCTCCTCTCCACTACCTTTCCCAGCCTCTGCTAACAATCATCCTACTCTCTGTCTCCATGAAATCAATTGTTTTTAATATTTAGCTTTCATATATGAGTGAGAACATGTGAGAATTGTCTTCCTATGCATGGATTATCACACTTAATGTAATAATCTCCAGTTCCATCCATGTTGTTGCAAATGGCAAGATTCCATTCTTTTTTGTGACTATATAATATTCCATTGTGTATGCATAACACAATTTCTTCATCTATTCATCTGTTAATGGACACTTAGGTTGATTCCAAATCTTGGCTATTGTGAATAGCGCTGCAATAAACATGGGAATGCAGGTATCTTTTCAATATACTGATTTCCTCTGCTTTGGATATATATCTAGCAGTAGCATTGCTGGGTCATATGGTAGTTTTATTTTTAGTTTTTTGAGGAACCTCCATACTGCTCCCCACAGTAGTTGCACTAATTTACATTCCCACCAACAGCATATGAGGGTTCCCCTTCCTCCACATCCTCATTGGCATTCATTGCTTGTCTTTTTGATAGAAGCCATTTTAACCGGGTTGAGATGGTATCTCATTGTAGTGAAAACTGGATATACATATGCAGAATGAAATTAGACCATTGTCTCTCACCATATAAAAAAATCAAATCAAAATGGATTAAACTTAAATTTAAGACCTGGAACTATGAAACTACTAAAAGAAAACATTAGGGAAATGCTTCTGAACATTGGTCTGGGCAAGGACTTCTTGAGTAATACCCCTAAAGCACAGATAAGCAAAGCAAAATGTACAAATGAGATCACATCAAGCTAAAAAGCTCCTGCACAGCAAAGAAAACAATCAACAAAGTGAAGAGACAACCCAAAGAATAGGAGCAAATATTTGCAAACTACCTGTCTGACAAGGGATTAATAACTAGAAATATAAGGAGCTCCAACAACTCAATAAGAACACATCAAATAATTTGATTAAAAAATGAGCAAGGGTATGAATAGACATTTCTCAAAAGAAGACATGCAAATGGCCAAGAAAAAAAATCTTAAAGAAGTGTTCAACATCATTAGTCATTGGAGAAATGCAAATAAAG
>NW_012146887.1:0-2820 GCF_000956105.1 Propithecus coquereli
TGAGCCCAAAGCAGCGCATTCCGTCCAGGCTCACGGTGCAATACTTGGACCTAGAGATGGTCTGGGGCTCTAGTCACATGGGAAACACTGGCAAATCATTTTCCCTGGCACAAAGAAGAAACCTGACCTTATGTTCACCCCTTTGATGCGGAAGACAGCGTTTTGCACAAAATGGTTACTACAGACCAGTGATCGGATCTGAAAGTCATCAAGAGAGAACTGGAAGGCGCTTTTGATTTTTCAGGGTTGATTATCAAAGGTTGCTCTCCTCTCTCTTATCACGTGGCAATTTCCCATTTATCACCACTCATAGGAGAGACAACAAAAATAAAAAAGAAATAATGAATATATTTGTATATTTTTCTCTACATCAATGAAAAATTATTTTAAAAATGAAAGGAGATGACAGACAAGCAAATCAGTTTTGTTACTGGGAGCAGCGATTCTCTGCAGAGGTGGTTCAAAACTGAACTTCACCACAGGCATGCAGCCTGGTCAAACTTTATATTCGTGACCACGAACCTCAAGTGGACCTCTGATGCCACCTGGCAGGCGCCCCACACCCCCCAAGTCCCTTTGCTCTCACGTCCCTCCTCCTAGCCAACTGCTCCACCCCCTAAAACCTCTAACCACTACTCATTCACACCTGCAACTGATGATCTTATTTCTTATTTTAATGAGAAAGATGAAGCAATAAGAAATGAGAATTTCCACAGCACCTGCACCCACATACCTGGCCTTTCTACCTCTTATTACAGATTAAAAATCTGTGTTTCCAAATAAGCTGGTCCATCCATTTATGCGGTATTAGACTCACTGGCCTTCCCAGGGACATCATTCCACCAAATCTCCCCATTCTCTCCTACCATCTTTGGCTCCTACTAGATCATTCCCATCAGCATATGAACACACTGAAATATCTCCTATCTCCAGAATACTTCTCTTGGTCCTCCTGCCCCCGCCAGTTACTGCCCTGTGTCTCTGATCCCCTTTCTAGCAAAAACCCTCAAAAGGCTTGTCCATGCTGGCTTACTCAATTCCTTCCCTTCCATTGTCTCTTAAATCCATCCCCATCAGCATTTTATCCCAGCCTTCAACAAAACTTCTTGTCAAGATCAAAAAAGACCTTTATATTGCTAAAAGTAAGGATCAGCTCTCTGTCTTCATGCCATGTAGGTGGTATTTGATTGAGTTCATCACTCCCTGTCCTCCTGCACTGTCTTTTCTTGGCTTCCAAAGCACCATATTTTGTTGGTCCTACTACCAACCTCACTTGGATGGTCTTAGTTTCTTTGCTGGTTCTTTCTCTTCTCCCCCATCTTTTAATGTTGATGTGTCTGTCTCAGGCCTCGGTCCCAGAACCCCTTGTCTTCTCTGTTTAAACTCAAACCTTTGATGTTCTCATACGAACTCATGGAGTTAAGAACCATCCCAAATTTGGTAATTCCCAAATTTACATCTCAAGCCCCAAATCCAGACTCATATTGACCTGCCTACTCAGCATCTCCACCTCAATGTGTGACCAACATGGGAAAGTTATCACTGAAACTGAACTCTTAATCTTATCTCCAAGCCTGAGACATCTGCATCTTCTCCCTCTTGGTTGGAGTCAACTAACTTCATCTTTCCAATTCCTTTCTTTTTCTCACACCCCACATCTAATCTGCCTCCACAATTCAGAATCCTTCCACTTCTGACAAGTTCTACTGGACTCCCCTGGTGGGAGCGGCATCATCTCTCACCTGACTATTGCAACAGCCTCCCAACTAGCAAAGCAAAACACTGATGTAGGCTGCAACAGAAACTCTTACCATTCCCCATTCACTGTGGCTCTCCATTAAGCACAACTGGACAATAGTGTGGCCACAGCTGTTCTCCATCTCCCTTTGCCGCCAATCCAAGACAGTAGTTCTCATGATTACAAATGTGTTCACTTGAAATCAAGAATGTTACAGAACTGCTAAAACCAACACTTTCAAAGTTTACAGTTCATTAATGGAACTTACAAATTGATTTAGTGACTCAAATATTTCAACAGAACTGAAATCCAATGAGTAATCTCTTTGTTTTCCTATCCTCCCTTCCTTCCTCCATCCTTTTCTTCCCTTCTTTTCTTTTTCTTTTTCTTCCCTATCTTTCAGCTGAACTAGACTCGGCATTACTTTGTGAGTAATCACTGATATATCCCAACACCTAAAACAGCACCTGGCCTGGCATACAGCAGGTGCTCAGTAAATATTTGTTGACTGACTGAATGAATCAGTTTAGAATCAGTGGAAATCAGAGCTGAAAGAGATCTTAAAGGTGATCTGATCCATCACCCCCAGTAGTAGACATCAGTGTTTACTCATGTATAATTTTTAAAACTGATCACCTAGTTACATTTATTAAATATTTTTTAAAGTCCATGCAATATGTTTTCTGTGAATTGTGTAGCTTTATAAATTTAAATGTTGCATCCTTGAGAAATACATCTAGTTCATACTAGGAAAATCAGATTTCTATGTAAGCTTATATTTAATTACAGTGAAGTAATTACCTATAAGATATTGGCATTTCATCCTAATTTTAAAAACACAGACCTGGAAAAAAACAATTCAAATGATGGTTTATTAATGGCAATTTAATGCCCTCTGCTGGCTTTAAAGCAACAGAACATTTCAAAAGATTTCCAGGTATTTATTAATTGCTTTACAATGTATGCTTTCAAAACTGTAAATTCTAATAAAACTTCTTCGTCATCATAAAAGAAATGATTTCAAGAAGTCATTTTTGAAATTGCAAACTACATTCTTGATTCTTATTTTGAAAATAATTATT
>NW_012146888.1:0-1728 GCF_000956105.1 Propithecus coquereli
TCAAAATAGTATTATTCCAACGTGTAATCAAATAAATTATCAATGAGATATTTTACATTCTTTTTTTTTCCATACTAAGCCTTGGGAACCCAGCAAGTACTTCACACTTCGAGTTTCGGAACAGCCTCCCTGGACAGCACAGATCCAATAAAAGGTCCCCCACCGTGTTTGGAACTGGGCAAGTAAGTGCTCAGTAGCTTTAGAGCAGGGCTAATTTCTTTCTGTGCCTCGGTTTCCCTAACTGCAAGGGCACATCCCAAGGCTGGTCTGGCAGGGCGGTTCTGGACTCCCCAAGAAGATGGGGCTCTGCGCATAGTGCGTGGTGGAGAGGCCATGGCTGTTACTGGACGGGAACCCCGCCCTGTGCGTGCCAGCCGGGCGGACTCGGGCCAGTCCCCACCCTCCGCTAAAGGGTGTGGAGCGTGACCACTAACCCCCAGCTCCGGGCTGCGGTGGGGATGAAAGAAGGCATGGAGGGTGTGCGCTTGCTCGGGAAGGTCAGTTGCTGCTGCCAGCAGGCCTGTGTTTCTCTCTGCAACGCCCTGCCACCTCTGGAAATGCCCCGGACCCCCACCTGACAAGGGGGCAGTGACAATCCATCCTGATTTCGCAGGGTGAGGGCCCTGGGAAATGCCATTATCTCTTTGTATTTGCAGCTCCTAGAACCATCCCTGGTATGCAGTAGGCACTTAATAATCATAAACAACTGATCAAATGCATGCACACGTGGGTAAATGAATGCCTGTGTGAAGGGGAGTGTTTTGCTGTCCTTTGGGGTTTGAAGCCCGCTGTCTTGGGAGGGTTCCCCGGGAAGGTGCGGAGTTGAGACTCCGGGTGGGGACCCTGAGGCTCCTTGTGCCTTGGTCGCTGGGCTCATGGTCTCTGCTCTTCCAGGTCCCTTCAGACCACTCCCAAAGCCCAGAGCCCCTCAGGGTCTGCCCCAGCTCTACCGAGGGGGGTCTCACCCTCCCTGGCGAGGCTCTGGGTAGACCAGGAGGCCGGCATGATCCCGGAGGGGCGGCAGCCTGGCCTGTGAATGACCTCTCCCCCTCCCCCGCCCCACCGGCCTGTTTACTCCTAATGCACTTGGATTTCCAGATGGGAATCATTTGAGCAATATTGCACTTTTATATTATTGAAAGAAAAAGATAAAAAGGCAATGCTTCCCTTCCTGCCCTCCCCCTCAAGGTCTATGAGGATGACAACAGACCCTGACCTCACCAGGGGCCCCACGGGGAGGGGGCCGAGGGGCAGAGCTCTGGGTACGGTTGGGAGGGGGTCCGCCCCTGCCCCTGCTTCCTGGGGAGCAAACGACAAACTCAGCAATGTTGGAAGCGTGTCCTGTGCCAGCCTTCCGTACGCCTCGGTTCTTGGCGCTTCACTGTCAGAGTTTTTGCCGTGTCTGGGTGCCACCGATATTATTACTTACTTACCCTTTTTCTTTAAGACAACTTACTTTAAACATTTTTTATAGCATTAAAAATGTTTTGTTGTTATTTTTGTTTTTTTAATTTCAAAATATTAAGGAGGTACACATATTTTTGGTACATGGACAGCTTTTATAATGCTTAAGTCAGGGCTATTAGTGTGCCCATCACCCAGATAGTGTCATTGCACCTGTTAGGTAGGGAAAAAATGTTTTCATTATGGAAAATTTTAATCACATACAAGAGTAGCCCAAATAATATAATACGATGTGCTTATAATATGTAATGTATATGTATGTAT